>NC_029791.2:72802119-72846503 GCF_000816755.2 Arachis ipaensis
TAATTGTGATTTTAAAAATCAAATCTTTTTCAAAACTAATTTCAATCATATCTTTTCAAAAATATCTCTTTATCTTATCTTTTTCAAAATTTGATTTTAAAATATCCTTTCTAACTTCTTATCTTCTTATCTTTTCAAAATTGATTTTCAAATTTGTTTCAACTAACTAACTAACTTTTTGTTTGTTTCTTATCTTTTTCAAAACTACCTAACAAACTCCCTCTCTCTCTAATTTTCGAAAATATCTTCCCTTTTTTTCAAAATTTCTTTTTAATTAACTAATTATTTTAATTTTTGATTTTAATTTTCGAAAAATTACTAACCTTTTTTAAAAACTATTTTCGAAAATTACTAACTCTTTTTCAAAAATAATTTTCGAAAATTCTCCTTCTCTCTCATCTCCTTTTATTTATTTATTCATCTACTAACACCTCTCTTCATCCCACATCTCTGCTCTCCTTACCCTTGTGTTTCTTTCTTTAGATTACATTCTTTTCTTCTTCTACTCACACAGGGGAACCTCTATACCTGTGGTAAAAAGGATCCCTATTATTATTTTTCTCTCCCTCTTTTTCATATGAGCAGGAGCAAGGACAAGAACATTCTTGTTAAAGCAGATTCAGAACCTGAAAGGACTCTGAAGAGGAAACTAAGAGAAGCTAAATTACAACAATCCAGCAAGCACCTTTCAGAAACTTTCGAACAGAAAGAGGAGATGGCAGCCGAAAATAATAATAATGCAAGGAGGATGCTTGGTGACTTTACTGCACCTAATTCCAATTTACCTGGAAGAAGCATGTCTATTCCTGCCATTGGAGCAAACAATTTTGAGCTGAAACCTCAATTAATTTCTCTGATGCAGCAGAACTGCAAGTTTCATGGACTTCCATCTGAAGATCCTTTTCAGTTCTTAACTGAATTCTTGCAGATCTGTGATACTGTTAAGACTAATGGAGTAGATCCTGAAGTCTACAGGCTCATGCTTTTCCCTTTTACTGTGAGAGACAGAGCTAGAATATGGTTAGACTCTCAACCCAAAGATAGCCTGAACTCTTGGGATAAGCTAGCCAAGGCTTTCTTAGCCAAGTTCTTTCCTCCTCAAAAGCTGAGTAAGCTTAGAGTGGATGTTCAAACCTTCAGACAGAAAGAAGGTGAATTCCTCTATGAAGCTTGGGAGAGATACAAAGAACTAACCAAAAAGTGTCCTTCTGACATGCTTTCAGAATGGACCATCCTGGATATATTCTATGATGGTCTATCTGAATTGGCTAAAATGTCAGTGGATACTTCTGCAGGTGGATCCATTCACCTAAAGAAAACACCTGCAGAAGCTCAAGAACTCATTGACATGGTTGCTAATAACTAGTTCATGTACACTTCTGAGAGGAATCCTGTGAGTAATGAGACGCCTATGAAGAAGGGAGTTCTTGAAATTGATACTCTGAATGCCATACTGGCTCAGAATAAAATATTGACTCAGCAAGTCAATATGATTTCTCAGAGTCTGAATGGAATGTAAGCTGCATCCAATAGTACTCAAGAGGCATCTTCTGAAGAAGAAGCTTATGATCCTGAAAACCTTGCAATAGCAGAGGTGAATTACATGGGTGAACCTAATGGAAACACCTATAACCCCTCATGGAGAAATCACCCAAATCTCTCATGGAAGGATCAACAAAAGCCTCAACAAGGCTTTAATAATGGTGGAAGAAATAGGTTTAACAATAGTAAACCTTCTCCATCATCCACTCAGCAACAGACGGAGAACTCTGAACAAAATACCTCTAATTTAGCAAACTTAGTCTCTGCTCTATCTAAGGCCACTGTAAGTTTCATGAACGAACAAGGTCCTCCATTAGAAATTTAGAGGTACAAGTGGGCCAGCTGAGTAAAAGGATCACTGAAATCCCTCCTAGTACTCTCCCAAGCAATACAGAAGAAAATCCAAAAGGAGAGTGCAAGGCCATTGACATAGTCAACACGGCTGAACCTGGAGAGGAAGGGGAGGATGTAAATCCCAGTGAGGAAGACCTCCTGGGACGTCCAGTGATCAATAAGGAGTTTCCCTTTGAGGAACCAAAGGAATCTGAGACTCATCTAGAGACCATAGAGATTCCATTGAACCTCCTTATGCCCTTCATGAGCTCTGACGAGTATTCATCTTCTGAAGAGAATGAGGATGTTACTGAAGAGCAAGTTACCAAGTACCTTAGTGCAATCATGAAGCTGAATGCCAAATTATTTGGTATTGAGACTTAGGAGGATGAACCTCCCTTGTTCACCAATGAACTAAGTGATCTGGATCAACTAACATTGCCTCAGAAGAAACAGGATCCTAGAAAGTTCGTAATACCTTGTACCATAGGCAACATGATCTTTGAAAAGGCTCTGTGTGACCTTGGTTCAGGGATAAACCTCATGCCCCTCTCTGTAATAGAGAAACTGGGAATCTTTGGGGTGCAAGCTACTAAAATCTCATTAGAGATGGCAGACAATTCAAGAAAACAGGCTTATGGACAAGTAGAGGACGTGTTAGTAAAGGTTGAAGGCCTTTACATCCCTGATAATTTCATAATCCTTGATACTGGGAAGGATGAGGATGAATCCATCATCCTTGGCAGACTTTTCCTAGCCATAGCAAGAGCTGTGGTTGATGTTAACAGAGGTGAATTAGTCCTTCAATTGAATGAGGACTCCCTTGTGTTTACAACTCAAGGTTACCCTTCTGTAAACATGGAAAAGAGGCACAGTAAGCTTCTCTCAAAACAGAGTCAACCAGAGCCCCCACAGTCAAACTCTAAGTTTGGTATTGGGAGGCCACAACCAAACTCTAACTTTGGTGTTGAACTCCCATATCCAAACTCTAAGTTTGGTGTTGGGAAGTCTCAACAATGCTCTGAACATCTGTGAGGCTCCATGAGAGCCCACTGTCAAGCTATTGACATTAAAGAAGCGCTTGTTGGGAGATAACCCAATTTTTATTTATCTAATTTTATTTTTCTTGTTTTTTCATGTTTTATTCGGTTCATGATCATGTGGAGTCACAAAATAAATATAAAAATTGAAAACAGAATAAAAAACAGCAGAAGAAAAATCACACCCTGGAGGAAGACCTTACTGGCGTTTAAACGCCAGTAAGAAGCATCTGGCTGGCGTTCAATGCCAGAACAGAGCATGGTTCTGGCGCTGAACGCCCAAAATGGGCAGCATCTGGGCGTTTGAACGCCAGAATTGCACCCTGGAGAAGAGCTGGCGCTGAACGCCCAGAACAAGCATGGTTCTGGCGTTCAACGCCAGAAATGGGCAACAAATGGGCGTTCAACGCCCAGAACAAGCATCAATCTGGCGCTGAACGCCCAGAGTTGTGTGCAAGGGCATTTTGCATGCCTAATTTAGTGCAAGGTTGTAAATCCTTGAACACCTCAGGATCTGTGGACCCCACAGGATCCCTACCTACCTCCACTCACTTCTTCTCACACCTATTTTATTGTTATTACATGATCATTAGTATTTAGTAACTTTGTCTTAAAGTTATGAATGTCCTATGAATCCATCACCTCTCTTAAATGAAAACTGTTTTAATTCAAAAGAACAAGAAGTACATGAGTTTCGAATTTATCCTTGAACTTAGTTTAATTATATTGATGTGGTGACAATGCTTCTTGTTTTCTGAATAAATGCTTGAACAGTGCATATGTCTTTTGAAGTTGTTGTTTAAGAATGTTAAATATGTTGGCTCTTGAAAGAATGATGATAAGGATACATGTTATTTGATAATCTGAAAAATCATAAAAATGATTCTTGAAGCAAGAAAAAGCAGCAAAGAACAAAGCTTGCAGGAAAAAAAATAGCAAAAAAATAGAAAGAAAAAAAAAAGAGAAAAAGCAAGCAGAAAAAGCCAAAAGCTCTTAAAACCAAGAGGTAAGAGCAAAAAGCCAATAACCGTTAAAACCAAAAGGCAAGGGTAAATACAAAGGATCCCAAGGCTTTGAGCATCAGTGGATAGGAGGGCCTAAAGGAATAAAATCCTGCCCTAAGCGGCTAAACCAAGCTATCCTTAACCATGTGCTTGTGGCGTGAAGGTGTCAAGTGAAAACTTGAGACTGAGCGGTTAAAATCAAGGTCCAAAGCAAAAATAGAGTGTGCTTAAGAACCCTGGACACCTCTAATTGGGGACTTTTGATGCTGTTGGATTCTGACCTCCCTGCACTCAAAGTGGATTTTCTGGAGCTACAGAACTTAAAATGGCGCGCTTTTAATTGCGTTGGAAAGTAGACATCTAGGGCTTTCCAGCAATATATAATAGTCTGTACTTTGGCCGAGTTTAGATGACGTAAAAAGGGCGTTGAACGCCAGTTCTACGCTGCTGTCTGGAGTTAAACGCCAGAAACACATCACAAGCCAGAGTTGAACGCCAGAAATACATTACAAACTGGCGTTCAACTCCAAGATTGACCTCTACACGTGTAACATTCAAGCTCAGCCCAGGCACACACCAAGTGGGCCCCGGAAGTGGATTTATGCATCAATTACTTACTTCTGTAAACCCTAGTAACTAGTTTATTATAAATACGACTTTTTACTATTGTATTAGACATCATCTTTGATCAGTTTTATGCCATCTTAGACTTTCATGGGGGCTGGTCATTCGGCCATGCCTGAACCATTATCACTTATGTATTTTCATACGGTAGAGTTTCTGCACTCTATAGATTAAGGTGTGGAGCTCTGCTGTTCCTCAAAGATTAATGCAAAGTACTACTGTTTTTCTATTCAATTTAACTTATTCCGCTTCTAAAATATTCATTCGCACTTCAACCTGAATGTGATGAATGTGACAATCATCATCATTCCCCCACGAACGCGTGCCTGACAACCACTTCCGTTCCAACTTAGATTGAATGAGTATCTCTTGGATCTCTTAATCAGAATCTTCGTGGTATAAGCTAGATTGATGGCGGCATTCATGAGAGTCTGGAAAGTCTAAACCTTGTCGGTGGTATTCCGAGTAGGACTCTCCAATGAATTACATAAGTATTTCTATCCTTATTTTCTATTTATTATTTTTGTTCGAAAACTCCATAACTATTTTATATCCGCCTGACTGAGATTTACAAGGTGACCATAGCTTGCTTCATACCAACAATCTCCGTGGGATCGACCTTTACTCACGTAAGGTTTATTACTTGGACGACCCAGTGCACTTGCTGGTTAGTTGTATCGAAGTTGTGAATGAAAAACGATTTATTAAGACGTGCGTACAGAGTTTCTGGCGCCGTTGCCTGAGATCACAATTTCGTGCACCACTCCACCATTGTTGTTGGGTTCGGCCATGTTTGTTTTGTCTGCTTCCTTTTTGAAAATTTCTGTTAGGTCCTCTCCAGAGAGTTGTACTTTAGCTTCTCTTAGCTTTCTCTTCAAGGTCCTTTCAGGTTCAGGATTAGCTTCAACAAGAATGCCTTTATCTTTGTTCCTGCTCATGTGATAGAGAAAAAGACAAAGAAAGTATGGAATCCTCTATGTCACAGTATAGAGATTCCTTAATGTGTCAGAGAAAAAGAAGAATGGAAGGATGAGGTAGAGAGGAGAATTCGAACTTATGATGAAGGAGAGAGTCCAAATTGCTAATTGAGGAGGAGTGTTAGTCCTTAAATAGAATAAGGTGAAGAGGGAAAATAATTTTTGAAAACAAAATTAAAAAAGTTTTAAAATAATTAAAAAGAATTTTGAAAAAATGGATGATGGTTTTCGAAAATTAAAAGTGAGAAAGTGGTTAGAATTCGAAAATTAAAGAGAAAAGTAGTTAGGTGGTTTTGAAAAAGATATGATTGAAATAGAAAACTTTTAAAACCAAACAAAAAGTGAAGTAGTTAATTTGAAAAGATTTGAAAATCAATTTTGAAAAGATAAGAAGTTAGAAAAGATTTTGAAATTGAGTTTTGAAAAAGATATGATTGAAATTTATTTTGAAAAGGATTTGAATTGGAGATTAAAAAGATTTGATTTTTGAAATTAAAGTTGATTGCTTGACTAACAAGAAATTAAAAGATATGATTCTAGAATTCAAATATTGAACCTTTCTTAATAGGCAAGTAACAACTTAAAATTTTTGAATCAAATCATTAATTGTAGCAAGGATTTTCGAAAATAGTGAGAGAAAAATGGAAAGGATTTGATTTTGAAAAAGATATGATTTGAAAAAGATTTGAATTAAAAAAACAAAATCTCCCCTCCTGTGCCATCCTGGCGTTAAACGCCCAAAATACTACCCTTTTGGGCGTTTAACGCCCAGCCAGGTACCTTGTCTGGCGTTTAAACGCCAGTTTTCCTTCCTCACTGGGCATTTTGAACGCCCAGTTTTTTCTTTGTAATTCCTCTGCTGTATGTTCTGAATCTTCAATTCTCTGCATTATTGACTTGAAAAGACATAATTTTGAATTTTTTTTGAATTTTTAATGATGAAAAATAACAAAATGAAACTAATCATGGAAAACTAAGATCAGATAAACAATGCATGCAAGACACCAAACTTAGAAATTTTCATATGAGAGACACTAACAAATTGAGAATGCACATGAAAAACAACAAAAGACACAAAACACGAGAATTTAAAGATCAGACCCAAGAGAATCATTAAGTACAACTTGAAGATCAATGAAGAACACAAGAACACACTTACGAAAAATGCAAGAAGAATAAAGACATGCAATTGACACCAGTCTTAAAAATTGACACTAGACTCAAATAAGAAACACAAAATATTTTTGGTTTTTTATGGTTTTATAAATTTTTTTTTCGAAAATTAATTGGAGAAAGAGAAAATAAGGAATTCAAAATTCTTAATGAGAATTCCAGGAATCATACAATGTTAGTCTAAAACTCCGGTCCAGGAATCAGACATGGCTTACTAGCCAGCTAAGCTTTCAGTGAAAGCTCCGATCCAAAATACTAGACATGGCCAATGGCCAGCCAAGCTTTTGCAGATCATTACATTCAATAGAAAGATTGATAGAAATCAACAAGCTTTTGTGATGATAAGTTGAAACCTAGGTCCAAAAGATTAGACATGGCTTCACAGCCAGCCAGACTTCAACAAATCATCATGAAACTCTAGAATTCATTCTTAAAAATTCTGAAGAACATAGAATAATTTATTTTTTGAAACATTTTTTTCGAAAATAAAAATAATAAAAACAAAAAGCTTAAAATTAAAATAAAATTACCTAATCTGAGCAACAAGATGAACCGTCAGTTGTCCAAACTCGAACAATCCCCGGCAACGGCGCTAAAAACTTGGTGCACGAAATTGTGATCTCTGAAATGGCGCCAAAAACTTGGTACGCACAATCGTAATCTGAACTCTTTTTCACAACTCTGCACAACTAACCAGCAAGTGCACTAGGTCGTCCAAGTAATACCTTACGTGAGTAAGGGTCGATCCCACGGAGATTGTCGGCTTGAAGCAAGCTATGGTCATCTTGTAAATCTCAGTCAGGCAGATTCAAATGGGTATGAGATTTTGATAATTAAAATATAAAAAAATATAAAATAAGATAGAAATACTTATGTAATTCATTGGTGGAATTTCAGATAAGCATATGGAAATGCTTGTTGCTTCTGAATCTCTTATTTCTTACTGTCTTCATTCAATCATTCATACTCCTTTCCATGGCAAGCTGTATGTTGGGGGATCACTGTTGTCAATGGCTATCGTCCGTCCTCTCAGTGAAAATGGTCCAAATGTGCTAAAGATGAAAGATAAGAAATAAATCACTAAAGTAGTTTTTATACTAAACTAGTCACTAGGGTTTACAAAAAATGAGTAACTAAGTGCAGATAGTGCAGAAATCCACTTCCGGGGCCCACTTGGTGTGTGCTTCGGCTGAGCATTGAAGCTTTCATATGTAGAGACTCTTCTTGGACTTAAACGCCAGCTTTGGTGCCAGTTTGGGCGTTTAACTCTAGCTTTTATGCCAGTTCTGGCGTTTAACGCTAGAATAGGGTAGAAAGTGGGCGTTCAAACGCCAGTTTGCATTATCAAAACTCGGGCAAAGCATGAACTATTATATATTTCTGGAAAGTTCAGGATGTTTACTTTCCAACGCAATTGAGAGCGTGCCAATTGGGTTTCTTTATCTCTAGAAAATTCATTTCGAGTGTAGGGAGGTCAGAATCCAACAGCATCTGCAGTCCTTTTTCAGCCTCTGAATCAGATTTTTGCTCAGGTCCCTTAATTTCAGCCAGAAAATACCTGAAATCACAAAAAAACACACAAACTCATAGTAAAGTCCAGAAATGTGAATTTTGCTTGAAAACTAATAAAAATATACTAAAAAGTAGCTAGATCCTACCAGAAACTACCTAAAAACAATCCAAAAAGTGTATAAATTATCCGCGCTCATCAGTGCGCGTGCATAGATGATGCGAGCGTTGCAGACAAAGTGTGTGGAAACAGGTCACACTGCTGTGCACCCACACAGGTGGGGAAAAACAGGGGAAGTGTGCGTACGCACGAGGCTGTGTGCCCGCACAGAACTCTATTTTTGCAATATTTTTAAAGCCTCTAAGGTACCAACCATGATATCAATCAAGGTCTTTCAAGCCCAAAACACATCATTCATAAAAAACACATGATCAAACATAAAATGCAACTAACTTAAGCCTAGAATGCAATAAAAAATATACTAATCAAAGAGACAAAAATTCAATAGACAAAATTAAAAAAAAGAAGGGTTGAAAGGATATTAGCATGGTAGGGTGTCTCCACCTAGCACTTTTGTTTTAAGTCCTCAAGTTGGACTTTGATTGGAGCTCACATCAAGGAGGTTTGTGCTTTCATCCTTCCTTGAATTGCCAACCGTGCTTGCTCTTCAAAAATCCTCTGGGGTCCCAAACGAAGTACATCAAGCTCTCAAGTAACCTCATGCATGAACTTGGGATCCAAAATTGTTGGTTGAAAAGATGTATGCCCGGATCCCACACTTTTGTTTCTCTATCATCCTCTTGTTGACCTTCACTTGTGCTATTGGATGAGCAACCTCTCCAAGAACCTTTGAAGCACCCACTTGAGTATTGGACTCCTCCAAATTGGACCTTTCACTACTTGTTCCTTGAATTCCTTTGACAACCAACACCCATTCCTTCACCATTTAACACCCCAAGAAGCACCTTAAGTTGGTGATCTGTTTCCAAAAGAACATATTGGCATGGGCATATGAAGCTCATTGAAGATATTGTTACCCATTCAACTTGTCCTTGGGTTGGAGTCACTCTTGTAAACTCTTGTATGAATGATTCTAATTCTTGGGTGATCACCTCTTCCTCACCACTCTTTTGATTCACTAGCTCTACCTTCCTCCTCTTGTGACTCAAGCCTTGGTTCCTCTTCCTTTCCTTGAGGCTTCATGTTTTCCTCCTCCATACACTCCTTACTTGATCTTCCACCTTTTTCAAGGGGGGGTGTCTTGAATGGTTGAGCGTAGTGAGGTCAAGCAATTTACCGCTTCGGCTTTGGTGGCCATGAACTCTCCTTGCTTCTTTTGGAACCCTTCTTGCTCTTGGAAGAGTGCTTGAAGGTCTTGTTCTTCTTAGGGGCAAGGGTCGTAAAACTTTATATTGAGGTGGAAAAGGAGATTCGAAGGTCGGGAGAAGGGTTGTATATGTGGGAGGTAGTTCATGTGGGTGGAGGTATTGAGGTTGTGTAAAAGGGGGTGATGATTCATATGGTTGGTAGCAAGGTGTATAGACATTTTGATTCCATGGAAGTGTATGATGTGGTACTTGAGGGTTGGGTGGTTGGAGGGTATGTGAGGGGTATCCTTCATATATTTGGGTTTGATATTCATATAGGGGAGAGTGTAGCGCATTGTAGTGTGAGGGAGGTGTTTGCCAAGAGTGTTGCTTATACACAATTGGTTCCTCCCTTAATTGGTTCTCTCACTCCATGAAGCAATCCCAATTTGAATTCATCATACCCTACAAAATATTCACAACCAAGCTCCAATCAACAAGGGCGATAGCTCATAAAGAAAGTAGGAAATAAAAACAGAAGACATTAACAATCAAGAAAAACAAATACCTAAGTATCAACAAAAATAACCAAACAACCAAAAAGTAAGATATTTACACTATCAACATATTTACAACAACCAAAAGATAGCACTCAATTGCATCCCCGGTAACGGCACTAAATTTGATAGAGGTATCTACCATCGATTTAGAATCAAGAATCAATTCGTTAGTAGCATAGGCCAAACCAACGATTAACTCTCTTAATCAAATATCCAATTCAAATTCAATTAAACTGAGAGTATTTAACTCCTGGGTCGCTCTCCCTAGGATGCAATTGGAAGTGTTTCTCTTTTGGTTGTTAAGGGGACAAAAAGGAGTTTTGCAATCAAAGAACAAAAGATTAAAAGAGAAAAGCAATAAAGGAACTAAGGAATGATCAAAATTGCAATTAATGCGAGTAGAGATAAGATGAGATCAAAACTAGCAAAAATGCTATAAATGCAAGAAAGAGCCTTGACTTAGGAATGAGAATCTAAGGAATCCTATCATGGTCATAACCACAACTATGGCAATTATCATGAGTTAATCTCGCCTAGCTAACCCCTTACATCGAGGAGTAAGTCAAGCAAGCATAATTGACCTTAATCCATAAGTCCTAACCAACTTACCAAACTAGTTGATAAAAGGCTAGCTTTAATGGAAGCAAGAGTCAACTAACTCCCCAAGAATTACTACTAAATATCGGACATTATGACTCTAGTATCCTAGGAACTCAAATTCCAAGGCAAGGTGGGAAAATCTACTCAAAACTCAAAGTTGGCATTTTCACAAACACCTTGTGTACATAAAAACAAAACATAAGAAATTGCACAGGAAAATGGAAAGCAATAACCAACTATGCACAAAATCAACAATAAATATCCAAACAAGCATAAAGAAAGCATAAAACATTAAATTCATCTATCAAAATTCCAAGATACCAAAATTGCATATATAAACAAAGTAACTTGAACCATAAGAAAATAAAGGCAAAAGCAATGTAATTAAAGAGAAGATCAAGAGTATTTACAATAAAAGAAGCAAAAATCCAAAGAAAAGCTTGCTATAAAATGCTACAATGGAAATGGAAATTAAACACTAACAGAGCATTTTCTACTCTACTCCTACTCCTACTCCTAATAGATTTTCTACCTAATTCTAACCTAATGAAAGCTTCCTCTTCATATGTGTTGAATTCCCCTTATATAACACTCCAAAATCAGCATCCAATCCTTCCAAAATGGGCTAAAAGCCCTCAGAAAATGCACAGTACGCGTTTCATTAATAAAATCACGTGCAGGGACCTATGTGGACGCACAGATGTGTGCGTCTGCACACTTGGCTAAATGTTGACCTGTGCGTATGCACAGGTACTTGTGCGCACGCACACATGCAAATTTTCTCTTGTGCGTACACACACAAGCTTGTGCGCACACACACTTGCCTGTGTGTGCTTTTCCTTGTTTTCTTCATGTGTTCTCCCTTCTACATGCCTTTTTCCACTTTCGCTTAGACAATCTTGCCAAAATGACCGGAAATTACTCACAAAAAACATCACGGCATAAAATGGCATGAAAGTGGAATTAAAATCACTAATTTAGGCACAAAAACTTATGTTTTCACATTTATGTCCAAATCAGGGAGAAATCACAAAAGTATGTTATTTGAGTACTTAAGTGTGAGTTTATGTGATGAAACCCATCCAAATCAAGCTAAAATATATTGTCAAATATGGACTCATCACAAATAAAAACAAAAGCTAACAAAATAAGAAACAAAGTCTGATGTGGAGCGTAAGTCGGCCAATTAAGAGATTATAATATAAGAACAGTATTGCAAGTATAGCTCTTAACCAGCAAAAATCCGCCTCATCAATTTAGAAAAGTTGTCACAAAAGTTTAGAATAAAAATACTGGGAGTATGAGTCCCAGGTCGTCTCCCAACGAGTTGCTAAAAAGGGTGCTAATTTATTAATCAGGAATTTTCTGGAATGTTTTGAGTTTGGGCAACGGGCACAAGCATATGATTGTAAATTAAATCAATGAGAATTAAAAGAGATTTATAATATTCTAAATAAAGAAGCCTTGACTGGGGGAATGATTAATTGGAAGTTCTATCCTTGTTGGAATTCTCTCAAGTGTAGTATAAAGAGGTTGTTATTTTCACTTAGTCAACCCTTACTAAATAAAGGAAAGTCAAGTGATTGAACTAACTCTTATTCGCAAATCCTAGTCCTCTCCCTTCGGAAGGTCTAGCGTTAGTAAATACAGAATTAGCCAACAACTTTCAATTAAACTAATCACTTGAGCATTTCAACTCAAGTGTCTCCTCTTAATCAACACCCACGTCAAGTTGGGAGTCTACTCCATCAACATGGATACCATCTTCGTTATTGGGAGTTTGAAGTAGAAAAGAGACTTGAAAATTTAAATAAAATAGGGATTCAAAATTAATTAAAAATAAAAGTAATCCTTTGCATAAATAAATTTTAAAAATAATCCAGTTGTAACTCTAAACAAGAATTAAGAATATGGAATAATAAAGGAGTAAGAAAACAAACTAGAATAATATCTTCAACGGAGGTGATGACTCTTCAATATCCAAAGCAAAAGCAATAAACTATGAAACTATAAATGTAAAGAAAACCTAGAGGAAGAGTAATTTTCTCTATAGATTCAGATCTAAAAACTAAAACTATCCTAATGAGAATGTGTATTGAGTCTCTGCATGTTCCCTAGCTCTAGTCTGTGTTTCTTGGCCGAAAACTGGGTCAAAAGTCGGCCCGAAATCGCCCCCAGCGTTTTCTGTTATTTCTGCAGATCGCGCATGTCACGCGTACGCGTCAGTCACGCGTGCGCGTCGCTGGTCGTTTTGGCGTGTCACGCGTACGCGTCATCCTCGTGCACGCATCTTTGTGCAGTACTCTAACCCACGCGTACGCGTCAGGCACGCTGGTGTGGGAAATCGTGATTCACACTTTTCACATCTCCGCACAACTAACCAGCAAGTGCACTGGGTCATCCAAGTAATAAACCTTACGTGAGTAAGGGTCGATCCCACGGAGATTTTCGACTTGAAGCAAGCTATGGTCATCTTGTAAATCTTAGTCAGGCAAATTCAAATGGTTATGAGGTTTTGATAATTAAAATATAAATAAAACATAAAATAAAATAAAGTTACTTATGTAATTCATTGGTGGGAATTTCAGATAAGCGTATGAAGATGCTTTGTTGCTTCTGAACCTCTGCTTTCCTATTGTCTTCTTCCAACCATACATGCTCCCTTCCATGGCAAGCTATAGGATCCTCTCAGTGAAAATGGTCCTCTGCGGTTTCTGCACGGCTAATCAACTGTCAGATTTCTCGTCTTGGATGAAAAATACCAGGTACAGCTACCGCATGGCTAATCATCTGTCGGTTCCTGCTAGTGTCAGAATAGGATCTATTGATCCTTTTGCACACTGTCACTGCGCCCAACATTCACAGGTTTGAAGCTCGTCACAGTCATTCCTTTCCAGATCCTACTCGGAATACCACAGACAAGGTTTAGACTTTCCAGATCCCAGGAATAGCTACCAATTGGTTCTATCCTATATCACAAAGATACTAATCCCACGGACTCGGTCCGTGTATTAGATATCCAAGAGAATATACTCCAGCTGTCGTCCAATGACTACGTTGAACATCATGTAGACTGCTTTGTGGTTGTCAGGCACACGGATCTTGGCTAAGCAAGTAACGAAGATTGGGTGATTGTCACGAGTCACCCCTTCATTCTGATTTAACTAAATTAAGTACGAGACTATATCTTGGAGAAGAAGTAGGCATGAATTGAAAGGAAAATAGTAGTAATTGCATTAATTCATGAAGAACAGTAGAGCTCCACACCTTAATCTATAGGGTGTAGAAACTCCACCGTAGAAAATACATAAGTGAAAAGAGGTCTAGGCATGGCCGTGAGGCCAGCCTCCAAATATGAATAATAGCATCAGCTCTAAGGACTAAACATCCAGAGATGATAAAAGAAGATTATAAGTCTCTAAAAGTAGTTTTTATACTAAACTAGTAACTAGGGTTTACAGAAAATGAGTAACTAAGTGCAGATAGTGCAGAAATCTACTTTCGGGGCCCACTTGGTGTGTGCTTGGGCTGAGCATTGAAGCTTTCACGTGCATAGGCTATTTCTGGAGTTAAACGCCAGCTTGGGTGCCAGTTTCGGTGTTTTACGCCAGGAAGTTTTAGGCTGGCTTTGAACGCCAGTTTGGGCCATCAAATCTCGAGCAAAGTTTGAAATATTATATATTTCTGGAAAGCCCAGGATGTCTACTTTCCATCACACTTGAGAGCGCACGAATTGGGCTTCTGTAGCTCCATAAAATCCACTTTGAGTGTAGGAGGGTCAGAATCCAACAGCATCTGCAGTCCTTTTTCAGCCTCTGAATCAGATTTTTGCTCAAGTCCCTCAATTTTAGCCAGAAAATACCTGAAATCACAGAAAAACACACAAACTCATAGTAAAGTCCAGAAATGAAATTTTTGGATAAAAACTAATAAAAATATAATAAAAAGTAACTAAAACATACTAAAAACTATGTAAAAATAATGCCAAAAAGGGTATAAATTATCCGCTCATCACAACACCAAACTTAAATTGTTGCTTGTCCCCAAGCAACTAAAAACAAAATAGGATAAAGAGAAGAGAAAATACAATAAATTCCAATCTTATCAATGAACTTAGTTTCAATTAGTTGAGCGGGCTAGTAGCCTTTTTGCTTCTGAACAGTTTTGGCGTCTCACTTTATCCTTTGAAGTTCGGAATGATTGGCATCCATAGGAACTCAGAATTCAGATAGTGTTATTGATTCTCTTAGTTCAATATGTTGATTCTTGAACACAGCTACTTTATGAGTCTTGGCCGTGACCCTAAGCATTTTGTTTTCCAGTATTACCACCGGATACATAAATGCCACAAACACATAACTGGGTGAACCTTTTCAGATTATGACTCAGCTTTGCTAGAGTCCCCAGTTAGAGGTGCCCAGATCTCTTAAGCACACTCTTTTTTGCTTTGGACCATGACTTTAACCGCTCAGTCTCAAGCTCTTCACTTGACACCTTCACGCCACAAGCACATGGTTAGGGACAGCTAGATTTAGCCGCTTAGGCCAAGATTTTATTCCTGTGGGCCCTCCTATCCATTAATGCTCAAAACCTTGGATCCTTTTTACCCTTGCCTTTTAGTTTAAAGGGCTATTGGCTTTTTCTGCTTGCTTTTTCTTTTTCTTTCTTTTTCTTTTTTTCTTTATTTTTTTTGCCATTTTTTTCTTTTTTTTATTTCTCTTTTTTTTTTTGCAAGCATTGTGTTCACTGCTTTTTCTTGCTTCAAGAATCAATTTTTTGATTTTTCGGATTATCAATAACATTTCTCCTTTTTCATTATTCTTTCAAGAGCCAATAATTTTAACATTTATAAACAACAAATTCAAAAATATTACTGTTCAAGCATTCATTCAGAAAACAAAAAGTATTGCCACCACATCAAAATAATTAAACTAATTTCAAGATAGAATTGGAAATCATGTACTTCTTGTTCTTTTGCAAATAAAAACATTTTTCATTTAAGAAAGGTGATGGATTCATAGGACATTCTTAGCTTTAAGACATAGACACTAGACACTAATGATCATGTAATAAAGACACAAACATAGACAAAACATAAAGCATAAATTTTGAAAAAACCAGAAAAATAAGAACAGGGAAATTAAAGAACGGGTTCACCTTAGTGATGGCGGCTAGTTCTTCCTCTTGAAGATCTTATGGAGTGCTTGAGCTCCTTTATCTCTCTTTCTTGCCTTTGTTGCTCCTCCCTCATGACTCTTTAGTCCTCTCTGATTTCATTGAGGATAATGGAGTGCTCTTGGTGCTCCATCCTTAGTTGCCCCATGTTGGAACTCAATTCTCCTAAGGAGGTGTTGATTTGCTCCCAATAGTTTTGTGGAGGAAAGTGCATCCCTTGAGGTACCTCAGGGATTTCTTGATAAGGAATTTCCTCATGCTCTTGTTGAGGTCCATGAGTAGGCTCTCTTGTTTGCTCCATCCTCTTCTTAGTGATGGGCTTGTCCTCATCAATGAGGATGTCTTCCTCTATGACAATTCCAGCTGAATTGCATAGGGTACAGATAAGATGAGGGAAGGCTAACCTTGCCAAAGTAGAGGGCTTGTCCGCCACCTTGTAGAGTTCTAGAGGTATGATCTCATGAACTTCTACTTCCTCTCCATTCATGATGCTATGGATCATGATAGCCCGATCTATTGTAACTTCAGACCGGTTTCTAGTAGGAATGATAGAGCGTTGGATGAACTCCAACCATCCCCTAGCCACGGGTTTGAGGTCAAGCCTTCTTAGTTGAACCGGCTTGCCTGTTGAGTCTCTCTTCCATTGAGCTCTTTTCACACAAATGTCCATGAGGACTTGGTCCAACCTTTGATCAAAGTTGACCCTTCTAGTGAAAGGATGAGGATCTCCTCTCATCATTGGCAAGTTAAATGCCAACCTTACATTTTCTGGACTGAAATCCAAGTAATTCCCCCGAACCATTGTGAGACAATTCTTTGGGTTTGGGTTCATACTTTGGTCATGGTTCCTAGTGATCCATGCATTAGCATAGAACTCTTGAACCATTAAGATTTCGACTTGTTGAATGGGGTTAGTGAGAGCTTCCCACCCTCTTCTTTGAATCTCACGTCGGATCTCTGGATATTCACCCTTTTTGAGCTTGAAGGGGGCCTCAAATATCAACTTTTTCTTGGCCACAACTTCATAAAAGTAAGAGTGTTATGGAAAGGTATGAAGAGGAGAGAAGAAGAGGTGGGGATCTTGTGGGGTCCACAGATCTTGAGGTGTCAAGGAATTCTGCTCTCTGCACCATTTTGGTGTTGAAACGCCCTCTGTGTGCTAATTCTGGCATTAAACGCCAGTTCTGCTACCTTTCCTGGCGTTAAACGCCAGCTTGCTGCCCCTTTTTGGCGTTTAATGCCAGCTAGACACCCTTTTCTGGTGTTAAACGCCAGTTTGTCTGTCTGGCGTTTAACGCTA
This sequence comes from Arachis ipaensis, assembly GCF_000816755.2. Classification (NCBI taxonomy): domain Eukaryota; kingdom Viridiplantae; phylum Streptophyta; class Magnoliopsida; order Fabales; family Fabaceae; genus Arachis; species Arachis ipaensis. Next base: position 72,819,265 of record NC_029791.2, read on the forward strand.
GCCAGACGCCAGACACCCTTTTCTGGCGTTAAACACCCAGAGTGCTGCCCATTTTGGCGTTTAACGCCCAGAATGCTGCCAGGCTGGGCGTTAAACGCCCATTTTGCTATCCTTAAACGCCAGTAAGCCTGTCCTCCAGGGTGTGCTATTTTTTATGCTGTTTTTGATTTTGCTTTAATTCTGCAGTTGTTTTTATGACTTCACATGATCATCAACCTAAAGAAAATATAAAATGACAATGGAATATACATATAATTAAATAACATTGGGTTGCCTCCCAATAAGCGCTTCTTTAATGTCAAGAGCTTGACAATGAGCTCTTAGAGAGCTTCACAGAGACTCAGAGCTTGAAGGTGGCCTCCCAACACCAAACTTAGAAGTTGAGTGTTGGGGCTCTATTTGACTCTGTACTGAGAGAAGCTTTTCTTGCTTCCTCTCCATGGTTACAGAAGAAGATCCTTGAGCCTTAAACACAAGGTAGTCCTCATTCAATTGAAGGACTAACTCTCCTCTGTCCACGTCAATCACAGCTCTTGCTGTGGCTAGGAAGGGTCTTCCAAGGATGATGGATTCATCTTCATCTTTCCTAGTGTCTAGGATTATGAAATCAGTAGGGATGTAAAAGCCTTCGACCTTCACTAAGACATCCTCTACAAGTCCGTAAGCCTTTTTCCTTGAATTGTCTGCCATCTCTAGTGAGATTCTTGCAGCTTGTACCTCAAAGATCCCTAGTTTCTCCATTAAAGAGAGTGGCATGAGGTTTATACTTGAACCAAGGTCACACAGAGCCTTCTTAAAGGTCATGGTGCCTATAATGCAAGGTATTAAGAACTTTTTGGGATCCGGTTTCTTCTGAGGTAATTTTTGTTGAACCAAGGTATTCAGTTCATTAATGAGCAATGGAGGTTCATCTTCCCAAGTTTCATTACCAAATAACTTGGCATTCAGCTTCATGATTGCTCCTAGATACTGAGTAACTTACTCTTCAACAATATCTTCATCCTCTTCAAAGGAAGAATAATCATCAGAGCTCATGAATGGCAACAGTAAGTTCAGTGGAACCTCTATGGTCTCTATGTGAGCCTCAGATTCCTTTGGTTCCTCATTAAGGAACTCCTTAGTGGCCAGTGAACGTCCATTGAGGTCTTCCTCACTGGAATTCACTGCCTTTCCCTCCTCTACAGGTTCGGCCATGTTGAACGTGTTTATGGCCTTGCACTCTTTTTTTGGATTCTCTTCTATATTGCTTGGGAGTGTACTAGGAGGGATATCAGTAATTCTTTTACTTATTTGACCCACTTGTGCCTCCAAATTTCTGATGGAGGACCTTGTTTCAGTCATGAAACTGTGAGTGGTCTTGGATAGATCAGAGACTATGGTTGCTAAGTCAGAGAGGCTCTGCTTAAAATTCTCTGTCTGTTGCTCAGAAGATGATGGAAAAGGCTTGCTATTGCCAAACCTATTTCTCCCACCATTATTATTATTATTATTGAAGCCTTGATTAAGCTTCTGAAATTTGGCCAAGAAAGCATCGACCAACTTTTCCCAAGAGTTCAGGCTTTCTTTAGGTTGTGAGTCCAACCATATCCTAGCTTTGTCTCTTACAGCAAAGGGGAAAAGCATAAGTCTGTAGACCTCAGGATTAACCCCATTGGTCTTAACAGTGTCACAGATTTACAAGAATTCAGCTAAGAACTGATAAGGATCTTCCAATGGAAGTCCAAGAAACTTATAATTCTGCTGCATTAGAGAAACTAATTGAGGCTTAAGCTCAAAGTTGTTTGCTCCAATTGCAGGAATTGAGATGCTTTTTCCATAGAAGTCAGAAGTTGGTGCAGTAAAGTCACCAAGCATCTTCCTTGTATCTCCACCATTGTTGTTATTTTTGGCTGCCATGTCTTCTTTTTTGAAAATTTCTGTAAGGTCCTCTCCAGAGTTTTGTGCTTTAGCTTCTCTTAGCTTTCTCTTCAGAGTCTTTCAGGTTCAGGATCAGCTTCAACAAGAATGTTCTTATCCTTGTTCCTGCTCATATGAAGAAGAAGAGAGCAGAAAAGAAGAGAAATCCTCTATATCACAGTATAGAGATTCCTTTATGTGAGTAGAAGAATAGATGAATAGAATGAAAAAGGGAGAAGAAGAAGAATTCGAACACAGAGAGAGGGAGAGGGTTCGAATTATAAGAAAAAGGGAAGTGTTAGTAAATAAATAAAATAAGCTATAATTTCGAAAAGTATGAAATAAAAATAAGAAAAAGATTTTGAAAATTAATTTTGGAGGATTTTTGAAAAACATGAAAGAAAAATGAAAAAGATTTAATTTTTGAAAAAGATTTGAAAAGATAGAATTTTTAATTTGAAATTTTGACTTGACCAACAAGAAACAATCAAATTAAAACATGCAATTGACACCAAACTTAAAATTTGACACAAGACTCAAACAAGAAACACAAAATTTTTTTCATTTTTATGATTTTATTAAATTTTTTTGTATTTTTCGAAAATTATTTTGGAGAAAGAAAATAAAGAAATTCAAAATTTTTAATAAGAATTCCAGAATTCATGTAATGTTAGTCTAAAGCTCCAGTCCAAAAGATTTTAGACATGGCCAAATGGCCAGCCAAGCTTTAGCATAGAATTATAATTGAGAATCCCAACGCTGATGCAATGTTATTCTAAAGCTTCAGTCTAACAGAGTTAAACATGGCCAGATGGCCAGCCAAGCTTTAGGATAACAAATACATATAATAATACAATGAATATGATAAGTTAAAGCTTCGGTCCAAAATATTAGACATGGTTTAATAGCCAGCCAAGCTTTAACATATCATCATGAAGCTCGAAGGTGGAATTCATTCTTAAAAATTTTGATGAATTTTTAGAAAACTAAATATTATTATTGATATTTTTTTTGAATTTTTCGAAAATTAAAAATAAAAAAAAGCTTAAACATAAAGTAAAATTACCTAATCTAAGCAACAAGATGAACCGTCAGTTGTCCAAACTCGAACAATCCCCGACAATGGCGCCAAAAACGTGGTGTGGGAAATCGTGATTCACACTTTTCACATCTCCGCACAACTAACCAGCAAGTGCACTGGGTCATCCAAGTAATAAACCTTACGTGAGTAAGGGTCGATCCCACGGAGATTGTCGACTTGAAGCAAGCTATGGTCATCTTGTAAATCTTAGTCAGGCAAATTCAAATGGTTATGAGGTTTTGATAATTAAAATATAAATAAAACATAAAATAAAATAAAGTTACTTATGTAATTCATTGGTGGGAATTTCAGATAAGCGTATGAAGATGCTTTGTTGCTTCTGAACCTCTGCTTTCCTATTGTCTTCTTCCAACCATACGTGCTCCCTTCCATGGCAAGCTGCAGGATCCTCTCAGTGAAAATGGTCCTCTGCGGTTTCTGCACAGCTAATCAACTGTCAGATTTCTCGTCTCGGATGAAAAATACCAGGTACAGCTACGGCATGGCTAATCATCTGTCAGTTCCTGCTAGCATCGGAATAAGATCCATTGATCCTTTTGCACACTGTCACTACGCCTAACATTTGCAGGGTTGAAGCTCGTCACAGTCATTCCTTCCCAGATCCTACTCGGAATACTACAGACAAGGTTTAGACTTTTCGGATCCCAGGAATGCTTCCAATAATTCTAGCCTATACCACGAAGATACTAATCTCACGGACTCGGCTCGTGTATTAGATATCCAAGAGAATATACTCCAGCTATCGTCCAATGACTACATTGAACATCATGTAGACCGCTTTGTGGTTGTCAGGCACGCAGATCTTGGCTAAGCGAGTAACGAAGATTGGGTGATTGTCACGGGTCACCCCTTCATTCTGACTTAACAGAATTAAGTACGAGAGTATATCTTGGAGAAGAAGTAGGCGTGAATTGAAAGGAAAACAGTTGTAATTGCATTAATTCATGAAGAACAGCAGAGCTCCACACCATAATCTATCGGGTGTAGAAACTCCACCGTAGAAAATACATAAGTGAAAAGAGGTCTAGGCATGGCCGTGAGGCCAGCCTCCAAACGTGAATAATAGAGTCAGATATAAGGACTAAACGTCTAGAGATGATAAAAGAAGATTATAAGTCTCTAAAAGTAGTTTTTATACTAAACTAGTAACTAGGGTATACAAAAAATGAGTAACTAAGTGCAGATAGTGCAGAAATCCACTTCCGGGGCCCACTTGGTGTGTGCTTGGGCTGAGCATTGAAGCTTTCACGTGCATAGGCTGTTCCTGGAGTTGAATGCCAGCTTCGGTGCCAGTTTGGGCGTTTAACTCCAATTCTGGTGCCAGTTTGGGCGTTTTACGCCACGAAGTTTTAAGCTGGCTTTGGACGCCAGTTTGGGCCATCAAATCTCGAAAAAAGTATGAATTATTATATATTGCTGGAAAGCCCAGGATGTCTACTTTCCAACTCAATTGAGAGCGTGCCAATTGGGCTTCTGTAGCTCCAGAAAATCTACTTCGAGTGCAGGAGGGTCAGAATTCAACAGCATCTGCAGTCCTTTTTCAGCCTCTGAATCAGATTTTTGCTCAGGTCCCTCAATTTCAGCCAGAAAATACCTGAAATCACAGAAAAACACACAAACTCATAGTAAAGTCCATAAATATGATTTTTGAATAAAAACTAACAAAAACATACTAAAAACTATGTAAAAACAATGCTAAAAGGGTATAAATTATCCGCTCATCACACGCGCATGCGTCGCTGCAAATTTCTCTAGATCGCGCGCTCACGTCAGTCAGGCATCCGCATCGATGCTCGCTGGTTATCTCCTTGTTTTCTTATGTTCCTTCCATTTTTGCAAGCTTCCTCTCCTTTCTCTAAGCCATTCCTACCCTATAAAGCTTGAAACACTTAACACACGGATCATGGCATCGAATGGTATAAAGGAAAATTAAAATATATAGATTAAAGGTTTCTAGGAAGCAAGTTTTCAACCATAGAACAAAACTAGGAAGGGATTGTAAAATCATGCAAATCATATGAATAAGTGGGCAAAGACTTGATGAAACCACTCAATTGAACATAAGATAAACCATAATATAGTGGTTTATCAAAGTCCTAAACCTAACAAAAACCAACAAACAAGCAAAAGGCAAACATATTCACAATATTCACATATTCACAATAGCCAATAATAATATAACATCATTACAATTCCCCGGCAACGACGCCAAAAACTTGAAAGAACAAAACCGTCAGTTAAGAATTTCTTCTCGGTAAAAGAGAAATAACCTCATTGCAAGTATAGTTCCAAATCGACAAGTAATGCTCATTATTGGTAAAAATTTAATTTGTTTATCACAAGTGCAAACCAACAAAATTACCGAGAGTATGAGATCTCGGGTCGTCTCTCAAAGGAATTGTAGTGAGGTATGCACATTATTGGTTATGGTATCCAAGGGGTGGTTTGCAAATAAGGGGACAAGAAAATAAATGACAAGAAAAGTAAAGGAAACAACTAAAGAAAGCAAGTAATAAAGAGAGACATTTAATAAACCCCATTTTTAGGGTTTATCTTGAGCTAAATTTAGTGGATTTTGTCAACTATTCTCACACTTATTCATACAATTTGCATGGTTTTAAGATTCCTTCCTAATTTTGTGCTATGAATGAAAACATGCTTCCAAGGCTTTAAAATCACTAATTTTTAATCGTCTCTTATTACCATTCGATGCCGTGATGTGTTTGTTAAGTAATTTCAGAGATTATAGGGCAGGAATGGCTTAGAGGATGGAAAGGAAGCATGCAAAAGTGGAAGGAACACAAGAAAATGAAGATTTGAGAAGCAAATGCCGACGCGCACGCATGGACGACGCGTGCGCGGGATTGCACCATACTCCAAGCAAAATTGCTGGGGGCAATTTCTGAGCTGATTTTTTGCCCAGTTTCAAGCCCAGTTCGAGTATAATAGGCTGGGAGTGAAGGAGGATGGGGGATTCCCATGGAGGGAGACACCTTAGTTTAGTTTAGATGTAGAATTCTAGAGAGGGAGGCTCTCTTCTCTCTCTAGATTAGGGTTCTTAGTTTTCTTCCTTTTAGATCTAGATCTCATTCTTCCTTTGCTTTAATTTTCCTTTTTACTTTTACTTGTTCTAGCATTTTACTTCTTTTGTTAATTCCTTTATTTTGTCAATTTTAGTTTATGAACTCTTTTGTTGATTTCCATTTCCTTTTAATACAATTTATGATTTCCATGTCTTTTAATGGTTTCCTTGATTTCTATTGTTGATCTCTTACTTTGATTAGTTATAGCTTCTTTTAATTCTTACAATTGATAATGTTTACTTTTATTGCCCTCTATGAGTTTGATGAAATGTTTCTTTTAGTCATGAGTTATATTTTTCTCCTCTTGGCTTGAGTTATGTAATTGGAGACACTTGAGTTATCAAACTCTCTTGTTGATTGACAATTGGAAGTTTCTCATTAACTTGAATGCCACTAAAACTAGTCTTTCACTATGATTTGACTAGGACTTGTGGACTCAAGTTGATTGTATCCACTTGACTTTCCTTCATAGTTAGAGGTTAACTAAGTGGGAGCAATGGAAAATTCTCGTCACAATTGAGGATGATAATGAGGATAAGACTTCTAGTTCTCATCCCTTGCCAAGAGCTTTCTTAGTAATTAGCTCATTTCTTTTGCTATTTACATTTCTTGTTCCCTATTACAAAAACCCCAAAACATTCCTTCATATCCAATAATAAAGCACTTCATTGTAATTCCTAGGGAGAATGACCCGGGATTAATACTCTCAATTATTTTTATTGGGGTTGAACAGTGACAACTGACGATCGTGATTTAATGTCGGTAAAGAAATTCACAAATATAATTGCGTTGCAGGTATAGCTTCTAAACCAACAAAAAATCCTTTCGTACAAACGTTTGGGTGTCACAAGTAACAAACCCCTTTAAAATTGATAACCCAAGTATTCAAACCTCGGGTCGTCTTCTCAAGGAATTGTAGGGAGGTATTCTTATTATTGGTTATGAGTCTTGTAAATTGGGGGTTTTTAAAATAAGGAACAGGTAATTTAAATGACAAGAAAAATAAATAAATAACTATAAAATAAACTCTTGGCAAAGTATGAAAATTCAGAAGTCATATCCTAGTTATCCTTATCGATGGTGATGAGAATTGAGTTTTAATCCCACTTAGTTAACCTTTATTAAAGCAAATGAAAGTAAAGTGAACTAATTAGTTAGATCCTCAAGTCCTAGTCAATTCCTAAGAAAGGAATAGAGTTAGTGGAATTCAATTCAATTAGCAAAAATAACAATTATCAATCACGATAAGTTTGATAACTCAAGAGTCTCCAATTAATCAATTAAAGCCAAGAATACAAAAAGCTAATTAAAAATCATAAATCTGAAATACCTCAATTTATATTAAAAAAAGAAAATCCTAACATAAATGGTTTTAAGCCAATTTGGCAACATAAGTAATCAACAAATAAAAGCATTAAAGTATCTGAAAGTAAAAGAGAAATATAGAGTAAAAGGAATATTGAACCTGTGACTGAAGATGAATTGAACTAAACTAATAGAAATCCTAAAATCTTAATTCCTAAGAGAGAGGAGAGAACCTCTCTCTCTAAAAACTACATCTAAACTATGAAAAGTGAATAATAGAAGACTTGTTAATGAATGGATGCATTCCCCCACTTTATAGCCTCTAATCTATATTTTCTGGGCCGAAAACTGGGTCAAAAAACAGTCTAAAAATCGCCCCCAGCGTATTCTGTAACGTACAGGTCGCGGGAAAGTGACGCAGAAGCGTCGTCCACACGTTTGCGTGGATTGCGTTTATGCCAGGTCACGTGTCCGCGTGATCCACGCATTCGCGTTGCTTGGCTTCGGGGCAGCTATGAAAAATTATATATCGTTGCAAAACCCCGGATGTTAGCTTTCCAACGCAACTAAAACCGCATCATTTGGACCTCTGTAGCTCAAGTTATAGTCGATTTAGTACCAAGAGGTCAGGCTGGACAGCTTTAGCAGTTCCTTCAGTTTAATGCACCAATGCAAACATCATGAGGTCTTTTCAAGGTTGTAATGGGGCTAAGGTAAGGGTGAGGATATATGTATGGCCGAGTGAGCTATAATATGAATCTTTAATTAACCTAAGCTCTCACCTAACATACATACACTCTATATAACTAAGCTCTCACCTAATATACATATACTTTATATACTTTTAAATTCATGCCTAGCTACCCAAGATTCCCATTTTTACATCACATACTCATGTATCAACTTTTTTTTTTAATTTATCACATGTGCATTGATTTTTATTTTTTTTATTAACTTAACATTGGGGTAATTTTTTCCCCTTATTTATTTACTTATTTATAATATTTTTTTCCTTTTTTTTATTTTTATTTTTTTTAAATAGAAAAATAAACATAACTTATCAATACACATGGATTTTTAATTTTTCTAGTCTCACATGAGTAGGTACCCAAATTCCCAATATTTTATCAAAGTAAAAACATAACACATTCCCTTATTAACCCATGTTCTCACAGTTTTCCCACACTTAATTGTTACACAATCCCTATCTTAAGCTAACCAAAGATTCAATCGGTATATTTAATTGTTTTTCTGCTTAAGGCTAGTGATGTGGTTATAGAACAGAATAAATGGGGATAAAAAGGCTCAAGGTGGCTAACAAGGGTGATGTAAAAGGTAGGTTTATTTGGGATAAGTGAGCTAATAACAAATAATGGCCTCAATCATATGCAAGCATGTAGATACACTAAATAGTGGACATATAGAATGGAACAAAGTATAGATTACAATCATAGAGAAGTAAACACACAAGAATAAAATATTTATGGTTAAATAGTGTAACCATGTAATTAGGCTCAAAATCTCATGGGTTGTGTGTTCTTAGATTTTTAAACTATGTTCCAAATACAACTTCAAACAAATTTAACACAAAAATTTTGATTTAAATTAGTGAAATTTTTTTTTTCAAAAATAGGGTCTTAGAAGAAACTCATTACTTTAACCAAGCAATAGCTAAATGCATAAAATCAAATAAACATGCAATTAAACATGCAAATGCAATAATGAACAAACAAAGAAAATAAAACAATGGTGTTGGAAAGAAGAAAATAGCTAACCCATGGAGATCGGTATCGACCTCCCCACACTTAAAGATTGCACCGTCCTCGGTGCATGCTAAGATGTGCAGGTGGATGGGTTGCGAGCTATAACTGCTGTTATTTCTCTAAAGATTGTGTAGACGGACTAGCTTGTCTCCCCATTAAGAGGCTTTTCCTCTCCCTTCGTGGTGGCCATCCTGAAAGAAGAGGGAAAAGAAGAAAAGTAACCCAAAAATAAAGATAGAAAATAAATAAAATATGGGTGTTAATGCCAGATAATAAGGGTCTCAATTACATGGTAGCTACAACATGCAAGTGAAAAAATAGTAGAAGTACATGGCAAATCAAGAGTGCAAAAATTTGTAACAATGGGGAAGAGAGTGGGTAAGGAAAGATAATATAAATTCATGTCAATGCAAAAGTAATACAGGTATAAAAGATTGGCATTGATTTAAATAATATTACCTAACCAGAATAACACAAGTCACTAAGCACCCAAAATAATTCAAGAGAAGATGCAACAGTTAAATAAGAAAATTTTAACAGCAAAGGAAAAATAATTAACTTAGAAAAGAAAATAAAAATATGCACAAAATTAAGATGCAATGAATGAAATATGCAAATAAATTAAGTAAAATAAAATGAAAGATAAGAAGAATGAGAAGGGAATGAAGGGAAGAAGAAGTAAGTAAGAAAGGAGGGAGAAAAAATTTGGATTGGGGAAGAAAAGATAAGATTTTTGGCGCTGATTTGGATAAGCTGTGCGGCATAGGCAACGCGAGCACGTGGGTTACGTGTTCGCGCGGATAGTACTTCTATGAAGTGACGCGGACGCGTGGGTCACGCGTTTGCGTGGAGTGATTTGTGCCATTAGCACGAGGGCAGCCTCGCGGTCGCGCAACTCTCTATTTTAAATGCATTTTGCCAAAAATCTGGGTGACGCGGTCGCGTGGTTGACGCGTACGCGTGAATGGCCTTTCTTTTAAAATTGACGTGGATGCGTGGGGCACGCGTTCGCATGGCAGGGCTTGTGCTTCTAGCATAGTTCCAGCCCCATTCCAGCCTAACTTGCTGCCAAACACCCGTTTACGTCGATTTTAGAGGGCCACGCGTTCGCATGGGCAGGTTATGTGTTCTTAGCTTTTTAAACTATGTTCCAAATACAACTTCAAACAAGTTTACACACAAAGGTTTTGATTTAAATTAGTGAAATTTTTCAAAAAGTAGGGTCTTAGAAGAAACTTATTATTTTCAATCAAGTAGAACATGCATGCAGCTAATTATTACTATACAATTTATCCTATCCTAAACAAAAGAAAAATTAACTAAATATCCTATTTTATTGGTGTTTTAAGGAAAAGAAATTACCACCGGAAGTCAGTACTGACCGACCTCCCCACACTTAAGGCTTTGCACCTTTCTCGGTGCCATCTGTCAGGAATAAAGGTGGGTTGGTAGCAGCATCTCCACTATCGGGACCATCATGGCTCCCCGTGCTAGTAAATGAAGTGGTGTCTGGGGCGTCTGGGTTGTCGTCGGATCTGTATTTTCCCATAAATAGCTCCTTGAGGTATGTGAATCGGCGCTTGTTACGGCATTCTCTTAACTTTTCTTTGTGTTCCTACCGATCCAACCTTTCAAGTATTTGATGGAGTAGTTGGTTTGTTGTAGGTGCTTGTGGTGTTGAAGGACGAATGTCTTCAGCTGATTCTGTAGGCTGGCTTGTAGTGGCTGGTGGTGGTCTGATATATTTCCCATTAGGGACGTACTGATCATCCCGTGGGAGTATGGCTTTGGTGTCCCCAGCTCTGTAGGAGACTCCGGCTGCCGAGACGAGATCTGAAACCAAGGCGGGAAAAGGTAAGTTGCCCGCTATCTGTACGTGTCCCATTGCATTTCGGATGTGTCTTGGTAAATTGAGGTGTTGGTCTGTAAGGATACACCAGAGTAAAACAGCCATGTCTACAGTGAAGGAGGACTCGTGAGTGCTCGGAAAGACGTAATGAGACATAATTTGTGCCCATACTCGAGCCTCCAGGGTAAGTGCTGAAGCCGATATCCCTTTTGGTCGGGATCGATGGTATCCGTAGATCCATTTGCTACCAGGTTGTGTGATAACTCTGAGAACAGTGTCCCAGTCAAATTGGTATGTCTGGCGCTTGAGTGAGGCTTCTTGGAATGCATCCAATCCTTCTGGAGCAGGGGAAAAATCTAAAGATTGTTGAATGGCCTCTTCAGTTTTGGGGACTTGCTTCTGACGGACATAGATAGACTGCATGGTTGGCACGTGAAAGTTGGAGTAGAATTCTACTACCCATGAGAGATTAATTTACCGTGGCTGTTTCCGTAGGAATCCCCATTGTCTTCACTCAATGCGGGGCTCAACAAATTCAGCAATGTGGGTTGGGAGGATAAGAAGGTATTCATTGTTGTAATTCCTCTCTGCCAGGATGGGGAACATCTGCTCACAGTAGCGGTTAGGAAACCGCGTAGTGTCCTTTGCTAGAAAGGCTTTTTCTTTTTCATCGACCTTGATGATCCTCTTGATTCTTTTTGTTAAGGGCTTTACTTCTGTTGAAGATGGCTCTGCCACTAATGCTCTTTTTGTTCCTCTCCTTGCTAGTGGTTTGGAAATAGCTTTCTCTTTTCCTTTCTTGGTGGCCATCCTGAAAAAGGAAAGAGGAAGTGAAGGGTTCGAGCAAGGGAGCAAACAATATGGGTGGTAATCCATGCACGATAAATAAGTATGTCGTTAACACATGGTCTAGACTACATGTGAAAAGTTAATCAAAGGTAAGATAGTAAATGCATGTGATGGCAATTAAATGCAAGATATTTATTGGTATGCCGGCAAAGGCATGAGTAGCATAGATCAAACATTCAATGTCCAAGTTAGATTACCACAATCTGTTTGTATTGACAATCTGTTTGTATTGACAATTATATTTTAACCAATAAAATATAAAAGAGGTTTTGTGAAAAGCAGGCATTAAAATAGTGGAATAGAATAAAGTAAAGTAGTGTACAATGCCATACGGGCATTTTCACAAACACTTGGCATGCATGATGAAAATTTTATTGAGAGTAGGAAATTAGAACATGCAAGCAACCCTTATAAAAAGTAATATATAATTGTCAAAAAAATCCACGATAATCCATAAGCAAAATATGGAAAATAAAGACTGAAATAAATTTTCAACACCAATAAAAAGGAATAAAAAGGAAGAGAATAAGGGAAAATATAGATAATGACGGTGAAAAGAAAGATTTAAAACATAAACAAAATTGATAAGGGAAAGTAAAAAGTAAAGAAAGAAAGAAAAGAACCTTGATGATGGGTGTGAAAAATGAGGAAGAAGAAGGTAAAAAGTGAGAATGGTTAGAGAAGGGGGATAGGGGGAGAAAAAGATAATAAGGGAAAAGAAAAATAAAGATTTGGGAGAAGAAAATATAAGATATTTTGGCTAATCTGGATATTCTATGCGCCGCATGCGACGCGGACGCGTGAGTGACGTGGTCGCGTGGTATGCGATGTGTTCAAGTGACGCGAACGCGTGGGTCACGCGGTCGTGTGAGTTGCTTTGTGCGAATGGCGCGAGGGTAGCGACCCGTTCGCGCCACTCTCTGTCTCAAATGCTTTTGTGCCAAAATTCTGGGTGACGCGATCGCGTGAATGGCCATGTTTGGAGGGGCGACGCGGCCGTATGGGGCACGCAGTCGCGTGACAAGGCTGGTGCTTCTAGCATCATTCCAGCCTAGCTCCATCGCAACTTGCTGCCATACACCTCTTTTACGTCGATTTTTAGGGTCACGCGTTTGCGTGGGTGACGCGGACGCGTGGGAGGCTTATTTTCCAATTGACGTGGCTGCGTGGGTGACGCGGACGCGTGGGCATGTTTGTGCCTAAGGCACGCCTCCAGCCACGCTTTCGCGTGACTTGCTGTCTGATAAACCACTATTTTATGGTTTATAGTGTGCTTAATTGTATGGTTTTATCAATTCTTTACCCACTTATTCATATGATTGGCATGCATTTATATTTCCTTCCTAAAATTGTTACATGATTGAATATTTGCTTCCTAAAGACTTTTAATTACGTATTTTAATTCTCCTTCATTCCATTAGATGCCGTGATCTGTGTGTTAAGTGTTTCAGGCTTTATAGGGCATGAATGACTTGGAGATTGGAAAGGAAGCTTGCAAAAATGGAAGGAACACAAGAAATTGAGGAGATGATCAGTGAGAAGTGACACGGACGCATGGCTCACGCGACTGCGCGGATTGGAACTGCACAAGTGACGCGGAGGCGTGGACGACGCGCACGCGTGGCAAGGCAAAACGCCGAATGACGCGTCCGCATGAATGACGCGATCGTGTGACATGCGCGATCTGAAGAATCTGTAGAATTTACTGGGGGCGATTTTGGGCCCTGTTTTGACCCAATTTTTGGCCCAGAAAAGCAGACTAGAGCCAGGGAACATGCAGAAACGGGGGAGAACAATTCATTCTACACAATTCTCAGTTTTAGATCTAGTTTTACTCCTCCTCTAGGTTTTCTCTTTACACATTCATAGTTCTTAGGATTTTATTTTTATTGCTTTTCGCATTGGGATATTGAGAAGAGTTATTACCTCAGCAAGACATCGTCATTCTAGTTTGTTTTCTTTACCTGTCTCTTACTCTTCCATGTCCTTTGTTTATTTAGAATTATTATTGAATTATTTTTAGAGTTTATTAATACAAGAACTATTTTTATTTTTAATTGATCCCTTTGATTACTGTTTATCATGTCTTTCTATATTTCCCTTTCCTATGTTATGAATTCTACATTCACAATGAGCGAGTAGTTCCATAACTTGGATGGGAGTTGATTGAAAGGAAGACCTTGAGTTGGAAAGCTTAAAAGAAAAATTGTAATTAGGTTTATTGTTGGATTGCTCTCTAGTCACTGACACCAATCCTTCCAAGTAAGCGGATTGGGACTTGTGAGTAGAAATAGCTTTCCAACTTGTTTGACTTTCTCTTACCTAGTAAGGGATAACTAAACAGAATAACCCTTGATTATCAATTAATCTTGAGAGTACTCCAACAAGAATAGGGCTTCCAACTAATCTACTCCCAGCCAAGGCTTTCATTTAAAATTACATAAAATTCTCTAATTTAATTTCCTGTTATTCAACTCAAACCATTTTTGAAAACATCTGATTAATAAAATAGCACACCTTTCTGCAACTCGTTGGGAGACGACCTGGGATTCATACTCCCAGTATTTTAATTTAAATTGTGTGACAATCTTCTAAATTGATAAGCGGATTTCTGGTTGGTTAAGAACTGTACTTGCAACGTATCTCTTATATAAATTTCTTAACTCGCCAATTTTTGCGACGTCAATTTTTGGCGCCGTTGCCAGGGATTTGCAATAGAGTGCTAAAGTTATTAATTGGAATTTATTTATTTGTATTTTATTTTAGTTTGCTACTATGAGCTGGATGTTTTTTTCGTTAGATGACGCATTCACTTCCTGATCCAAGCTTGCCAGTATTCGATCCTGAGATTGAAAGAACTATTTCACGAATAAGGCAAGCTCGGCGTCGGTTAGTCCTCTCTGAGAGCGGATCTGAAACGACATTTGAGGAAGAAACCAGCCCCCGTTCTACTAATTCAGTTGATTTACGTGTAGGTGACATGGCAGCACCTAGGAGAGTTACTATCCAGGAGGCTGGAGCCCCTGATTTTACAATGCAACCGTTTCAAGTGCATCAACCAGAGGTGGCTACAGACTTTAATTGCACTGCTAAACTTGATGCCTAAGTTTCATGGCTTACCTGCTCAAGAGCCCATCAAGCACCTGAGAGATTTCCAAGCAGCCTGTTCTACTGTCAGGCGCGATGGTGCGGATGAAACTTCTATTTTGCTGAAGACTTTCCCATTCTCTCTTGAGGGAAAAGCGAGAGAGTGGTACTACACTCAACCCGCAGCAACTGTATCCGACTGGGATACACTTAGAAGAGAATTTTTGGAAAACTTCTTTCCAGCTGAAGTCACTGATAAACTGGGGAAAGACATCTCCATGATTGTTCAGGATGAATCTGAGACTCTCTATGAATACTAGGAGCACTTCAACAACCTTCTGGAAGCATGCCCCCACCATATGATTGACAAGATAGTGTTGCTCGGCTACGTCACACAGGGCATGAGGCCCCAAGATAAGACTACATTGGAAAGTGCCAGCAATGGGTCTATGAAAAAGTACATGACCACTGATGAGGTATGACAATTAATCAGCGACTTAGCTGAATCTACTCGGAATCACAGGCAGAAACCAGGCCGTTCAAAAGCTGTTGTAGAGGTATCCTCTAACAGAGAGACTACTGCTCTAACTCAGAGTATCTGTGAAATGACCAACTTACTGAAGCAGATGCAATTGAATCAACAACAAAGTCAGCAAGCTCAACCTTCTCCACCACAGCAAAGCCAATAGTTAGTCCCATAGAGAGTTTACGGAATCTGTGCTGATTATAGCCATTATACTGATGAATATCCGTAGCTCTAGCAGGAAGATAACACCGTGGCAGCCACTCATAACTTCTATGACTGTCCCAACCAAGGGTATAATCAAGGTGGCAGTTACAGCCATGGATGGCAGGACAATTTTACCCAGAATTGGAGAGATAATTCTAATCAGAATTGGAGGGACAACAATAACAGGGGAGGCAGAGACAATCAGGGAAATCAGAGGTGGAATAATAACAACAACAGGCAGCAGAACTAGAACCAGCCATACAGAGCACCTCACCTGAGGCAATCCCAAGGGCCACTGAATAACCAACAGCAGACCTCTCAGATCACTTATCCTTCTTCATCTGCTAATGATGAGTTACTACAATCTATTGATCGGAGACAACAGGCCATGGAAAATAACCTCAATTCTACTCGAAATGGTCTAAACTCTACCTTGCAAGCTCTTATCTCACAGATTGGATCAATGAATAACTCCAATAACCAGCCTTTGAGCTCCAGTGGAATCCCCTCTCAACCATTACCCAATCGAAAGGGTGACATTAATGCCATCACCCTAAGGTCAGGAACCACACTGCAGGAGAGGAATCAGGAGGAGCCAAACCCACCAGAACATGCCTCAGCTGAAGAGATGGTGGAGGTAGAAGATGTTGAAGAGGAAGAGGACATACATGACATGGCTGAAGAAGAAGAAGCTCAATCACAGGAAGAAGCACCAGAGGACGCTGAAGCTGTGAAGGACACCATTCCCATTCCATTCCCACAACTTGTAAGGAAGCCCAGGAAGCAGCTGGAACTTGATCCCAAAATGGTAGAAATATTCAAAAAGGTTAAGGTAACTGTTCCCCTTTTTGATGTTATTCAACAAGTACCTAAATATGCAAAGTTTCTAAAAGATTTATGTATACATAAAGACAAAATTAATGAATTAGAAACTATTCCTTTAGGTAGTTCTATATCTGCTTTAATGGGAGGTTTACCTGAAAAGTGTAGTGACCCAGGTCCATGTATGGTTAATTGTACTATTGGCGGTGTGATATTTTCTGATTGCATGTGTGATTTAGGAGCATGTGTTAGTATAATACCTTTATCTATATATGATATTTTGAGGCTCCCTCCCTTAAAAAGGTCGGCAGCTCGTTTTGTGTTAGCAGATAAAAGCATTATTACAGTGGTTAGAGTTGCTGAAGATGTATTAGTGGGTATTAAGGGGCTCACATTCCCATTGATTTTTATATCCTGGAGATGCCCCAAAATGACTCAGAGAAGCCATCATCAATCTTACTAGGAAGACCATTCCTGAAGACCTCAAAGTTCAAATTAGATGCTTTTTCAGGAACATACTCTTTTGAAATAGATGGCCGAATAGTAAGCTTCAATTTGAATGGAGCTATGAAGCATCCTCTGGAAGATCATTCTATCCTCCAGTGTGACATCATAGATGAAACCGTGGCTGAAGTTCACCAGGAGGAATTTGAAGAGAAGTACATAGGACAAGGTCCAAGTGTGGGGACATTCTCAGAGGACAATGACAGTGCTTTACCATTGTTACCAGCTCCAGACAACCCAGAGCCTGACCATGAGCAGAAGTTAGAACTGAAACCCCTCCCTCTACACCTCAAATATGCTTATCTTGAATAGAAGTAGAAGTTTCCAGTTATCATTGCAAGAGAACTCACGTTCCAACAAGAAGAGCAGCTACTTAGTGTGCTGAGGAGGCACAAGAAGGCAATTGGTTGGAGTTTGACAGACATAGTAGGCATCAACCCTCAAGTTTGTGAGCATAGAATATTTTTAGAAGAGGGAGCAAAGCCTGTCCGTCAACCCCAGAGAAGACTGAACCCCACTATCTTAGAGGTTGTCAAAAAGGAAGTGACCAGATTACTGGAGGCAGATATCATCTACCCCATCTCAGACAGTGAATGGGTGAGCCTAGTACAAGTGGTGCCCAAGAAATCTGGAGTCACTACAGTGAAGAATAAGCATGGAAAGCTCATGACAACCAGAGTACAGAACGCCTGGAGAGTCTGCATTGATTACAGGCATCTTAACCAAGCTACTCGTAAGGATCACTATCCTCTTCCATTCATTGATCAAATGCTGGATCGCCTGTCAGGTAAATAACATTATTGTTTTTTAGATGGTTACACAGGCTATTTCCAGATTCATATAGCTCCTGAAGATCAGAAAAAGACCACTTTTACATGTCCTTTTGGGACTTATGCTTACAAGAGAATGCCCTTTGGCTTGTGCAATGCACTAGCTACTTTCCAAAGGTGCATGATGAGTCTTTTCTCTGATCTTATTGAGGACTGTATGGAAGTTTTTATGGATGACTTTAGTGTATATGGCGATTCCTTCAATCATTGCTTGGATAGTTTATCTAGAGTGTTAGAAAGATGTGTCAGTACAAACCTTGTATTGAATTTTGAAAAATGTCACTTTATGGTCAAACAAGGGATTGTACTAGGACATGTTGTGTCTAATACTCGTATTTCTGTAGATCCAGCAAAGGTGGATGTTATTTCTAGTTTACTTTATCCCTCTTCTTTGAGGGAAGTCCATTTGTTCCTTGGCCATGCAGGTTTTTACAGGAGATTCATTAAGGACTTCAGTAAGGTAGCTCTTCCCTTATCCAGACTACTGCAGAAAGATATTGAGTTCGAGTTCAGTGAGAATTACAAACAAGCGTTTGATAAGCTGAAGATCGCCCTGACTCAAGCTCCAATTGTGAGAGGACCAGACTGGAGCCATCCATTTGAAATAATGTGCGATGCTTCCAACCATGCAGTAGGTGCAGCACTGGCTCAGCGTGAAGGTAAGGACCCCTTTGTTATAGCTTATGCGTCTAAAACTTTAGATGCCGCTCAGTCTAATTACACTACTACTGAGAAAGAGCTTCTTGCTATTATTTTTGCTCTGGATAAATTCTGAGCCTATTTACTTGGTACGAAAGTAGTAGTGTATTCACCCATTTGATAACCTGCAGGCAGTATCTGAGGTAGTCCCTTGGTATGCACCTGTAGCTAATTATCTAGTTAGCCGCACTTTTCCTTCAAACTTTACTAAGCATCAAAGAGACAAGCTGAAAAGCGAGTCTAAATATTATATATGGGATGACCCATATTTATGGAGATGTGGTGCTGACCAAGTAATTAGACGGTGTGTGCCTCAATCAGAATTCCAGTCCATCTTAGAGGCATGCCACTCATCTGAGAGTGGAGGACATTTTGGCCCTCAAAGAACAGCTAGAAAAATCCTAGACTGTGGATTCTGGTGGCCTACTCTTTTTAGAGACGCTGTAGATTTTTGTAAATCTTGTTTCCCATGCCAAAAATTTGGTAATATATCCAAGAGGGATGAGATGCCTCAACAAATTATGCTTTTCTGTGAAATTTTCGATGTTTGGGGCATTGACTTCATGGGTCCATTCCCAAATTCTAATGGTTATCTTTATATATTGTTAGCTGTGGATTACGTTTCCAAATGGGTGGAAGCAATTCTTACCCGCACTGATGATACTAACACTGTTGTTTCCTTTGTTAGAAACCACATTATTTGTCGCTTTGGATCCCCACGAGCAATCGTGAGTGATCAAGGCACCCATTTTTGTAACAGGAGACTAACAAGGTTAATGAAGAAGCATGGGAAAATTCATAAAGTTGCAACCGCCTACCATCCACAGACTAATGGGCAAGCCGAGGTGTCAAACAGAGAGATAAAGCATATATTGCAGAAGATAGTCAAACCTTATAGGAAAGACTAGAGTACCAGGCTACAAGATGCACTTTGGGCATACAGAACAGCATACAAGACACCCATTGGGATGAGTCCCTTTCGTTTAGTCTATGGAAAAGCCTGTCATCTCCCAGTGGAAGTAGGGCACAAAGCCTTTTGGGCAGTAAAGGAATGCAATATGGGATTTGAAACAGCCGGAACTGAGAGGAAGTTGCAACTGCAAGAATTAGAAAGCCTTCGCTTGGAAGCTTATGAGAACTCAAGGCTGTACAAGGAGAAGATGAATGCTGTACATGATCAGCACATCAAGAGGAGAGAGTTCCAACCTGGGGACTTAGTCCTCCTTTATAAATCTCGACTGAGGCTCATGCCAGGCAAGTTGAGATCAAGATGGGAAGGTCCGTATAGAGTAGAGAAGGCTGAGCCATACGGAGTTTTTCACCTAAGTCATCCTTCAAGCTCTGAACTCATCAAAGTTAATGGACATCGTTTTAAAGCTGTACCATGGCGAGAAGTTGAAGAAAAACAAGGAGCTCAAGATCTTCCTCTTGGAAGATCCACACATAGCCAAAGACTGAGCTAGTGGAGCATCCAACTTACGGATGTTAAAGCAAAGTGCTAGGTGGGAGACAACCCACCATGGTATGATCGTTCTTTTCTTTATTCTTAGTTTTCTTTTTCAATAACTCTTCTCCTTATTCGCACATTTAGCTTGCATCTGCATTTGCATATTTCTATAAAAAAAAATTTCACACGACGCGACCGTATCAATGACGCGTCCGCGTCGCAGGTGGCTCAGAAAGAATAAGAAAGCGAACAGAAAGTCACGCAGGAGCGTGACTGGAGGCGTGCCTTTGGCACAAATCACCCTACGAAACTACGTCGCCGACGCGTCTGCGTCATGTGGGAACTTTGGCCTCCCACGCGACCGCGTCACCCGCGCGGCCGCGTGACATGAAAATCGACGTGAAAAGGGTGCATAGCCGAAAGTTATGCTGGAGTGGTGCTAGACTGGTGCTGAACGCACAGCCTTACCACGCGGACGCATGGCTCACGCGTCCGCGTCATATCCCCATATTGGCCATTCACACGATTGCGTCGTCGACGCGATCGCATCACCCAAAATTTGGAAAAATAAGATTTTGAACAGAGAGTTGTGCGAGCGTGAGGCTGCCCTCGCACCAGTAGCATAAAACGAGTCACGCGTCCGCGTGACCGACGCGACCGCGTCCATTGACTTAAAGTGCAAGTCGCGCGAACGCATCACCCACGCGTCCGCGTCGCTTGCGCCGCACAGCTTACCCTAAATTGCCAAATATCTTATCTTTCTTTTCCCCCAAATCCTATTTTCTCTTTTCCTTCCTTATTTCTTCCTTCTTCATTTTTCCTTCTTTCTCACTTTCTACTTTCTCACCACCATTAACAAGGTTTTTCTTTTCTTCTTCCTTTCTTACTTTTCTATTATTCTTTTTTATTTTTATGTTTTCTTGTTTTCTTTTCTTTTTACTTTCATTATCCATTTTTTCTTTTTCTTTCTTTATTTTAATTGGTGTTAGAATTTATTTGAGTCATTATTTCTCATTATATGCTTGTGGATTGTTGCAAAATTGTTTGGCAATTATATATTATTTTTTTAAGGGGTTTCTTGCATGTTCAAATCATTATTTTCAATAGCTTCTTCGTCATGCATGCTATGTGTTTGTGCAAAAGCCCATATGGCATTATGCATTTTTCTATTCTACTATTCAATGCTTGCTTTTCACAAATTCCCTTTACTATTATATTAATTAACTTTAATTGTCAATACAAACAGGATGGTTAGTTTGTTATGAGTGATAACATATTTAACAAATTAAATTCTTGATCTATGCTACTCATGCCTTTGCCTGCATGCCAATAAACAGCTTGCATTTAATTGTCCTCAAATGCACTTGCCATATTTCCATTAGTAAACTGTTCACATGTAGTCATGACCATGTGTTAACGACATCTTCTTTACCGTGCATTGTTTATCACTTATACCATCCCCTTCCTTGCTCTATCTCTTTGAATTTACGTTACTTTCTCTTCCCCTTTTCAGGATGGCCACCAAGAAAGGAAAAGAGAAAGCTACTCCCAAACCACCAGCAAGAAGAGGAACAAAAAGAGCATTAGTAGTAGAGCCTTCTTCAACCGCAGTCAAGCCCTCAACAAAAAGAATTAAGAGGATTATAAAGGTTGATGAAAAAGAGAAAGCCTTCCCGCCAAAGGACACTGCGCGATTTCCCAATCACTACTATGAGCAGATGTTCTTTATCCTGGCAGAACGGAGCTACAACAACGAATACCTTCTTATCCTCCCGCCCAATATTTCTACCTTTGTTGAGCCGCAAATTGAATGAAGACAATGGGGTTTCCTCCAGAGACAGCCAAGGCAAGCTAATCTTTCTTGGGTAGTTGAGTTCTACTCTAATTTCCACCTGCCAACCTTGCAGTCTGTCTATGTACGTCAGAAGCAAGTCCCCATTACAGAAGAGGCCATTCAACGAGCTCTAGATCTTCCCCCTGCTCCAGAAAGATTAGACGCCTTTCAAGAAGCCGCACTCAAGCGCCAGATATACCAATTCGATTGGGACGCCGTTCTCAGAGTTATCGCAGTACCTAACAGCAGATGGATCTACTGATACCACCATTCCCGTCCTAAGGGAATATCGGCTTCAGCACTTACCTTGGAGGCTCACGTATGGGCACAAATCATGTCCCATTTCGTCTTTCCGAGCACTCACGAATCCTCCTTCACTGCAGACATGGCCGTTCTACTATGGTGCATCCTCACAGACCAGCCTCTAAACCTACCAAGACACATCCAGAATGCCATGGGACACGTACAGATTGCGGGCAACTTACCTTTTCTCGCCTTGGTCTCAGATCTCGTCTCAGCAGCTGGAGTCTCCTACAGAGCTGGGGACACTAAAGCCATGCTTCCACGGGATGATCAATACATCCCTACCGGGAAATATATTAGACTCCCGGTAGCTACTACTAGCCAGCCTACTGAACCGGCTGAGGACATCCTTCCATCAGCAGCACAAGCACCTACAACAAACCAACTGCTCCATCAGATACTTGAAAAGTTGGATCGGCAGGAACAAGCGCCGATTCACATACCTTAAGGAGCTGATTATGGGAAAATTCAAGGACTCAGACACCCCGGACTCCACTTCCTTTACCAGCACAGGGAGCCATGATGGTCTCGACTGCGGAGATACCGCTACCAGCCCACCCCTGTTCCTGACAAATGGCACCGAGGACAGTGCAAAGCCTTAAGTGTGGGGAGGTCGGTCAGTACCTGACTTTCGGAGGTAATTTCTCTTCCCTAACACCAATAAATTAGGATATTTAGTTAGTTTTTCTTTTGTAGAATAGGATAAATTACATATTAATAGATTAGTTGCATGTATGTTCTACTTGATTGAAAAGACAATAAGTCTCTTATAAGACCCTGTCTTTAGAACAAAATTTCACTAATTTTTATCAAAACTCTTATGTTAAAACTGCTTGAAGTTGTATTTGGAACATGATTTTTGAGCTAAAGAACACTCAACCTGTGAGAGCTGAGCCCAAATGCATGGTTACATTATTTAACCATAATTATTTTATTCTTGTGTGTTTACTTCCCTATGATTGTAATCTACATTTTATTTCATCCTATATGTCCAATGTTTAATATATTTATATGTTTGCATATGATTGAGGCCATTATTTGTTTAAACTCACTTATCCAATTTAAGCCTACCCTTTCAATTACCTTTGTTAACCACTTTGAGCCTTTAAATCCCATTTGTTCTGTATTTTACTACATTACTAGGCTTAAGCGGAAAAACAATTATATATCCCAAATCGAATCTTTGGTTAGCTTAAGATAGAATTGTGTGTGTTAAATTAAGTATGGAAAATTGTGGGAACAAAAGATAATGAGGAAATGTGTCATGATAATATAATGGGAATTTGGATACATACTCATGTGAACTATAAGAATAAAAAAAATCTATGTGCATTGATTAGCTATGTTTATTTTTATGTTTATGTTGAAAAAAAATCCAAAAATATTCAATAAATAATTAAGGGGATAAAATTACCCCAATGCTGAGTTAAGAATTCAAAGATCAATGCATATATGATAAAAATTAAAATAAAAAGTTGATACATGAGTATGGAATGTGAAAGAGAAATTTTGGGTAGCTAGGTGTGAATTTTAAGTTATATAAAATATATATGTTGGGTTGAAGCTTGGGTTAATTAAAGATTCAATTTATAAGCTTACTTGGCCATATATGTATCCTTACTCTTACCTTGGCCCCATTACAACCTTGAAAAGACCTCATGATGTTTGCATTAATATATTAAATGTTGTTAATTGGTTAGGAGAAGAACAAAAATTAGAAATCATGATTAGAGAAGGAGAGAGTGATTGCCCTATACACTAGAGAGATTAGAGTGTACATACATCATCAGTGAGGGTTTAATGCTTAAATTTATATGTTCCCTGCTTTCATGAGCTACCTTCTTACAAAATTTTTTTTATCTGTTCTTACTGTATAAGAATTGAATTAGTGGAGTTTGATTTGTGATTGTCTTGAAGAACCTATTTACTTTTGATCAAGTAGACAAGAATCATATAGCTGCATTCATACATATAGGTTGCATTGCATTACATGAGTTTTACATGTTCCTACTCATTTATTTTATCTCCTTCAACTAAGCATGAAGACATGCTAATGTTTAAGTCTGAGGAGGTTGATAAACCACTATTTTATGGTTTATATTGTGCTTAATTGTATGGTTTTATCAATTCTTTACCCACTTATTCATATGATTGGCATGCATTTATATTTCCTTCCTAAAATTGTTACATGATTGAATATTTGCTTCCTAAAGACTTTTAATTACATATTTTAATTCTCCTTCATTCCATTAGATGCCGTGATCTGTGTGTTAAGTGTTTCAGGCTTTATAGGGCATGAATGACTTGGAGATTGGAAAGGAAGCTTGCAAAAATGGAAGGAACACAAGAAATTGAGGAGATGATCAGCGAGAAGTGACGCGGACGCAAGGCTCACGCGACCGCACGACATAGAGGAAATTGCAGTGACGCGGACGCATGGCTCACGCGACCGCGCGGATTGGAACTGCACAAGTGACGCGGAGGCGTGGACGACGCGCACGCGTGGCAAGGCAAAATGCCGAATGACGCGTCCGCATGAATGATGCGATCGCGTGACATGCGCGATCTGCAGAATTTGCAGAATTTGCTGGGGGCAATTTTGGGCCCTGTTTTGACCCAATTTTTGGCCCAGAAAAGCATACTAGAGCCAGGGAACATGCAGAAATAGGGGAGAACAATTCATTTTACACAATTCTCAGTTTTAGATCTAGTTTTACTCCTCTTCTAGGTTTTCTCTCTATCACATTCATAGTTCTTAGGATTTTATTTTTATTGCTTTTCGCATTGGGATATTGAGAAGAGTTATTACCTTAGCAAGACTTCGTCATTCTAGTTTGTTTTCTTTACCTGTCTCTTACTCTTCCATGTCCTTTGTTTATTTAGAATTATTATTGAATTATTTTTAGAGTTTATTAATACAAGAACTATTTTTATTTTTAATTGATCTCTTTGATTATTGTTTATCATGTCTTTCTATATTTCCCTTTCCTATGTTATGAATTCTACATTCACAATGAGCGAGTAGTTCCATAACTTGGATGGGAGTTGATTGAAAGGAAGACCTTGAGTTGGAATGCTTAAAAGAAAAATTATAATTGGGTTTATTGTTGGATTGCTCTCTAGTCACTGATACCAATCCTTCCAAGTAAGTGGATTCGGACTTGTGAGTAGAAATAGCTTTCCAACTTGTTTGACTTTCCCTTACCTAGTAAGGGATAACTAAACAGAATAACCCTCGATTATCAATTAATCTTGAGAGTACTCCAACAAGAATAGGGCTTCCAACTAATCTACTCCCAGCCAAGGCTTTTATTTAAAATTACATAAATTCTCTAATTTAATTTCCTGTTATTTAACTCAAACCATTTTTGAAAACATCTAATTAATAAAATAGCACACCTTTCTGCAACTCGTTGGGAGACGACCTGGGATTCATACTCCCAGTATTTTAATTCAAATTGTGTGAGAATCTTCTAAATTGATAAGCGAATTTCTGGTTGGTTAAGAACTGTACTTGCAACGTATCTCTTATATAAATTTCTTAACTCGCCAATTTCCACCACGTCACTGTCCAATTCTCTTTTCTGCATAACGCACTGGTGACGCGGGCGCGTCAACGACGCTGCCCCGTCGCGTTCGTGTGTTTTTTTTATTAAATAGAACTAAAATGCAAAATGCACATGCAAACTATATGCATCTAAATGCAGGGATGATGAGAAGAGTCGTTAACATCATAAAAATAAAGTAAAAATAAAACTAAGACTGAAACGGAACGATCATACCATGGTGGGTTGTCTCCCACCTAGCACTTTGCTTTTACGTCCTTAAGTTGGACGCTCGTTAGGCTCATTCAGCTTCTCTTGGTGGATCTTCCAAGAGGAAAATCTCTAGTTCCTTTTGATTCTTCATCTTCTCACCATGGTAAAACTTTAGGCAATGTCTATTAACCTTAAGAAATTTGGAGTTAATAGGATGACGCAAGTGGAAAACTCCGTATGGCTCTACCTTTTCTACTCTATATGGACCTTTCCATCTTGATCTCAGTTTATCCGGCATGAGCCTCAGTCTGGAGTAATAAAGAAGAACTAACTCCCCTGGTCTGAATTCTCTCCTTTTAATGTGCTTGTCATGGACAGCCTTCATTTTCTCCTTGTAATGCCTGGAGTTGTCATATGCTTCTAGGCGGAGGGTCTCTAGTTCTGCTAGTTGCAGCTTTCTTTCAGCACCAGCTTTCATAAGATTCATGTTTCACTCCTTCACAGCCCAGAAAGCCTTGTGTTCAACCTCTACGGGGATGTGGCAAGCCTTTCCATATACCAGGCGGAAGGGGCTCATCCCAATGGTGTCTTGTACGCTGTTCTATATGCCCAGAGTGCATCTTATAGCCTGGCACTCCAGTCTTTCCTATGAGGTTTTACTATCTTCTCCAGAATACGTTTAATCTCTCTGTTAGAGACTTCTGCTTGCCCATTGGTCTGGGGATGATAAGCTGTTGCTACTTTATGAATTATCCCATGCTTTTTCAGTAATCCTGTTAGTCTCCTGTTACAAAAGTGGGTGCCTTGATCGCTCACGATTGCTCGTGGCGATCCAAAGCGACAGATAATATGGTTTCTAACAAAGGAAACAACAGTGTTAGCATCATCAGTACGGGTAGGTATTGCTTCCACCCATTTAGAAACATAATCTACGGCTAACAGTATATAAGAGTAACCTCTAGAATTTGGAAATGGACCCATGAAGTCAATGCCCCAAACATAAAAAATTTCACGGAAAAGCATAATCTGTTGAGGCATCTCATCCCTCTTGGATATATTACTAAACCTTTGGCATGGCGAACAAGATTTACAAAATCCAGCAGCATCTTTAAAAATAGTAGGCCACCAAAATCCACAGTCTAGAATTTTTTTAGCTGTACTTTGACGGCCAAAATGTCCTCCACTCTCAGATGAGTGGCAAGCCTCTAAAATAGACTGGAATTCTGATTGAGGCACACACCGTTTAATTACCTGGTCAGCACCACACCTCCATAAATATGGATCATCCCATATATAATATTTGGACTCGCTTTTCAGCTTGTCTCTTTGGTGCTTAGTAAAATTTGGAGGAAAAGTGTGGCTAACTAGATAATTAGCT
>NC_029791.2:72851872-72867016 GCF_000816755.2 Arachis ipaensis
GTTTAAAATGATTCGTGGTTTCTCTGTTCGACTTTTCGCTCAGGTTTATAATATATACCCTACTAGGTATAAATACCTCCACACCACGACTGGTCCATTAATTTGCCACACACGGAGTTAGTCTTAAGGTCAGATAAAATCTCCGAACGGTGAGTAGACTCTCACCTCCTGTAAAACCGGCAGTTTCATGTCGATTTTTTTAAGATCTGACACCTAAAACCACCGGATGATAAAAATTTCTACGACGACCTAAAACATTTAGAACAAGCGGTACGGTTTCCAAATCATTATATAGGTTCTCCCTACTCTACGGAGTTGTCTAATACGAAAAGGCACTTTAAAAAATACAAACCCCGTAACTGAAGTACCCAGGTAAAGGTTTAAGATCTCCAATGAGAATATATGACAATCGGCATCTAATACAAAGATTTACCCACCTTCGTTATGGATGGGCATGACTACTACGATTGTGACAACAAAGGAAACAATCTTTGGTATAATAGACAGCGAAACCTAGCGGTGCTCGTTAGCACTCGCTAGTTCCGTGGGTGAAAACATTGTCCTCTGATTGTCCTAATGACTTTTTCGTACCCTATTAAGTATTTCATCGTTGTCGAATAGTAGGGGTCTGGTTACCCGTTCGTCTTCAGAGATTGTCTCTCTAATTTGCATAAGACCTCTTCTATCATTTTGGAGTATCCTTTCTGACCTCACGGTCCGATATTCTACGTGAGACCCGTATATCTTGTCGCATGTTCTGTGGTAACCCTACTCGGGGAAGGCGGACCATATACCTTTCCGAACGGTGTAGGGGCATCTCCAACTTGTGTTCCGAAAGACCCGACACTTCCTCACTTTGTACTTAGAATACTTTCGACCACGACTTTCTTTCGACGTTGATCGTCTTGATCTCTGGGAGGCGGATCTTCGTATACTGTTGAGGTCCGTAATGTTCCTCTTTTACTTCCGACAGGTACTGTTCGTGTAATTTTCCTCTCTTAAGTCTGGTCCCCTCAATCAAGAAGAAATAATGAGGTCTGACTCCGAGTACGGCCTATTTGACTCTAGTTCTACCTTTCCAGGTATATCTCATCTTTTCCATCTCGGTATGCCTCAAAAGGTGAACGCAGTAGGATAATTGAGGTTTAAAGAATTCCAATTATCTGTAACGGATTTCAAAATGGTACCACTCTTCTACTTCTTAGTTTTCCTTGATCTCTAAAAGGAGAACCTTCTAGGTGGTTCTCTTCGACTTACTCGGATTGCTCGCAGGTTGAATTCCTGCATTTTCGTTTCACGATCCACCCTCTGTTGGGTGGTACCATACTAGCAAGGCAAAGTCAGAATCAAAATAAAAATGAAATAAAAATACTACAATTGCTGAGAAGAGTAGTAGGGACGTAAATCTACGTATATCAAACGTACACGTAAAACGTAAAATCAAGATAAATTATTTTTTTTGTGTGCTTGCGCTGCCCCGTCGCAGCAACTGCGCGGGCGCAGTGGTCACGCAATACGTCTTTTCTCTTAACCTGTCACTGCACCACCTTTAACCGCTCAATTCTTTAAATATATTCTCTATGCAACGTTCATGTCAAGAATTGGTTGGTCTTTAAGCGAATAGTTAAATCTTCTAAGAGTGTGTTAAACTTAATTTTATGACCCTCATACTTAGGGTCCAGCAGAGGGTTGCTCAACGTCTTTCCACACGATAAAATAATTAATCTACAAAAGTTTTTACCAAACTCAATTTATTGTCCTTTAATTTAATCTCTTAAATACATTAAAATTTATTTTCGGAACCGACCCTCATCTAATCAACCTTCGGGATAAGAACAACCTCATGAGAGTTCTAATTAACTATTAGCTCCCAATAAGACAAATCAATAGGGAATGATCCATTCCCTTTCAGTTTGTTCAACCTTTCGATAAAGATGAGTGTTCAGGCTTAGGTGAATGAACCTTCCTAACCATAGTCACTGATCTCTCGTTAGGTTGTTATTTGGGTTAATATTAAAAAGAAAATTCGTAAGGTTGAGTTCCAGAAGGAAAGTTAGTTGAGGGTAGGTTCAATACCTTGATGAGCGAGTAACACTTACATCTTAAGTATTGTATCCTTTCCCTTTATATCTTTCTGTACTATTTGTTATTAGTTTCTCTAGTTAATTTTTATTTTTATCAAGAACATAATTATTTGAGATTTTTATTAAGTTATTATTAAGATTTATTTGTTTCCTGTACCTTCTCATTCTCTGTCCATTTCTTTTGTTTGATCTTACTGCTTCAGAACGATTCCATTATTGAGAAGAGTTATAGGGTTACGCTTTTCGTTATTTTTATTTTAGGATTCTTGATACTTACACTATCTCTCTTTTGGATCTTCTCCTCATTTTGATCTAGATTTTGACTCTTAACACATTTTACTTAACAAGAGGGGATAAAGACGTACAAGGGACCGAGATCATACGAAAAGACCCGGTTTTTAACCCAGTTTTGTCCCGGGTTTTAACGGGGGTCGTTTAAGACGTTTAAGACGTCTAGCGCGTACAGTGCGCTAGCGTAGTAAGTACGCCTGCGCAGTAAGCCGTAAAACGGAACGGTGCGCACGCGCAGCAGGTGCGGAGGCGCAGTGAACACGTCAAGGTTAGGCGCGCCAGCGCACTCGGTACGCAGGCGCAGTGACGTTAAAGGAGATACAGCACGCCAGCGCACTCGGAACGCAGGCGCAGTGAAGAGCGACTAGTAGAGGAGTTAAAGAACACAAGGAAGGTAAAAACGTTCGAAGGAAAGGTTAGAGGTTCAGTAAGTACGGGATATTTCGGACTTTGTGAATTGTGTGTCTAGTGCCGTAGATTACCTTACTTCCTCTTAATTTTATACATTAATTTTCAGAAATCCTTCGTTTATAAGTTAGTACATTGTTAAAATCCTTCCTTTATATTTACGTACGGTTAGTATACTTATTCACCCATTTCTTAACTATTTTGGTATGTTAATTCGTGTTATATTTGGTATTTTATCACCAAATAGTTGGAGGAGTCTGAATTTGTAATCGTACAGAAGTACGAATCAACTTCCTCTATTTTATTTACTCATCCTTGTACATTTTGAGTACATTACGTTACGTTGGATATACATACTTACGTCGATATACTAAGAACAGATGAACTAGTTTTCATTTATCCAAGAAGTTCTGTTAGTGTTTAGTTTGAGGTGATTAAGTTAAGAATATGTCATTCTTGTCTATTTTTTTTAAAACATTCTTCCATCGAGTACTTTCGTCCCTTGTATATTTAAATTCGTAATTTGGGAGTGACTACTACATACATGTGAGATTAGAGAGATCACATATCCCGTTAGTGAGAGAGGAAGAGATTAGTACTAAAGATTAAAAACAAGAAGAGGATTGGTTAATTGTTGTAAATTATATAATTACGTTTGTAGTACTCCAGAAAAGTTCCAACATTACCCCGGTTCCATTCCCATTCCCATGTATATACCGGTTCATTCGAATGAGGAAAAGTGTGGCTAACTAGATAATTAGCTACACAGGTGCATACCAAGGAACTACTTCAGATATTGCTTGTAAGTTATTAAATGGGAAATTATCATTTATAGGAGTGGAGTCACCCTTAATGTGCTCAAGGCGACTCAAGTGGTCTGCCACTAGATGCTGGTTACCACTCCTATCCTTAATTTCTAAATCAAATTCTTGCAGCAGCAGTATCCAACGTATTAGCCTTGGTTTGGACTCCTTTTTAGCTAATAAATATTTTAGAGCTATATGGTCTGAGTACACTACTACCTTAGTACCAAGTAAATAGGCTCGGAATTTATCCAGAGCAAAAACAATAGCTAGAAGCTCTTTTTCAGTAGTAGTATAATTAGACTGAGCAGCATCTAAAGTGTTAGATGCATAAGCAATTACAAAAGGGTCCTTACCTTTGCGCTGAGCCAGCGTTGCTCCTACTGCATGGTTGAAAGCATCACACATGATTTCAAATGGCCGGCTCCAGTCAGGTCCTCTCACAATTGGAGCTTGAGTCAGGACGGTCTTCAGCTTATCAAACGCTTGCATACAACTCTCACTAAACTTGAACTCAATACCTTTCTGCAGCAGTCTGGATAAAGGCAGTGCTACCTTACTGAAGTCCTTAATAAATCTCCTGTAAAAACCTGCATGGCCAAAGAACGAATGGACTTCCCTCACGGAGGAGGGGTAAGGTAAACTAGAAATAAGATCCACCTTTGCTGGATCTACAGAAATGCCAGTATTAGACACAACATGTCCTAGTACAATTCCTTGTTTGACCATAAAGTGACATTTTTCAAAATTTAATACAAGGTTTATATTAACACATCTGTCTAACACTCTAGATAAACTATCCAAACAAAGGCTAAATGAATCACCATATATGCTGAAATCATCCATAAAAATCTCCACATAGTTCTCAATCAGATCAGAGAAAAGACTCATCATGCATCTTTGGAAAGTAGCAGGTGCATTGCATAAACCAAAGGGAATTCTCTTATAAGCATAAGTCCCAAAAGGACATGTAAAAGTAGTCTTTTCTTGATCTTCAGGAGCTATATGAATTTGAAAGTAGCCTGTATAACCATCTAAAAAACAATAATGAGATTTACCTGACAGGCGATCAAGCATTTGATCAATGAATGAAAAGGGCTAATGATCCTTGCGAGTGGCTTGGTTGAGACGCCTATAGTCAATGCAAACTCTCCATGAATTTTGCACTCTAGTTGTCAGAAGCTCTCCATGCTCATTCTTTATTGTTGTGACTCCAGACTTCTTGGGCACCACTTGTACTGGGCTGACCCATTCACTATCTGAAATCGGGTAAATAATATCTGCTTCAAGTAGCCTGGTCACTTCCTTCTTGACAACTTCTAAGATGGTGGGATTCAATCTTCTTTGAGGCTGATGGACAGGCTTTGCTCCTTTTTCTAAGAATATTCTGTGTTCACAAACTTGGGGGCTAATGCCTACTATATCCGCCAAGCTCCATCCAATTGCTTTCTTATATTTTCTCAGCACACTGAGTAGTTGTTCTTCTTGTTGAGAAGTGAGTTCCCTTGCAATGATAACTGGGAACTTCTGCTTGTCCTCAAGGTAAGCATACTTGAGGTGTGGAGGAAGGGGCTTTAACTCTAATTTTTGCTCATAGCTAGGCTCTGGATCATCTGGGGCTGGTAATAATGGTAAAGTCTTCTCATGGTTTTCAGAAAGTGTCCCTACACTTGGACCTTGCTCCATATACTTCTCTTCTAATTCTTTCTGGTGAACTTCAGCTACAGTTTCATCAATAATGTCGCATTGGAAGATAGAATAATCTTTTGGAGGATGCTTCATAGCTTCATTTAAACTGAAACTCACTGTTCTGCCATCTATCTCAAAGGAGTAAGTTCCTAAGAATGCATCCAGCTTGAACTTTGAAGTCTTCAGGAATGGTCTTCCAAGCAAGATTGATGATGGTCTTCTTGAGTCATTAGGGGCCATTTCAAGGATATAGAAATCAATAGGAAATGTTAGCCCCTTAATGCTCACCATTACATCTTCAGTAATTCCAACTACTGTAATAATGCTTTTATCTGCTAACACAAAACGAGCTGCCGACCTTTTTAAGGGAGGGAGCCTCAAAGTATCATATATGGACTAACACATGCTCCTAAATCACACATACAGTCAAAAAATATCACACCTCCAATGGTACAGCTAACCATACATGGACCTGGATCACTACATTTTTCAGGTATTCCCCCCATTAAAGCAGATATAGAACTACCTAAAGGAATAGTTTCCAATTCATTAATTTTATCTTTATGTATGCACAAATCCTTTAGAAACCTTGCATATTTAGGTACCTGTTGAATAACATCAAAAAGGGAAACTGATGTGTGGAAAACGATCCAACACAAAACTCACCGGCAGGTATACCGGGTCGCATCAAGTAATAATAACTCAAGTGAGTGAGGTCGATCCCACAGGGATTGAAGGATTGAGAAATTTCAGTTTAGTGGTTGATTTAGTCAAGCAAACAAGAATTGATTTGAGTGATTTGTATCCAACAGAAGTTAAATTGCAAGAAATTTAAAGGGAGAGGGATAGTTGACAAGAATTTAAAGTGCAGAAAAATTAAAAGAGCTGAATCTTAAAGTGCAAGTAATTTAAATTGCAGAAACTTAAATTGCAAGAAATGTAAATAACTGAAACTTAAAATGCAAGAAATGTAAATGGCTTTAATAATAAAAGGATTTGGGGATTGGGAGTGCAGAAATTAAACAATCACAAGTAAATTGCGACAAGTAGAAGAGTAGAAGATGAATTGAATTGCAGTAGATCTAAAACAGAAAGGTAAATTTGCTTGTAGAAACATTCAGCAGATAAACTAAATGGAAATTCAAGATCTCAGGGGTCAAGACACTAGAAAACTAAATCTAGATCTCACTACCTTCCTTGATCGAATCTAGAAGACAATTTAAAGAGAATTTAAGATGAAAATCAGTAAAGAAGAACACAAATTCTTGAATTGTGCAGTAAATTGAACAAAGAGATCTTAAGAGGAAAGTGAGATAGAATTTCCTCAATTCCTCACACTTAAGACTCAAATAAAGCTTTGCAGAAAAGAAAACAAGAAAACCCAGAGGAAGAGAACTCAATTCTCCTCCCAATTCTCTAAGATCCAAAATCAAAGTAAAAACTCTCAAAATTACAAGTGAAAATTCTAAAAGAAGAAAAAGGTAAAAGTAAAAGTCCCCTCTTATCTAAATCAAACTAGCTCCTATTTATACACTTTCTTCTAATGATCATTAAGCCTTGAATTTAGGCCCTTGGCCTTGATAGAATTGGGTTGAAGATAGCCTCTGTTGATTGCTCTTGGTCTTGAGAAGAACTCTGTTGCACTATGGGCTTTAGGATCATTCACGTTTGAGTCAACGTTTGAGGCAAACGTTGACTCAAACATCTTCGTTCAATACATCATGCAGAATGGATTTTTCTGTCACTCATGTTTGAGTTCACGTTTGAGGTCAAACGTGAGCTCAAACGTGATCCCTCCAAGGAAATTTTTAGCCAATTTTTGACCTCACGTTTGAGGCAAATGTTGGCGCAAACGTTGAGTCCTCCAGGGTGTTTTTTAAGCCAACATTTGATATCACATTTGAGGCAAACATTGGCGCAAACGTTGAGTCCCCCAGTGTTCTTCTTAAGCCAACATTTGACCTCACGTTTGAGGCAAACATTAGCTTCCTCCAGGGTATATTATTGAGCCAACGTTTGACCTCACGTTTGAGGCAAATGTTGGCGCAAACGTTGAGCTTCCCCCATGGTCTTCTTAATTGCTAATGCATTGGCCAATTGGTTTTTGCATGCTTTTCTTTACTTTAGTTCATAATGCCAAAGCATTAGCCGTAAGCTTTATTTGTTCATTGCATTAGTAATTAAAGTTTGCATGCTTTCATTGGCCATGGCATTCATTGGCTTAATTAATTAATGCCAATGCATTCACGTTAAAGCCATTTGTTTAATAATGCATTCTTTCATTGGCTTTAACAATGCATGCATTTCATTCATTCTTTAATGCCAATGATGATATCAGTTAATCAAATGCATGGCATGCTTTCATTAATGTCGTAAAGCTTGAATTTCCCATGCATGCATGCTTTGATTTATCAATAACAAATTCATGCATAAGGCATTAATGCATGTCATGGCTTCATGGTCATGGGCCACGCTTTCAAAAGCGTGGCCTAAAGTTCCAAAGCGTGCCCAAAATTTCCTTTTCCACCATTTCTTCACCTACAAATAATCAAAACGACCAATCAAATTATCACCAAATTCACAAGGTTTAAAATTCATTTAAAAATTAATTAATTTAAGCTTAAACCCCATGATTTTGTGCCATTTAAAGGGTGATTGATTGGTTCAAAGAAACCATGCAATTCCACTCCAAATTACTAACTTATAATGCAAGAAAGTGCATAAAAACTAATGAAACAAGTGAAATTTGCTTGAAAAGCTAGCATATGATGACTTGTCATCAAGAACAGTTACCTCGACCTTTTTGAATTTTTCTACCATTTTGGGATCAAGTTCCATCTGCTTTTTGGGCTTCCTTGCAAGTTGTGGAAATGGGATAGGAGGGGCGCAACTTGTAGCTTCAGCACCCCTTGGGGCTTCATTCTGTGGTTGAACTTCTTCTTCTTCAACTATGTCTTGTACGTCCTCTTCCTCTTCAGCATCTTCCACTTCCACCACATCCTCTGCTGGCACATTTTCTGGTGGGTTTGGCTCCTCATGGTTCCTCTCCTGTAGTGTGGTTCCAGACCTTAGAGTGATGGCGTTGTTGCCACCTTTGGAATTAGGCAGTGGTTGAGAAGGAATTCCACTTGAGCTTGAAGGTTGATGTGTGGAATTAAGTGAGGAATCTATCCAGGAGATGAAAGCTTGTAAAGTGGCAGTCAGGCCATTCAGACCAGACTTCAGCTACGCCTGCATGTCTTGTTGTCCTTGCGCAAGAGAACAGAACATCTCATCATTTGATAAGGAATTAGAATAAGCAGTATGAGAAACTTGTTGTTGGGGTTGCTGGGGTCCTTGTGATTATCTTAGGTGGGGTGCTCTGTAAGGTTGGTTCTGATTCTGCTGTCTATTGTTGTTGTTGTTATTCCACCTCTGGTTTCCATTATTGTCTTTGCCTCCTCTATTAAAGTTATCCCTCCAGCCATGGTTAGAATTATCTCTCCAGCCTTGGTTGGAGTTGTATTGCCATCCATGGTTATTGTTGCCACCTTGGTTGTAGTTGTCGCCTTATTGATTGTATCCTTGATTCGGGCGGTCATAGAAGTTGTGAGTGGCTGCCACAGTGTTATCTTCCTGGAGTTGCGTGCATTCATCAGTATAATGACTATAGTCAGCACAGATCCCGTATACTCTTTGCAAAACTAACTGTTGGCTTTGCTGGGGTAGGAGAGGCTGAGCTTGTTGTGCTTGTTGTTGGTTTAACTGCATTTATTTAAGTAAGTTGGTCATTTCACATATACTCTGTGTCAGAGCAGTAGTTTCCTTGCTAGAGGAAACCTCTACAACAGCTTTGGGGTTGCGCCTCTGTCTGTGATTCCTAGTGGACTCAGCTAAGTTGCTGATCAGTTTCCATGCTTCATCTGTGATTTTGTACTTTTTCAGAGAACCATTACTGGCACCTTCCAGTGTGGTCTTATCTTGGGGGTTCATGCCTTGGGTGAAGTAGCTTATCAATACTAGTCTATCAATCATGTGATGGGGACATGCATCCAGGAGATTGTTGAAGCGCTCCCAATATTCATAGAGAGTCTCTGATTCACCTTGAACAATGCAGGAGATCTCTTTTCTCAGTCTATCTGTGACTTCAGCTGGGAAGTATTTTTCCAAAAATTCTCTTCTAAGCGTGTTCCAGTTGGTAACAGTCGCTTGAGGTTGGGAGTAGTACCATTCCCTTACCTTTCCCCCAAGAGAAAATGGGAAAGCGATTAACAGAACAGAAGTTTCATCAACACCATGACGCCTAACAGTAGAACAAGCTGTCTGGAAATCCCTAAGGTGCTTGATAGGCTCTTGAGCAGGTAAGCCATGAAACTTGGGCATCAAGTTGATCTGTGCGGTTTTTAGTTCAAAATCTGCAGCTGCAGTCAGGTGATACACTTGATATGGCTGCAGTGTAAAATCTGGGGCTCCTGCCTCCTGGAGAGTAATCCTCCTAGGTGCTGCCATGTTCCCTACATGTAAATCAACTGGATCAGTAGTAAATGAGCTTGTCTCGCTCTCAGATGGCGGTTTAGATTCGCCCTCAGATGAGATTGGTAAATTGATAATAACCACTTCACTACCCTCGGAGGCTAACCGACGTCGAGTTCGTCTAATATGTGAAAGAGTTCTTTCAATTTCAGGATCAAATGGGACTAAACTCGGATCAGGCAATGAATGCGTCNNNNGTGAATTAAGGCAATAAAAATAAACTAAGAATAATTATTGATACTCTGAATAAAAGGCCTTGACTGGGGGAATTATTAAATAGAACTTCTATCCTTGTTGGGATCTTCTCAAATGTGGTGTAAAAAGGTTGTTGTTCTCACTCAATTTTCCCTTACTAAATAAGGAAAGGTACGGTGATTGAACTAACTCTTACCCTTAGATCCTAGCCCTCTCTCTTGGGAAGGTCTAGTGTTAGTAAGTATGATGTTAGCTAACAACGTCCAGTTTAACCAAGCACTTGAGCATTCCAACTCAAGTATCACCTCTTAATCAACCCCCATGTCAAGTAGAAATTCTACTCCATTGACATGAAAGTAATAATCATACAAATATGAGAAGACATAATTAATTAAAATAAAATAGAGAATTAAACTTAACTAAAATAAAAATAACTCTATATATTAATAAATTCAAAATGCAACATAATTATCTGAACAGAGTCAATGAGTAATTAATTAAAAATAAGGGAGTAAAGAAACAAACTAAAGTAATGTCTTCAACGGAGGAAATGGCTCTTCAACATCCACAATCCAAAAACAAAAGTATAAACTATCAATGTAATACTAATCTAGATTCAGATCTAAAACTAAGAGTAATCCTAATGTGATGAATCTGAATGTCTGTGGATGTCTCCTTGAGTTTTTGCATGTTCCCTAGGTTTAGTCTGTGTTTTCGGGCCGAAAACTGGGTCAAAATGTGGCCCGAAATCGCCCCCAGTGAATTCTATTATTTTTGCAGATCGCACAGGTCACGCGTACGCGTCATCCACGCGTTCGCGTCATTCAGCATTTTTCCTTGCCACGCATTCGCGTGGTTCATGCGTTCGCATCATTCGTGCAGACTCCAATCCATGCGTTTACGTCAGGCACGTGTCCACATCATTTCGAATTCTCCATTTCACGCGTCCGCGTGGGCCATGCACTCGCGTCATTGCTCGCTGGTCATCTCCTTAGTTTCTTGTGTTCCTTCCTTTTATGCAAGCCTCCTTTCCACTTTCCAAGTCATTCGTGCCCTATGAAGCCTGAAACACTTAACACATGGATCACGGCATCGAATGGGATAAAAGAGAATTAAAATACATAATTAAAAGTCTCTGGGAAGCAAGTTTTCAATCATGGAGTGATTTTGGGAAGGAATTGTAAATACATGCTTATCATATGAATAAGTGGGTAAAGAATTGATAAAACTACACAATTAAACACAATATAAATCATAAAATACTAGTTTATCATGCCCCCAGCGATTTTTGGACCCTTTCTCGGCCCAAATCCAAGTCCAGAAACACAGAATAAAAGCCAGAAAATGAGGGTATCAAGAAAAAAAAACTCATACAACTTTCATTCACATAATTTTAGGTTTAGATGTTGCTTTTAGAGAGAGAGGCTCTCTCCTCTCTCTTAGGATTTAGGATTAGGATTAGGATTTAGGATTTCTATTATGATTAGGCTACTTCTCTTCATCACAGGTTCAATGTTCCTTTAATTTATTTTCTACTTTTATTTATTCTATTACTTTAATTGTTATTTATCTTTTCAATTTGGTTTATGAACTCCATGTTAGGATTGATTTTCTTAATTAATACATATTGAGGTATTTCAGATTTATGATTGCTTTCTTTAATTTATGTTATTGATGCTTCTAATTAATCTAAATTATTTTCATTCGAGTAGATTTTTCCCCTTTTGGCTTTGGTTGAGTAATGGTGACACTTGAGTTGTCAAACTCAGCTGTTGATTGAAAATTAGGAATTACTGATTGATTTGGATCCCTCTAAAGCTAGTCTTTCCATAGGAGTTGACTAGGACTTGAGGAATCAAGTTAATTAGTCCACTTGACTTTCCTTTATTTAGTAAGGGTTAACTAAGTAGGAGCAATAACAATTCTCATCACACCTGATAAGGATAACTAGGATGGGATTTCCAATTCTTATACCTTGCCAAGAGTTTTTCATAATTATTAATTTACTTTAATTATTGCCAATTTATTTTCCTATTCCCTATTTCAAAAACCCAAAAAGATACTTTTTCCATAACCAATAATAAATACACCTCCCTGCAATTCCTTGAGAAGACGTCTCGAGGTTTAAATACTTCGGTTATAAATTTTATTGGGTTTGTTACTTGTGACAACCAAACTTTTGTACGAAAGGATTCTCTGTTGGTTTAGAAACGATACTTATAACGCGGTTACATTTGTGAATTTCTTTACTGGCAGAAATCCGATCATCAAAAACTTTTCTTGAATTATTCTGGTGCTTCATGACTTGTTTTATTCTAATTGGGTATTATTATTCATAAGTCAATGCTATTCTTTTATGATACTTGCATTTCATTTGTTGCAAATTTTGCACCACTGGTATGCCATGTGCTTCTATTGTTTTCTCACTTGTATGTTGTAGCTACCGTGTAATTGAGACCCTCATTATTTGGCATTAACCCACCCATACTTTATTTGTTTTCTTATCTTTATTTCTGGGTTACTTTTCTTCTTTTTCCTCTTCTTTTAGGATGGGCACCGAGGAAAGGAAACAGAAAACGTTTACACGGGGCAACAGACAAGTCCATCTACACAATCTCTAGAGAAAAGCATCAGTTGTAGTGGCCCATCCACCTGCACATCTCAGCATGTACCGAGGATGGTGCAATCTTTAAGTGTGGGGAGGTCGATACCGATCTCCATGTGTTAGTTATTTTCTTCTCAACACCAATATTTTATTTTCTTTGTTTGTTCATTGTTGCATTTACATGTTTGATTGCATATTTGTTTAATTTTGTGCATATCTTACCACCACTTGATTAAAGTAAAAATTTTCTTTTTCAAGAAACTTTTTATAACATTTCACTAATTTGATTTAAAATTTTTGATAAACTTGTTTGAAGGAATATTATACTGGAACATGGTTTAGAGCTCGAACACACATAACCTGTGAGATTTTGAGCCTATTTGAATTGGTTGCATTTTGTCAACCAATATTTTATTTTTGGTGTGTGTTTTTCTCTCTAAAATTGTGATCTTTGTCTTACTTAATTCTATATTTCCATTGTTTGATGTATGCATGCACTTATATGATTAAGGCCTTTGTTTCACAGAGCTTACATACCCATATGGCCTTAACCTTTCATTATCCTTTGCAAACCAACTTGAGCCTATTTTACCCCTTTGTTCTTTACTTTAGCACATCATTAACTCTAAGCGGAAAAACAATAATGTCATTAATTTGAATTCTTGGTTAGTGGTGCACGAAATTGTGATCTCAACGGTGCCAAAAACTTGTTACGCACGTTCATAATCTCAATTCTTCTTCACAACTCCGCACAACTAACCAGCAAGTGTACTGGGTCACCAAAGTAATAAACCTTATGTGAGTAAGGGTCGATCCCACAGAGATTGTCGGCTTGAAGCAAGCTATGGTTATCCTTGTAAATCTCAGTCAGGCAGATTCAAATGGTTATGAGGTTTTGATAATTAAAATATAAATAAAATATAAAATAAGATAGAAATACTTATGTAATTCATCTGTTGGTTCTCGATCATGTTGGAATAGGATCCATTGATCCTTTTGCATTTATCACTACGCCCAACACTCGCGAGTTTGAAGCTCGTCACAGTCATCCCTTCCCAGATCCTACTCGGAATACCACAGACAAGGTTTAGACTTTCTGGATCTCAGGAATGGCTGCCAATAATTCTAGCCTATACCATGAAGACTCTGATCGTGAACCAGGAGGCTAAGAGCTACACACTAAAGCTATTGCAGATAGAACGGAAGTGGTTGTCAGGCACGCGTTCATAGGTGAGAATGATGATGAGTGTCATGGATCATCACATTCATCAGGTTGAAGTGCGAGTGAATATCTTAGAATAAGAATAAGCTTGAATTGAATAGAAAAACAATAGTACTTTGCATTAATTCATGAGGAACAGCAGAGCTCCACACCTTAATCTATGGGGTGTAGAAACTCCACCGTTGAAAATACATAAGTGATGAAGGTCCAGGCATGGCCAAATGGCCAGCCCCCTAAATGTGATCAAGAGATCAAAAGTGAAACAAAGATAGTCTCAAAAATGATCAAAAGATGTGAAAATAAATTACTAAAAGTAGTTTTCATACTAAACTAGTAGCTAGGGTTACAGAAAATAAGTAACTAAGTGCAGATAGTGCAGAAACCCACTTCTGGGGCCTACTTGGTGTGTGTTTGGGCTGAGCATTGAAGCTTTCACGTGTAGAGACTCTTCTTGGAGTTAAATGCCAGGTTACAGCTTGTTTGTGGCGTTTAACTCTAGTTTGTAACCTGTTTCTGGCGTTTAACTTTAGAATATGGCAGGAAGTTGGCGTTTAAACGCCAGTTTGCGTCATCAAAACTCGACCAAAATATGGACTATTATATATTGCTGGAAAGCCCAGGATGTCTACTTTCCAATGTGATTGAGAGCGCGCCAATTGGGCTTCTATAGCTCCAGAAAATCCACTTCGAGTGAAGGGAGGTCAGAATCCAATAACATCTACAGTCCTTTTTCAGCCTCTGAATTAGATTTTTGCTCAGGTCCCTCAATTTCAGCCAGAAAATACCTGAAATCACAGAAAAACACACAAAATCATAGTAAAGTTCAGAAATGTGATTTTTATTTAAAAACTAATAAAAATATGCTAAAAAGTAGCTAAATCATACTAAAAACTACCTAAAAATAATGCCAAAAAGCGTATAAATTATCCGCTCATCACAACACCAAACTTAAATTGTTGCTTGTCCCCAAAAAACTGAAAATCAAATAGGATAAAAAGAAGAGAATATACTATAAATTCCAAAATATCAATGAGACTTAGCTCTAATTAGATGAGCGGGACTAGTAGCTTTTTGCCTCTGAACAATTTTGGCATCTCACTTTATCCTTTGAAGTTCAGAATGATTGGCATCTATAGGAACTCAGAATTTAGATAGTGTTATTGATTCTCCTAGTTCAGTATGTTGATTCTTGAACACAGCTACTTTATGAGTCTTGGCCATGGCCCTAAGCACTTTGTTTTCCTGTATTACCACCGGATACATAAATGCCATAGACACATAACTGGGTGAACCTTTTCAGATTGTGACTCAGCTTTTCTAGAGTCCCCAATTAGA
>NC_029791.2:72867048-72868888 GCF_000816755.2 Arachis ipaensis
GGCCCTCCTGGCCCTCCTATCCATTAATGCTCAAAGCCTTGGATCCTTTTTACCCTTGCCTTTTAGTTTAAAGGGTTACTGGCTTTTTGCTCTTGCCTTTTTGTTTAAAGAGCTCTTGGCTTTTTCTGCTTGCTTTTTCTTTTTCTTTTTTTTCTTTTATTTTTGCCTTTTTTTTGCAAGCCTTGTTTTTCACTACTTTTTCTTTCTTCAAGAATCAATTTTATGATTTTTCAGATTATCAATAACATTTTTCCTTTTTCATTATTCTTTCAAGAGCCAACTATTTTAACATTCATAAACAACAAATTCAAAAGACATATGCACTGTTCAACCATTCATTCAGACAACAAAAAGTATTATCACCACATTAAAATAATTAAATTAATTTCAAGGATGAATTCGAAATTATGTACTTCTTGTTCTTTTGTGGTTAAAACATTTTTCATTTAAGAAAGGTGATGGATTTATAGGACATTCATAGTTTTAAGGCATAGACACTTAAACACTAATGATCATGTAATAAAGACACAAACATGAATAAAACATAAAGCATAGAGAACGAAAACAAAAAAATAAATAGACAAGGATATTAAGGAACGGGTCCACCTTAGTGAGGGTGGCGTCTTCCTCCTCTTGAAGAACCAATGGTGCTCTTGAGCTCCTCTATGACTCTTCCTTGCCTTTGTTGCTCCTCCCTCATAGCTCTTTGATCTTCTCTAATCTCATGGAGAATGATGGAGTGCTCTTGGTGCTCCATCCTTAGTTGTCCCATGTTGGAACTTAATTCTCCTAAGGAAGTGTTGATTTGCTCCCAATAGTTTATGGAGGGAAATGCATCCCTTGAGGCATCTCAGGGATTTCATGATGAGGAATTTCATCATGCTCTTGTTGAGGTCCATGAGTGGGCTCTCTTGTTTGCTCCATCCTCTTTTTTATGATGGGCTTGTCCTCTTCAATAAGGATGTCTCCCTCTATGACAATCCCAGCCGAATTGCAGAGGTGACAAATGAGATGAGGAAAGGCTAACCTTCCACCTTTTAGTGTTCTTGAGGTATAATCTCATGAACTTCCACTTCCTCCCCAATCATGATACTATGGATCATGATGGCCGGATCCACAGTTACTTCGGATCGGTTGCTGGTAGGAATGATAGAGCGTTGGATAAACTCCAACCATCCTCTAGCCATAGGCTTAAGGTCATGCCTTCTCAATTGAACCGGCTTGCCTCTTGAGTCAATTTTCCATTGAGCTCCTTCCACACATATATCCATGAGGACTTGGTCCAACCTTTAATCAAAGTTGACCCTTCTAGTGTAGGGGCGTGCATTTTCTTGCATCATTGGCAAGTTGAACACCAACCTTACATTTTCCGGACTGAAATCTAAGTATTTCCCCCGAACCATTTTAAGCCAATTCTTTGGATTCGGGTTTATACTTTAATCATGGTTCTTAGTGATCCATGCATTTGCATAGAACTCTTGAACCATTAAGATTCTGACTTGTTGAATAGGATTGGAGAGAACTTCCCATCCTCTTCTTCTAATCTCTTGTTGGATCTCCGGATATTCGCCCTTTTTGAGCTTAAAAGGGACCTCAGGGATCATCTTTTTCTTGGCCACAACTTCATAGAAGTGGTCTTGATAGACCTTTGAGATGAATCTTTCCATCTCCCATGACTCAGAGGTAGAAGCAATTGCCTTCCCTTTCCTCTTTCTTGAGGTTTCTCTGGCCTTAGGTGCCATTAATGGTTATGAAAAAACAAAAAGCAATGCCTTTACCACACCAAACTTAAAAGGTTTGCTCGTCCTCGAGCAAAAGAAGAAAGAAAGTAGTAGAAGAA
>NC_029791.2:72869310-72881809 GCF_000816755.2 Arachis ipaensis
TGGCGTTTAAACGCCAGTAAGCTTATCCTCCAGGGTGTGCTATTTTTAATGCTATCTTTCATTCTGTTTTTGATTTTTCAGTTGTTTTTGTGGCTTCACATAATCATCAACCTACAGAAAACATAAA
Source organism: Arachis ipaensis (assembly GCF_000816755.2). NCBI lineage: Eukaryota > Viridiplantae > Streptophyta > Magnoliopsida > Fabales > Fabaceae > Arachis > Arachis ipaensis. The sequence goes on from NC_029791.2 coordinate 72,869,438, forward strand.
ATAACAAAGGAAAATAAATAGATATAATTAAATAACATTGGGTTGCCTCCCAATAAGCACTTCTTTAATGTCAATAGCTTGACAATGAGCTCTCATGGAGCCTCACAGATAATCAGAGCATGGTTGGGGCCTCTCAACACCAAACTTAGAGTTTGGTTGTGGCCTCCCAATACCAAACTTAGAGTTTGAATGTGGGGGTTTTGTTTGACTCTGTATTGAGAGAAGCTTTTCATGCTTCATCTCTATGGTTACAGAAGGAGAACCTTGAGTTTTGAATACAAGGTAGTCCTCATTTAACTTAAGGTCCAACTCGCCTCTGTCAACATCAATCACAGCTTTTGTTGTGGCTAGGAAGGGTCTGCCAAGGATGATGGATTCATCCTCATCTTTCCCAGTGTCTAGGATTATGAAATCAGCAGGGATGTAAAGGCCTTCAACCTTCACTAACACGTCTTCTACTAGTCCATAAGCCTGTTTCATTGATTTGTCTGCCATCTCTAGTGAGATTCTTGCAACTTGTACCTCAAAGATTCCTAGTTTCTCTATTACAGAGAGTGGCATGAGGTTTATCCCTGACCCCAGGTCACATAAAGCCTTCTCAAAGGTCATGGTGCCTATGGTACAAGGTATGAAGTATTTTCCGGGATCTGATTTCTTCTGAGGTAATGTCTGCCTCATTAATTCATACAGTTTATTGGTGAACAAGGGGGTTCATCCTCCCAAGTCTCATTACCAAATAACTTAGTATTCAACTTCATGATTGCTCCTAGATATTTAGCAACTTGCTCTTCAGTGATGTCTTCATCCTCTTCAGAGGAAGAATATTCATCAGAGCTCATGAATGGCAGAAGAAAGTTCAATGGAATCTCTATGGTCTCTGTATAAGCCTCAGATTCCTTTGGTTCCTCAAAGGGAAACTCCTTTCTGTCCAGAGGACGTCCCATGAGGCTTTTCTCACTGGAACTCACGTCCTCCTCACTCTCTCCAGGTTCAGCCATGTTGGTCATGGTTATTGCCTTGCACTCTCTCTTGGAATTTTCTTCTGTATTGCTTGGGAGAGTACTGGGAGGAGTTTCAGTAATCTTCTTACTCAGCTGACCCACATGTGCCTCCAAATTTCTAATGGAGGACCTTGATTCATTCATGAAACTTAGTGTGGTCTTGGATAGATCAGAGACTATGGTTGCCAGGCCAAAATGGCTCTGTTCAGAATTCTCTGTCTGTTGCTAAGAAAATGATGGAAAAGGCTTGCTATTGCTAAACTTGTTTCTTCCACCATTATTAAAGCCTTGTTGAGGCTTTTGTTGATCCTTCCATGAGAAATTTGGATGATTTCTCCATGAGGGGTTATAGGTGTTCCCATAGGGTTCACCCATGTAATTTACCTCTGCTATTGCAGGGTTCTCAGGATCATAAGCCTCTTCTTCAGAAGATGCTTCTTTAGTACTGTTGGATGCAGCTTGCAATCCATTCAAACTCTGAGAAATCATATTGACTTGCTGAGTCAATATTTTGTTCTGAGCCAATATGGCATTCAGAGCATCAATTTTAAGAACTCCCTTCTTCTGAGGCATCCCATTGTTCATAGGATTCCTCTCAGAGGTGTACATGAACTGGTTATTTGCAACCATTTCAATGAGTTCCTGAGCTTCTACAAGGATTTTCAGATGAAGAGATCCTCCTGCAGAATGGTCCAATGACATTTTTGACAACTCAAACAGACCATCATAGAATATACATATGATGCTCCATTCTGGAAGCATGTCAGTATGACATCTTTTGATCAATTGCTTATATCTTTCCCAAGATTCATAGAGGGACTCACCTTCCTTCTGTCTGAAGGTTTGGATTTCCACTCTAAGCTTGCTCATCTTTTGAGGTGGACAGAATTTGGCCAGGAAAGCACTGACCAGCTTTTCCCAAGAGTTCAGGCTTTCCTTAGGTTGTGAATCCAACCATGTTCGAGCTCTGTCTCTTACAGCAAAAGGGAAAAGCATAAGCCTGTAGACCTCGGGATCAACTTCATTGGTCTTGACAGTGTCATAGATTTGCAGGAATTCAGCTAAGAACTAATGAGGATCTTCTAATGGAAGTCTATGAAACTTGCAATTCTATTGCATTAGAGAAACTAATTGAGGCTTAAGCTCAAAGTTGTTTGCTCCAATGGCAGGAATTGAGATGCTTTTCCATAAGAGGGTGCAATAAAGTCACCAAGCATCTTCCTTGCATTGTTGGATAAGATAGAAATTCTTATGTAATTCATTGGTGAGAATTTCATATAAGCGTATGGAGGTACTTTGCTCCTTCTGAATCTCTGCTTTCCTACTGTCTCCATTCAATCATTCATACTCCTTTCCATGGCAAGCTTTATGTTGGGGGATCACCGTTGTCAATGGCTACCGTCCGTTCTCTCAGTGAAAATGGTCCAAATGTTCTGTCACCGCACGGTTAATCATCTATTGGTTCTCGATCATGTTGGAAAAGGATCCATTGAACCTTTTTCGTCTGTTACTACGCCCAACACTCGTGAGTTTAAAGCTCGTCACAGTCATCCCTTCCAAGATCCTACTCAGAATACCACAGACAAGGTTTAGACTTTCCAGATCTCAGAAATGGCAGCCAATAATTCTAGCCTATACCACAAAGACTCTAATCGTGAACTAGGAGGCTAAGAGATACACACTCAAGATGTTGCAGATAGAATGGAAATGGTTGTCAGGCACGCGTTCATAGGTGAGACTGATGATGAGTGTCACTGATCACCACATTCATCAGGTTGAAGTGCGAGTGAATATCTTAGAATAAGAATAAGCTTGAATTGAATAGAAAAATAATAGTACTTTGCATTAATTCATAAGGAACAGCAGAGCTCCACACCTTAATCTATGGGGTGTAGAAACTCCACCGTTGAAAATACATAAGTGATGAAGGTCCAGGCATGGCCGAATGGCCAGCCCCCTAAACGTGATTAAGAGATCAAAAGTGATACAAAGATAGTCTCAAAAATGATCAAAAGATGTGAAAATAAATCACTAAAAGTAGTTTTTATACTAAACTAGTAGCTAGGGTTACAGAAAATAAGTAACTAAGTGCAGATAGTGCAGAAACCCACTTCCGGGGCCTACTTGGTATGTGTTTGGGCTGAGCATTGAAGCTTTCACGTGTAGAGACTCTTCATGGAGTTAAATGCCAGGTTGTAGCTTGTTTGAGGCGTTTAACTCTGGTTTGTAACCTGTTTCTGGCGTTTAACTTCAGAATAGGGCAGGAAGTTGGCGTTTAAACGCCAGTTTGCGTCATCAAAACTCGGGCAAAGTATGGACTATTATATATTTCTGGAAAGCCCAGGATGTCTACTTTCCAACGCAATTGAGAGTGAGCCAATTGGGCTTCTGTAGCTCCAGAAAATCTACTTCGAGTGTAGGGAGGTCATAATCCAACAGCATCTGCAATCCTTTTTCAGCCTCTGAATCAGATTTTTGCTCACGTCCCTCAATTTCAGTCAGAAAATACCTGAAATCACAAAAAAACACACAAACTCATAGTAAAGTCCAGAAATGTGATTTTTATTTAAAAACTAATAAAAATATACTAAAAAGTAGCTAAATCATACTAAAAACTACCTAAAAACAATGGCAAAAAGCGTATAAATTATCCGCTCATCCGTTAGCTTAGACTAGTGAGAGTGCTTATGATTTAAGTGTGGGGAAATTAGGTTTGGAAACATTTAGTTTAAGAATTGGGTGTTATATATCTTTATGAAAATGTGAAAGAAATGTTTAGGACATATTCATGCATTCAATAATTTAATCATATGCATTGAGAAAAACAAAAGAAAAAAAAGTAATTTAAAATAAAATAAAATAAAATAAAAGATAAACAAAAAAAAAAGAAGAAAAAGAGAAAAAGAAAAGAAAAAGAGCAAATAAATAAAGGGGACAAAATGCCCCAAAGTAAGTGGTGAAAGCAATGTATATGTACTGTACTTGAAATTGGAATGCATGAATATGTGGAAAACAGGGTTAATGGATAGTTAGATGTGGTATTAAGATTACATGGATTGTCTAAAGTTAGGTGGAAAGTTTATGTTAATTAAGGATTCAGATTTTAGTCCACTTGGCCAAATACAATCCTACCTTGACCCTAACCCCATTAGAACCCTTAAAAGACCTCTTGATATGTGTATCTGTGCATTAATTCTTTGTTGATTGGTAGAAGAAAAGCAAGCCTTAGAAAGCAAGATTAGTAGAGAATTGAGAGATCGAATCTTAAACACCTGAGCGATTAGAGTGCATACACTTCCAGTGAGGGTTCGATGCTCGATTCTTTGTTTCCGGCTTTCATGAGCTATTTTCTTCTGCAAGTCTATTTGTACTTCATTTTTATGATTTGAATTAGTGAAATCTAGTTCATATTCGTTCTTGAAAGATTTGTTTACTTTTAACCAAGTATAAAAAAAGCATTCTGCATGTAGTTGCATTCATATAGATAGGTTGCATTTCATACATTCTACCATTTCTCTTCACTCCTTTATAGCTTCTCTTGAGCTTAGCATGAGGACATGCTAATGTTTAAGTATGGAGAGATTGATAAACCACTATTTTATAGTTTATCTTGTACTCAATTGAGTGGTTTTTATCAACTCTTTACTCACTTATACATATAAATTGCATGGTTTTACATTTTCCTTCCTAATTTTGTTCTATAATTGGAAACTTGCTTCCCAAATTACCAAAAATTAATTCCCCTTTATACCATTCGATGCTTTGATATGTGTGTTAAGTGATTTTAGGATTTATAAAGTAGGAATGGCTTGGAGGATGGAAAGGAAGCATGCAAAAGTGGAAGGAATACAAGAAGTTGAAGAAACTGCAAAGTTGTCCAACCTGACCTCTTCGCACTCAAACGGTCATAACTTGAGCTACAGAGGTCCAAATGAGGTGGTTCCAGTTGCGTTGGAAAGCTAACGTCTGGGGCTTCGAAATAATATATAATTTACTATAGTGGCCGTACAGAAAAACGATGCGCACGTATGAATCACGCGGACGCATCGTTCTGCCAAAAAACCAGCGTGGCAGATTTCGTTCCCAGCGATTTCTGGGCTGTTTCTGGCCCAGTTTTTGGCCCAGAAAGCACAGATTAGAGGCTATAAAGTGGAGAAATCAATCAATTCATTCATAAAACATTCTTAATTCACAATTTTAGGTTTAGATGTAGTTTTAGAGAGAGAGAGGCTCTCTCCTCTCTCTTAGGATTTAGGATTTAGGATTTCTCTTAATTTTAGGATTGCTTCTTCTCAATTCAAGGTTCAATGTTCTTTTAATTTATGTTTCTCTTATCTACTTTTATTTACTCTATTACTTTAGTTACTCTATTTCACTTGGTAATTATTTATTTAGCCAAATTGGCTTATGAACTCTTCATGTTAGATTTTAATTTCTATTTAATGCAATTTGAGGTATTTTAGATTTATGATTTTAATTTAGCTTTTTACATTCTTAGGTTTAATTGATGATTTGATTAATTAGAGACACTTGAGTTGGAATGCTCAAATGGTTAGTTAAATTGGAAGTTGTTGGCTAATTCTGTATTTACTAACGCTAGACCTTCCCAAGGGAGAGGACTAGGATTTGCGAATAAGAGTTAGCTCAATCACTTGACTTTCCTTTATTTAGTAAGGGTTAACTAAGTAAAAACAACAACCTCTTTATACTACACTTGAGAGAATTCCAACAAGGATGGAACTTCCAAATTAATCATTCTTTCATTCAAGGCTTTTTATTTTAATTACATAAAATCTCTTGTTAATTTTCATTGCTTTAATTTATAATTATTTATTTGCCCATCGCCCAAACTCAACATTCCCCAGAAACTCATAACCAATAATAAATAAACCTTCCTGCAATTCCTTGAGAAGACGACCCAAGGTTTAAATACTTCGGTTATAAATTTTATTGGGTTTTATTACTTGTAACAACCAATTTTTGTACGAAAGGATTCTTTGCTGGTTTAGAAACTATACCTACAATGCGATTATTTTTATAAAAATTCTTTACCGACAGAAAATCTGATCGTCAAAGAGTAAGCCTTAGAAAGCAAGATTAGTAGAGAATTGAGAGAATCGACCCTCAAACACTTGAGAGCATAACAGTGCAAACACTTTCGGTGAGGGTTCGACGCTTAATTCCTTGTTCCCGGCTTTCATGAGCTTTCTTCTTGCATGTCTATTTGTACTTCATTTTGAGATTTGAATTAGTGGAATTCATGAGTTATCATACCATCTTAGCCCTACTTACTTATATATGTTCTTGGAGATTGATTTACTTTTAACCAAGTAGGTAAAAATATTTAGTTGTATTCATATAGATAGGTTGCATTGCATGTTGCATTTAATAAATCTTACCATCCCTCTTCTTCTCTTTATAGCTTCTCTTGAGCTTAGCATGAGGACATGCTAATGTGTAAGTGTGGAGAGGTTGATAAACCCCGTTTTTAGGGTTTATCTTGTGCTAAATTTAGTGGATTTTGTCAACTATTCTCACACTTATTCATACAATTTGCATGGTTTTAAGATTCATTCCTAATTTTGTGCTATGAATGAAAGCATGCTTCCAAGGCCTTAAAATCACTAATTTTCAATCCTCTCTTATTACCATTTGATGCCGTGATATGTTTGTTATGTAATGTTAGAGATTATAGAGCATGAATGGCTTAGAGAATGGAAAGGAAGCATGCAAAAGTGGAAGGAACACAAGAAAATGAAGATTTGAGAAGGTAATGCCGACGCGCACGCATGGACGACGCGTGCGCGTGATCATGCCATACTCAAAGCGACGCGTACACGTGGCAGATGCATACGCGTGACGAGTAGTACATGCCTCATTGAAGAGAAATCACTAGGGGCGATTTCTGAGTTGATTTTTGGCCCATTTTCAGGCCCAGTTCGAGGATAATAGGCTGTGAGTGAAGGAGGATAGGGGATTCCCATGGAGGGAGACACTTTAGTTTAGTTTAGATGTAGAATTCTAGAGAGGGAGGCTCTCTTCTCTCTCTAGATTTGGGTTCTTAGTTTTCTTCTTTTTAGATCTAGTCTCATTCTTCCTTTGCTTTAATTTTCCTTTTTACTTTTACTTGTTCTAGCATTTTACTTTTTTTGTTAATTCCTTTATTTTGTCAATTTTAGTTTATAAACTCTTTTGTTGATTTCCATTTCCTTTTAATGCAATTTATGATTTCCATGTCTTTTAAAGGTTTAGAGTGTTTATAGGTTAGGAGAGTACCCTGTTTCTGTTTTATGTTTTCAAAAAAAAAAAAAAGAGAGCATTCCATGCGTAAGCGTGGACGAGGCGTACGCGTCGTTGGTCTTTTTCGTACACTCACGCGTGAGCATGGTCGACGATTACACGTCGTAGGCTGAATTTGGAACTCCTGGTACAAAAACCAGAGAGTTGCGCTGGAGTTGTGCGGATATTGTGCGAGGAGCACATTGCAACCCACACGCATTGTTTCTCCCCTATTTTCTTATTCTTACTTCTTCTTTCTTCTCTCCTTTTTTCTTCTTTCTTCTTCCTTTTTTCACTTTCTTCTTCTTTCTCTTTCTTCAAAATTTTACTTCTCTTTTTCCTTTTTTTTATTATTTTCTGTTGTATGTTGCATTTGTGTATTTTCATTTATTGCATTTTAATTTTATTTTTTGTAGCTCATTCTTATTTTCTTTTCTAGGTTTCTTATTTTACTATTGGCGTTGAATTCTCGTACTCAATTGTTAAGAAACTCTTGCATTGTTTTGGTGCTTCGTGACTTGTATAGTATTAATTGTAATATTTGTTCCATACAAGATTAGTGCTTTAGTCCTTCCCAACTAATTATTGTTCGTTTTTGTGCCTCATTATCAATGAGTTAGGATGGGACCAAATGCTAACTAATCCTGTTTGTGTCAATTCTTATTTGAACTTTATACTTTCAAGTGTTATCTCATGCCATTTGCTTGTGCGTTGACTTTACCCTTGCATCAAGTGTGAGTCGATATGCCTTAGTGTTCCGAGGGTTACCTGATACTGAAGGTCGATCTTGGATGAGATCTGCTATGGTGGCCAGAGCTTTCGTATCCGACCTGTTGGATCTGGTTGGGCTACTGATCCTGGATCACCGGAGGGTGGTGGTACCTGCAAGAGACTCCGATGCTTAAGTTAGCATGGGCTTTAAGCAGGTTTTTTGTGTAGAATTAGAGTATGAGTTATACCTGGGTGCTCTAGTGCATTTATAGTAGTGAGGAGTGACCTCCCTTGGAGATAAGTTAGTTATCTTATCTTATCTTTTAGGGGTGAGGCCCCTTATCTTTGGCCAGCCACCTTCAGGTGGGTTGTGATCTTCTGCTTTGGGCCTAGTTGGGCCCTTATAGCAATTTGGCCGAGCTCTTCGGAAAGAGGTCGGTTGCGACCAACCGTTATAAGAGGTCGGTCGTCCTTATCTTCATTCAGGTCAGCTTGCCTAGCTCGACCCATAGTATGAACAGTGCCCCTGTACGAGTTCGATCTTTCCCTTGAGGTCGTGTCTTTAGACTTCGACCCCTTTAAGGAAGTCGTGCTCGAGCATTTAGCTTTTGGTTGGCCTCTGGTGTAACATCTGGCAGGCTTGCTTCTGTTTAAATGCGAAGTGTTTTTCTTTTTCTTTTTTAATTGTATCACGCGTTGCGCTTCCAAGGGAACGTACGAGGGCTTTAAGGCCCATTTGCTTCTTGTCGTTTCCTCTTTTCCCTTGTCGTTCCTCATTTTGAAATTAAGGAAAGAAGCTTTTATTCTCACTTTCAGTTTCTTCTCCCATTTTCTTCTTTGCTCCTTTTTCGTTGACTTCTTCTGTTTCCACGCCCCTCAAGCTTCCTTCCTGTTCAAAAAGCGCTTTGTTGGTGCATGTTTGCCGTTGCTTTCGTCTGAGCCATTGTCGTTCTTGCCTCTTCTTCTCTACAGGTTGGTGTTTTCTTTTTCCTCTTTTATGCTTTCATATTCGCTTTTACTATTTACATGCTTGCAAAGTTTTCATTTTTATTGAGTTTGCCTTGAGAAGCTTGATTCTTTCTGCGAAAAATTGCGTCTTTTAGTTTCTTTGATCATAGTTCGCAATTTCCTCTGTTGTTCCTTTTTTGTATTTCTGGTAGTTTTGCCTTTCGTATGACTTTTTGCTTGTCGCTGTTTCAGTTTCCTTTCATCCTTGCATGACATCTTCTTGCCCAAAGTTTTAGTTTTTGTTGAACTGTTGGTAGAAAAAGGGTTGTAGCTTTTTTGATGATTTTATTGATGATGATGGCTTTCTTGCCGCTTGTATGGAGTGGTGTTACCAGGAAAGGATTGATCTCTTTGTGTTTTCTTTTGAGAGGTGTTAGGGCATAGACTGTTGACTTTCCCTTTTTCTGGCGTTCTTGCCTTGTTGTTGCCTCCAAAGGGTGCCCTTGGACTTTAGTGTGAGTCTTGGGGTCTCCCTTTTACTGCCAAATCTGATGCTTGCTGTTTACTTTTATTTGTCCGAGTTGTTTGGTAGTAATCCAATTTTTCTTTTTTCTTACTGTAGGAATAGTTGGCCTATGTCTTCTTGCAAAAACATTGTTGAGATGTCTACTAAGATTCCTGACGGCATGTCTGACTGGCTGGACTCCATAGTTTTAATGTGTGTTACTGTGGCTGACCCCGAGTACTGTGTGCGAATTAGGAGGTTTCATAGAATTTGTAATAATAGGGATGAGGAGAATAATTATGAGTTGGTGTTGCCTGACCCTAAGGAGAGGGTTTGTTTTCCTCCCTTGACTCAGGGGGAACGGCCCATCTTCTATGCTTATGACTACTTTTTTAGTCAATTGAATATCACCATCCCTTTTACCGCTTTCGAGACCGACCTGTTGTGGTCTTGCAATGTAGCCCCTTCCCAGCTCCATCCAAACTCATGGGGTTTTATTAAAATTTTTCAACTGTTGTGCCAAGAATTGGGAGTCCGACCTACACAAACTCTTTTCCTATATCTTTTTGTTTTGACAAAGTTTGGGGTAGCTAAGAAGAAAGCCTCTTGAATTTCTTTCCGAGCTTCTCAAGACCTTAATCTATGGAGTGTAGAAACTCTACCGTATGAAAATACATAAGTGAAGGTTCAGGCATGGCCGAGAGGCCAGCCCCTCTGATCTAAGAACTAGGCGTCCAAAGATTGTTTTCACTGGTCAAAGATGCCTAATACAATAGTAAAAGGTCCTATTTATAATAAATTAGTCACTAGGGTTTACATGAGTAAGTAATTGATGTACAAATCCACTTCCGGGGCCCACTTGGTGTGTGCTTGGGCTTGGGCTTGAGTGTTACACGTGCAGAGGCCATTTGTGGAGTTGAACGCCAGTTTCTGTGCCAGTTTGGGCGTTCAACTCTAGTTTTGGATCCTTTTCTGGCGCTGGACGCCAGATTTGGGCAGAAGGCTGGCGTTGAACGCCAGTTTACATCGTCAATTCTTGGCCAAAGTTTGGACTATTATATATTGCTGGAAAGCCCTGGATGTCTACTTTCCAACGCAATTGGAAGCGCGCCATTTCGAGTTCTGTAGCTCCAGAAAATCCACTTTGAGTGCAGGGAGGTTAGAATCCAACAGCATCATCAGTCCTTTTTCAACCTCTGAATCTGATTTCTACTCAAGTCCCTCAATTTCAGCCAGAAAATACCTGAAATCACAGAAAAACACACAAACTCATAGTAAAGTCCAGAAATGTGAATTTAACATAAAAACTAATGAAAACATCCCTAAAAGTAACTAGATCCTACTAAAAACATACTAAAAACAATGCCAAAAAGCGTATAATTTATCCGCTCATCACAACACCAAACTTAAATTGTTGCTTGTCCCCAAGCAATTGAAAATCAAATAGGATAAAAAGAAGAGAATATACTATAAATTCCAAACTATCAATTAAACATAGTTTCAATCATATGAGCGGGACTTATAGCTTTTTGCCTCTTGAATAGTTTTGGCATCTCACTTTATCCATTGAGGTTCAGAATGATTGGCATCTATAGGAACTCAGAGTTCAGATAGTGTTATTGATTCTCCTAGTTCAGTATGATGATTCTTGAACACAGCTATTTTATGAGTCTTGGCCGTGGCCCTAAGCACTTTGTTTTCCAGTATTACCACCGGATACATAAATGCCACAGACACATAATTGGGTGAACCTTTTCCGATTGTGACTCAGCTTTGCTAGAGTCCCCAATTAGAGGTGTCCAGGGTTCTTAAGCACACTCTTTGTTTTTGCTTTGGACCTTGACTTTAACCGCTCAGTCTCAAGTTTTCACTTGACACCTACACGCCACAAGCACATGGTTAGGGACAGCTTGGTTTAGCCGCTTAGACCAGGATTTTATTCCTTTAGGCCCTCCTATCCACTGATGCTCAAAGCCTTGGGATCCTTTTTATTTGCCCTTGCCTTTTGGTTTTAAGGGTTATTGGCTTTTTCTGCTTGCTTTTTCTTTCTATATCTTTTTCTATTTTTTTTTTTTGCCCCCTTTTTTTTTTTCTGCAAGCTTTGTTCTTTGCTGCTTTTTCTTGCTTCAAGAATCATTTTCATGATTTTTCAGATTATCAAATAACATGTCTCCTAGTCATCATTCTTTCAAGAGCCAACATATTTAACATTCTTAAACAACAACTTCAAAAGACATATGCACTGTTCAAGCATTCATTCAGAAAACAAGAAGCATTGTCACCACATCAATATAATTAAGCTAAGTTCAAGGATAAATTCGAAACTCATGTACTTCTTGTTCTTTTGAATTAAAACAGTTTTTATTTAAGAGAGGTGATGGATTCATAGGACATTCATATCTTTAAGGAATAGTTACTATCTACTAATGATCATGTAATGAAGACACAAACATAGATAAGCACATAGAAAACGAAAAACAGAAGAAGTAAGAACAAGGAATGAGTCCACCTTAGTGATGTCCTTGAGCTCTTCTATGTCTCTTCCTTGTCTTTGCTGCTCCTCCTTCATTGCTTTTAGATCTTCTCTGATTTCATGAAGGATGGTGGAGTGCTCTTGATTTTCCACCCTTAGTTGCTTCCAATAATTGTGTGGAAGAAAATGTATCCCCTGAGGTATCTCAGGGATCTCTTGATTTGCAGTCAAATGTTCTACCACTGAGCTATAGATCCTTTACATAATTGTTTTACCACACCAAACTTAGAATGTTGCTCGCCCTCGAGCAAAAGAAGAAGGAATAGATGAAGAAGAATATGTGGAAATAAAAACTAGGATTATGAGGAGGTAAGGTGGGGATCCTGTGGGGTCCACAGATCCTGAGATGATCCTGTGGTGTCCACAGATCCTGAGGTGTCAAGGCATTTACTTCC
>NC_029791.2:72881872-72883321 GCF_000816755.2 Arachis ipaensis
ATGTAAATTGGAATTAGGTGCAGTAAAGTCACCAAGCATCCTCCTTTCATTATTATTATTTTTGGCTGCCATCTCCTCTGCTTGTTCGAAAATTTCTGAAAGGTTATCTCTGGATTGTTGTATTTTAGCTTCTCTTAATTTTCTCTTCAGAGTCCTTTCAGGTTTTGGATCTGCTTCCACAAGAATGTTCTTATCCTTGCTCCTGCTCATAATACAAGGAAGAATGGCCAGAAAAATGATAATAATAATAGAGATCCTCTATACCACAGTATAGGGATCCCTGTGTGAGTGGAAGAAGAGGGGGAGACAAAGAATGTAATATAATGGAAGAAACACAACTGTGAGGATGGAAGGAGGTGAAATGAGATGTTAGGATATGAATGAATAAATAGAATAGGATGAGATGGGGGAGGAATAATTTTTGAAAATTATTTTGAAAAAGAGTTAGTGATTTTTGAAAATAGTTTTTGAAAAATATTTAGTAATTTTCGAAAATTAAGTTTTTTTTTTTTAAATTAAAATAATTAATAAATTAAAAAGAAATTTTGAAAAAGGGGAGAGATATTTTCGAAAAAATGAGAGAGAGAGAGTTAGTTAGGTGGTTTTGAAAAAGATAAGAAACAAACAAAAAGTTAGTTAGTTAGTTGAAACAAATTTTGAAAAGATAAGAAGTTAGGAGGTTAGAGAAGATATTTTGAAAAGATATTTTTGAAAAAGATAAGATAAGAAGATGTTTTTGAAAAGATATGATTGGAGTTAGTTTTGAAAGAGATTTGATTTTTAAAATCTCAATTAATGACTTGATTCATAAGAAATCACAAGATATGATTCTAGAACTTAAAGTTTGAATCTTTCTTAACAAGCAAGTAACAAACTTCAAATTTTTGAATCAAAACATTAATTGATTAGTTATTTTCGAAAATTTTATATAAAAATAAGAAAAAGATTTTTGAAAAATATTTTTGAAATTTTCGAAAATAACTAATAATTTTGAAAAAGATTTGATTTTTGAAAAAGATTTTGAAAAAGATAAGATTTTCAAATTGAAAATTTGATTTGACTCATGAAAAACAATTTGATTTTAAAATTTTTTTTGAAAAAGTCAATCCAAATTTTCGAATTTGATGAGAGAAAAAAAGGAAAGATATTTTTTTTTTTTATTTTTGAAATTTTTATGAAAAACATGGAAAATATGCAATGCATGAAATTTTTAGATCAAAACAATGAATGCATGCATGAATGATATGGATGTCAAGATGAACACCAAGAACACTTTGAATGTCATGATGAACACCAAGAACATATTTTTGAAAAATTTTTTTTTTTATGCAAAGAAAACATGCAAGACACCAAACTTAGAATTCTTTAATGCTTAGACACTAAGAATTCAAGAATGCATATGATAAACATGAAAAGACACAAAACAAAAAAAATCATCAACATCAAACA
>NC_029791.2:72883464-72887408 GCF_000816755.2 Arachis ipaensis
GAATGGATATCTTAGAAGCGAAATAAGATGAATTGAATGGAAAACAGTAGTACTTTGCATTAATCTTTGAGGGACAGCAGAGCTCCACACCTTAATCTATGGAGTGTAGAAACTCTACCGTATGAAAATACATAAGTGAAGGTTCAGGCATGGCCGAGAGGCCAGCCCCTCTGATCTAAGAACCAGGCGTCCAAAGATTGTTTTCACTGGTCAAAGATGCCTAATACAATAGTAAAAGGTCCTATTTATAATAAACTAGTCACTAGGGTTTACATGAGTAAGTAATTGATGTACAAATCCACTTCCGGGGCCCACTTGGTGTGTGCTTGGGCTTGGGCTTGAGTGTTACACGTGCAGAGGCCATTTGTGGAGTTGAACGCCAGTTTCTGTGCCAGTTTGGGCGTTCAACTCTGGTTTTGGATCCTTTTCTGGCGCTGGACGCCAGATTTGGGCAGAAGGCTGGCGTTGAACGCCAGTTTATGTCGTCAATTCTTGGCCAAAGTATGGACTATTATATATTTCTAGAAAGCCCTGGATGTCTACTTTGCAACGCAATTGGAAGCGCGCCATTTCGAGTTTTGTAGCTCCAGAAAATCCACTTTGAGTGCAGGGAGGTCAGAATCCAACAGCATCAACAGTCCTTTTTCAACCTCTGAATCTGATTTCTGCTCAAGTCCCTCAATTTCAGCCAGAAAATACCTGAAATCACAGAAAAACACACAAACTCATAGTAAAGTCCAGAAATGTGAATTTAACATAAAAACTAATGAAAACATCCCTAAAAGTAACTAGATCCTACTAAAAACATACTAAAAACAATGCCAAAAAGCGTATAAATTATTCGCTCATCAGTGGTCAAGGATCTCTATCCCTATCACTAACATGAGAATTGGCAAGGATCAATCCCACTAAGTCAACCTCTAACTAGTAGAGGAAAGTCAAGTGAGCTATTTCAATCCAAGTCCATAAGTCCTAGTTCTACACCAAATCAATTAGTGAGCATTTCATAGGTTGTAATGGGGCTAGGGTCAAGGTAGGGATGCATATTTGGTCAAGTGAGCTTAAAATTTGAATCTTTGATAAGCTTAAACTTTCCACCTAACCTATGACATCCGATACAATTCAAAGCTATCCTAACTACCCATTATTCACTTTTTCACATACTCATACAATCTTTTCTTGATTACAACTCATATGCATTGATTTTTGTTGAACTTTACCTTGGGGCATTTTGTCCCCTTTTTATTTCTTCTTTCTTTCTTTTTCTATATTTTTTTCTTTCTTTTTTTTTCTTTTTTTTTCTTTTGTTTTTCTCATTTTTCTTTTCTTTCTTTCAAACTATATACAAGAGCATCAATGCATATGGTTTTACATTTATTACACATGAGTATGTACCCAATTCCCAATATTTACAACAAAAATACAAAACTACCTTTTTATTCACCCAATGTCCCTTGTTTTCCCACACTTGAATGATACTCACACACTAGCCTAAGCTAATCAAAGATCCAAATAAAGGACATTTATTATTTTCCACTTTAAGGCTTGTAATGTGCTAAATTAAGGAACAAAGTGGGTTAATCGTAGGCTCAAATTGGCTAACAATGGAAGATAAAAGGTAAGGCTATTTGGGTAAGTGAGCTAAATGAAATGATGGCCTCAATCATATAAATGCATGAATACACAAAATAATGGACATAAAGAATCAAACAAATCAAAGACTACAATCATAGAAAGAGAATAATGCACACAAGAAGGAAAAATAAGTGGTTATAAGATGTAACCACACAATTAGGCTCAAATCTCACTTGCTTGTGTTCTTAGCATCAAAACATGTTCCAATATATATATATATGATTCAAGCAAGTTTTATGAAAAGTTTTCACTCAAATCAATCGAGGTGCCCTATAGATAGAATTCTTGAAGAATTTTATTATTTTGACTAAGCTTATTATGTATATATATGTAAAAAGTAGAAAATGCAAGTAAAAATCCTAAAAACCTAAAATGAAATGCAAAAGTGTTGAGATTAGAAATTTGTCACCCAAAATCGCCGACCGGTCGGACAACCTCCTCACTCTTAAAAGTTTGCACCGTCCTCGGTGCACTCAAAGATGAGCAAGGGGGTACGGCGACTCTCCGGATTGCTACCTTCAGCTGGTAGATCAACCGGTTGCTGCGCTTTCTTTCTTTCGCTTCCATTTTTACTTGCGGTGCATCATTCATGAAAAACAAGAAATATAACACCAAAAGATGAGAAAACATAAAAGCAAGGAAGCATACATTGTTGGAGTGAGGTAATTCATCACTAGAATTGAGTGAGTGAATTAATATGACATTAATGACAAATAAGTGTGTGAATTCTAAATTGCGGCTTTTTAGAACACACATTAGCATAAAAACTTATGTCACAAAAGAGGCATGCACACCACTCGTCCTGGTGTGCTTGAGATGCTTTAAGTAAGCTTGTAAGGTAGAACAAGCATTAAAGAAGCATGAGAGCATTCAAGCTATAAACATATGGATGCATATGATCATGAAACACAATGCATTAAGGTAAATTCACACCATCCAATGTCAAGAGATTGCCTAATCAAAGAATAGGGCTCAAATCACATGGTGGCCAAATCATGCAATTTAAAAGGATTTAAAAGCTTGAAGACAATTTCTCATCACTTGGTATTCTTAAAAGGTAAACATGAAAAACTCAAAAACAAGTAGCAAAATATAACCTCAACAATAAAATCCAACAAAGATTATAAACATAATGATGTTAAGATAACATCCCGTTTGTACTCAGCCGCAATTAATGGTAAACAAGAATAACAATCCAACACTTATAATGAAAAAAAGAGAAAAATAAATGAAAACTAAACTAACAAACTAATTAACTAACCTAACTAACTAAAATAAATGGTTATCAATGGTGTTTGGGAGTGTTGGATGAGGGGTAGAAGAAGGGAAGAAGAAAGGAGAAGGAAAGAAATGGAAAGAGGAGAAGAAAAGAAATGTAGTGAAGGAAGGACATCCGCGCGTACGCGTGCATGGCGCGCGCGTGGATGGAGGTGCAATGGACGCGACGCGTACGCGCACATGGCGCATCCGTGTCGATGGCTTATTTCGAGAGTGGCGCGTACGCGTCATTTACGCATATGCACGAGTTGGTTTGTGCAAAAGGCACAATGCGCGCGCAACATTCGCACAACCCTCGGGTTTTTGGCTTGGGGATGGAATTTCTCAATCCACGCGTACGCGCGCAGTGTGCATATGCGGGGATGGTGCTCTATTTTTTTTGTGTTTTTGCACCAATCCAAGCATTCCAAGCCTCCAAACAACTACCAAAACCCCATAAAATCTTATTTAACATGCTAAACTACCAATTATACTCAATAAATCAACCAAAAACATGAATTTAAACTAATTACCAATATGTACAAAAAGAGAAAATGAAAAGAAGTTACCATGGTGGGGTGTCTCCCACCTAGCACTTTTGTTTATTATCCTTAAGTTGGACTTATGGGGAGCTCCTCTCAAGGTGGCTTGTGCTTAAATCCATCCTTGAACATCCACCAATGCTTGAGTCTCCAATAAGCTCTATTCTTCAAGGATAATATCTCCAAGCCTTGATGGAGTTCTTCCCAAGCCATGGGCTCCCAAAGTTGATCCTCATGTATGCCAGGATCCCATATCTTGTTTCTACACCCATCCTTGAGTTGATTATCATTATTCCATGTGGGTGGTAAACAAGGTGAATTCTCAATAAAGTGACCAAACATCATCCTAGACCCAAGCAATCTAGCTCTACACCAAACCTTGCAATCAAACTTTGAACATGCAACCATAATGAACCTAGAATAATGTTTCCAACCACTAGCCATCTCCCTTTTGCTCTTAAAGCCACAAATATGTCTAAGTTGACCATCCGTCTCAAGCAAACCATGTTT
>NC_029791.2:72887496-72895644 GCF_000816755.2 Arachis ipaensis
AGTAAGAGGTCCTATTTATAATAAACTAGCTACTAGGGTTTACATGAGTAAGTATTTGATGTATAAATCCACTTCCGGGGCCCACTTGGTGTGTGTTTGGACTGAGCTTAAGTGCTGCACGTGCAGAGGCCAATTGTGGAGTTGAACGCCAGTTTTTGTGCCAGTTTGGGCGTTCAACTCTGGTTTTGGATCCTTTTCTGGCGCTGGACGCCAGATTTGGGTAGAAAGCTGGCGTTGAACGCCAGTTTACATCGTCAATTCTTGGCCAAAGTATGGACGATTATATATTGCTGGAAAGCCCTGGATGTCTACTTTCCAACGCAATTGGAAGCGCACCATTTCGAGTTCCGTAGCTCCAGAAAATCTACTTTGAGTGCAGGGAGGTCAGAATCCAACAGCATCAGCAGTCCTTTTTCAACCTCTGAATCTGATTTCTGCTCAAGTCCCTCAATTTCAGCCAGAAAATACCTGAAATCACAGAAAAACACACAAACTCATAGTAAAGTCCAGAAATGTAAATTTAACACAAAATCTATTGAAAACATCCCTAAAAGTAACTAGATCCTACTAAAAACATACTAAAAACAATGTCAAAAAGCGTATAAATTATCCGCTCATCAAAGTGTCTTGTTATTGGTTATGAGGTATGTTTTGGGGTTTTTGATAAGAGATATGAAAGATAAATAACAAGGAAGTAAACTGTAACAACCCTGATTTTCGAGTATGCGAGATCTTTTTCGAAGGCACGGAATCCTCCGAAAGATCAGTAAGGGGAAAATCTCTGATATATCATCAAGTATCTCAATTCTCATTGTCATTATGTCATCCTTAAGCTAGAACCTTTTTCGAGGCAAGCTCAATAACGCAATCACGAAGAACCTAGTTTTTGAAGCGTACCGGTTAGGAGTTTTAAAGTATGTTGATTCTCCTTCAATCCTTGGCTTAAATAGCATCAGAAATGAGTTGGATTGGGCCCACAAGGCTTTAGAATTTGCTGGCCACGTATTGCTTTAAGTGGATCATATGGCAGCAACAATGCATGCACATACAGTGCGCGTACGCGTCACCGTACGTGTAGCAACTATGGCGAATCTTATATCGTTTTAAAGCGCCAGATGTTAGCTTTCCAACGCAACTAGAACCGCATCATTTGGACCTTTGTAGCTCAAGTTACGGCCGATTAAGTGCGATTTTGCGATTCCTTCATTTCTTCATGAGTTCTCCATTTTTACATGCTTTTCCTTCATTCCCTTGATCCAATCTTTGCCTCCTAAATCTGAAATCACTTAACAAACATATCAAGGCATCTAATGGAATCAAGGTAAATTAAATTTAGCTATTCTATGTCCTAAAAAGTATGTGTTCACTCTTAAGCACAATTAAAGGAGAATTTACAAAACCATGCTATTTCATTGAATAAATGTGGGTAAAAGGTGATAAAATCATTTAAATGAAGCATAAGATAAACCCCTACAAATGGGGTTTATCAACCTCTCCACACTTAAACCAAGCATGTCCTCATGCTTAAACCAAGAGAGAGCAAAGGGTATCAACATTTATTCAATGAAATCTAACTAAATGCAATCTAAACTATATGCAACTATCTACGTGAATGTAATTGCTTGGTCAAAATAAATCAATGTCCAAGAAGCATATATGCACAAGGGCTAAAGGTATTAGCAACCATGCCAAACCACAATTGAATTGAGCTATTAAATATTTTTACAAACTTGCATGAAGAATGATGATCATAGGTGAAAACATGTAATTGAGCGTCAAACCCTCACCGGATGTGTTTGCACTCTATTCGCTCAAATGTTTAGGGTTGATTCACTTAATTCTCCTCTAATCATGCTTTCCAAGATTTGTTTTTCTTCTAACAATCAACATTTATTTCATGCATGCATACAAGTATCATGAGGTCATTTCATAGGTTGTAATGGGGCTAGGGTCAAGGTAGGGATGCATATTTGGTCAAGTGAGCTTAAAATTTGAATCTTTGATAAGCTTAAACTTTCCACCTAACCTATGACATCCGATACAATTCAAAGCTATCCTAACTACCCATTATTCACTTTTTCACATACTCATACAATCTTTTCTTGATTACAACTCATATGCATTGATTTTTGTTGAACTTTACCTTGGGGCATTTTGTCCCCTTTTTATTTCTTCTTTCTTTCTTTTTCTATATTTTTTTCTTTCTTTTTTTTTTCTTTTTTTTTCTTTTGTTTTTCTCATTTTTCTTTTCTTTCTTTCAAACTATATACAAGAGCATCAATGCATATGGTTTTACATTTATTACACATGAGCATGTACCCAATTCCCAATATTTACAACAAAAATACAAAACTACCTTTTTATTCACCCAATGTCCCTTGTTTTCCCACACTTGAATGATATTCACACACTAGCCTAAGCTAATCAAAGATCCAAATAAAGGACATTTATTATTTTCCGCTTTAAGGCTTGTAATGTGCTAAATTAAGGAACAAAGTGGGTTAATCGTAGGCTCAAATTGGCTAACAATGGAAGATAAAAGGTAAGGCTATTTGGGTAAGTGAGCTAAATGAAATGATGGCCTCAATCATATAAATGCATGAATACACAAAATAATGGACATAAAGAATCAAACAAATTAAAGACTACAATCATAGAAAGAGAATAATGCACACAAGAAGGAAAAATAACTGGTTATAAGATGTAATCACACAATTAGGCTCAAATCTCACTTGCTTGTGTTCTTAGCATCAAAACATGTAAAAGGCACAATGCGCGCGCAACGTTCGCACAACCCTCGGGTTTTTGGCTTGGGGATGGAATTTCTCAATCCACGCGTACGTGCGCAGTGCGCATATGCGGGGATGGTGCTCTATTTTTTTTGTGTTTTTGCACCAATCCAAGCATTCCAAGCTTCCAAACAACTACCAAAACACCATAAAATCTTATTTAACATGCTAAACTACCAATTATACTCAATAAATCAACCAAAAACATGAATTTAAACTAATTACCAATATGTACAAAAAGAGAAAATGAAAAGAAGTTACCATGGTGGGGTGTCTCCCACCTAGCACTTTTGTTTATTGTCCTTAAGTTGGACTTATGGGGAGCTCCTCTCAAGGTGGCTTGTGCTTAAATCCATCCTTGAACATCCACCAATGCTTGAGTCTCCAATAAGCTCTATTCTTCAAGGATAATAACTCCAAGCCTTGATGGAGTTCTTCCCAAGCCATGGGCTCCCAAAGTTGATCCTCATGTATGCCAGGATCCCATATCTTGTTTCTACACCCATCCTTGAGTTGATTATCATTATTCCATGTGGGTGGTAAACAAGGTGAATTCTCAATAAAGTGACCAAACATCATCCTAGACCCAAGCAATCTAGCTCTACACCAAACCATGCAATCAAACTTTGAACATGCAACCATAATGAACCTAGAATAATGTTTCCAACCACTAGCCATCTCCCTTTTGCTCTTAAAGCCACAAATATGTCTAAGTTGACCATCCGTCTCAAGCAAACCATATTCAAGGGGAATAATAAAGCTTGAGTATAAGGACTTTACCCACTTGAATGAAAGAATGGATGGTGGTGGCTTGGGGAGAGGTATCTCCAATGTGCGTGTAAGCTCTACTCCCTTGTGTTCTTCTTTGGCTACCTCTACCTCTTGACAATTTTTTTCAATTTCACCCCTTTGTTCATCAATTTCATCTACCTCTTCTCCATCACTCAAATCATAAATGGGAGGTTGAGAAAAATCTACCTCCACATTTCTTTCCATCTCATTGGGAGAAGGTTCATCAAATTCAAAGGATTCACCACCAAGAAGATTGGATGCATGATCTTCATCACCAAGGGAACTCAATTCTTGCTTCATTCCCTCCAAGTCTTCATTCAAAAATTGTTTTAGAGGTTGTGCACTCTCCTCCTCAACATCAAATTCACTCTTCTTGGAGAGGTTCTCTTCAACTCTAGGTTCCCAAGGAGGTTCCGTATCTCCTAAGTCTTCAACCACTTCTTCCTCTTCTTCAATTATCATAGGCTCCTCCAATTTCTCTAATACAAAATTACATTCCTCATTTTCCACCGGAGTTTCCAATCTCTCCTTCATGTTATGCTTTTCAATTAATTTTCCACATGTGACCATGGGAGTGCTTTGAGTGCTCAAATATTGGGAGGTTAAAATGCTTACTACCTTGATTAAGGTAGCCACAAATTCTAGTGTCTCCCTTTGCATCTCTCCTTGCCCTTGAAGTATGAGGCTAAGGATTTCATCAATTGGAGATTGGAGTGGGTAAGAGGGTTTATTGTCTTGGAGAAGGAGTTCATAATAGGAAGGTGGTCCTTCTTGGTAAGGATGTGGTGGTGTGTATTGAGGTGATTCTTAGGAGTATGGGTATTGGAATGGTGGTTCCATGTATGGCTCATATGGTTCAAAAGGAGGTTGCTATGGTGGATATAGATTAGGGTCATATGGAGGTGTTTGGTGGAAGGAGGCTTGTGAGTATGGTTGAGGTTCATGTTGAGGATATGGCTCATAGGCATATGGTGGTGGTTCTTGGAAGTCACAAGTGGATTCACCATAGCCATTAGATTGGTGTGCATCATAGAATGGCTCTTGTTCATAGTCCATTGGTGGAGGTTGTTGCCATGAAGATTGATCATATGCATATGGCTCCTCCCACCTTTGGTTATCCCATCCTTGATACACATTCTCATTATTGTCCTCATTTCCTACAACATAGTGAGAACCAAACTCATAGCCAAAGTGAGAATTCATGATGGCAAGAGAAAATGAAAATAAAATCAAATAAGAAACAAAGGAAACCAAATCCTAAAACTAGCAAGAACTAACAAAGAAGCAAAAGGCAAACATATTCATAATATTCACATATATATAATAACCAATAACACAACACCATTGCAATTCCCCGGCAACGGTGCCATTTTGATGATTAGACTTTTGTACGGTTTAGAATTCTCAAATGAAATCTCGTTGCAAGATAGTTCTAAACCAACAATAGTCTTTTCATACAAAAATTGTGTTTGTCACAAGTACAAACCCCTAAAATCTATAAACCGAAGTATTGAACCTCGGGTCGTTCTCCCTACGAATCACAATAAAGTGTCTTGTTATTGGTTATGAGGTATGTTTTGGGATTTTTGATAAGAGATATGAAAGATAAATAACAAGGAAGTAAACTGTAACAACCCTGATTTTCGAGTATGCGAGATCTTTTTCGAAGGCACGGAATCCTCCGAAAGATCAGTAAGGGGAAAACCTCTGATATATCATCAAGTATCTCAATTCTCATTGTCATTATGTCATCCTTAAGCTAGAACCTTTTCCGAGGCAAGCTCAATAACGCAATCACGAAGAACCTAGTTTTTGAACCGTACCGGTTAGGAGTTTTAATTCTGATTTTCGTAAGTAGTCTCAGTTTGATGAACCGGACTCGATTCATGATAGAAGAGAGATAATAGTATAATATTATCATTAAATAAGTATTAGAAGATGCTTGAATGATATTATAAGGTTACCTTGTCTGTTTTAGTTAAAAACAGGAAATCGGTTTAACCGGGTTCACAGTTTACTGGCAAGGATTGCTTACAGAGAATATGATTTCATACACGGCTGGAATGCCGCCACTTGTAAGGCAGAGTTTGCTTACAGAGGTTATGACGTATACGTCAGTTAGTGAGAACTGTACCTATGCTGACTAGAAAACCATACCCGTTTTTGGTGGTCAAGGATCTCTATCCCTATCACTAACCACAACATGAGAATTGGCAAGGATCAATCCCACTAAGTCAACCTCTAACTAGTAGAGGAAAGTCAAGTGAGCTATATCAATCCAAGTCTAGAAGTCCTAGTTCTACACCAAATCAATTAGTGAGATCTAGTGTTAATGGCTCCCAATTGTCAATCACTTGGACATTAGTAACTCAAGAGTTCCTAAGTTACCTTCCCAAGCCAAGAACATAAAATTCTATTATAAGATCCAATAAGAGAAGAAGAAGAATTCTACAACTACAAGAGAACAATTAGGGAAGAAAAAAAGGAAAATTATAAAAGAGAAGAAGAAGAAGTAGATCTAGATCTAAACCTAATCCTAATTCTAATCCTAGAGAGAAGTGAGAGCTTTTCTCTCTAAAACTAACTTTCCCTCCAAAAATTAAACTAAACTAAACTAATGTGTAAAAGTATCTAAAGTATGTTGATTCCCCTTCAATCTTTGGCTTAAATATCATCAGAAATGAGTTGGATTGGGCCCACAAGGCTTTAGAATTCGCTGGCCACGTATCGCTTTAAGTGGATTATATGGCAACAACGATACGTGCACGTACAATGCGCATACGCGTCACCATACGTGTAGCAACTATGGTAAATCTTATATCGTTTTGAAGCCCCACATGTTAGCTTTCCAACGCAACTAGAACCGCATAATTTGGACCTCTGTAGCTCAAGT
The DNA here is from genome assembly GCF_000816755.2 of Arachis ipaensis. Classification (NCBI taxonomy): domain Eukaryota; kingdom Viridiplantae; phylum Streptophyta; class Magnoliopsida; order Fabales; family Fabaceae; genus Arachis; species Arachis ipaensis. The sequence continues at coordinate 72,893,971 of NC_029791.2, forward strand.
TATGGCCGTTTAAGTGTGAAGAGGTCGGCTTGACAGCTTTTGCGATTCCTTCATTTCTTCATGAGTTCTCCATTTTTACATGCTTTTCCTTCATTCCCTTGATCCAATATTTGCCTCCTAAATCTGAAATCACTTAACAAACATATCAAGGCATCTAATGGGATCAAGGTAAATTAAATTTAGCTATTCTAAGTCCTAAAAAGCATGTGTTCACTCTTAAGCACAATTAAAGGAGAATTTACAAAACCATGCTATTTCATTAAATAAATGTGGGTAAAAGGTGATAAAATCCTTTAAATGAAGCATAAGATAAACCCTACAAATGGGGTTTATCAGGGTCTTCCCAACTGCCTCCAAAGAAGCCGACCTCGGGTGCTTTTGGACCGAGGAAGGTCATTCCGACCCCTCAGGTCCGGACGGTTCCTTCTGACGCAGTTCAACTAACTTTCGGTGCTACCTCTTCTCCTACTGCTGGTCCTCCTCCGAAAAAGCAGAAGACTGTTGGTCCTTATAACTTGGATGCCCAGGATTTTGACGCCGTGGGGTTTGTTGATGAACAGATTACTCCTTATGGCCAACTTCCAATGGATGACGTGTCCATCCTTCGTCACTTGGATTTCATCACCAGCAATAGTGTTCGGATGGCCCATATGGGTGTGGCTTTGTTCTATATGGTCCAGGGTTCTTCGGTCCATGCGAGTAAAGCCTTTATGAAGGATGCCAAGTCCGAATTCAATAGAATCAAGAGTTTGAAGGATGAGCTTGACGCTAAGGTGGCATAGTTGGAACTGGATGTGGAGAGGGAAAAGTCTCGGGCTACTGCTGCTGAGGCTGCTTGATAAACCCATATTTCATGAGTTCTTTTGTCCTTAATTTGAGTAATTTATACAATCCTTCACCTGCTTATTCACATTAATTGCATGGTTTTACTTTCCCTTCCTTATTATGTAATGTAAATGAAAAACATGTTTCCTAAGCTTTAAAATTAATTAATTTAATTACCTTTATTTCCATTCGATGTCGTGATTAGTGTGTTGAGTAGTTTCAGATTTTCTAAGACAGAATGACTTAAAGGATGGAAAAGGAAACATACAAAATAGGAAGGAGAAAGCAAAACAGAGCTTTAAGGAAACTGGTATTCACGTGATCGCATGGATGACGAGATCGCGTGCCAAGCACGAATCAGCAGCGACGCGGCCGCATGACTGACGCGACCGCGCGCCTTAAGCAGAACGCACATGACGCGGTCGCATGACTGACGCAACCACGTGGCAAGGAAAGCTCCAAATGACGCGACCGCGTGACCCACACGGACGCGTGACAGAGGCCACGTATCAGAATTTACAGAATGCGCCCCCAGCGATTTCTGAAGCCCTTTTTGGCCCAGATCCAAGTACAGACAGCATAGACCAGAGGTTATAAAGTGTGGGAATGCACCCATTCAAAGGGAGCTCGCATATTTTACTTTTCAATGATTTAGATTTAGTTGAGAAGGAGATCTTCTCTCTCTCTCTCTTAGGATTTAGGATTTCTTCTTATTTTAAGAGTGACTCTCAATCCAGGTTTTATATTTCTTTATTTTAAACTTCCCTTTCACTTTATTTATTTATTTCAGCATTTGAGTTGGCTATTTACCTTTATAATTGGATCTATGAATTCTTCCATGTTACAGAC
>NC_029791.2:72895672-72904040 GCF_000816755.2 Arachis ipaensis
CACCACTTTCCTTTGTATCATGTCCAAGTCCAGCAACCCGAGAAGCAGAGGATCGCCTAAAGGAAACAGTAATTAAATTTCGAACAACCATTAAACAACTGGAGCAAGCAATGATTCAATGGGCTTCTAGGCGCTCAAATACACAAGGATTAGCCACAGTCCCATGTGGACAGCCCAATGAAGAGTAGAGCATGAAGGAATTGCCAAAAACTCCAGTGGATAAGACAGAGCATGAATTTGTACTAGAACAACTAGAAGAAGCTGTCATTGTTCAAGAAGAAGAGTTGGTTGAAGACCTAGGAGATGCTGAACTTCCATGGGAATCCAGAATTGAGGAAAACGCCGTCAAGGAGACTACAGTTGATGCGAAGGAGGATATTTCTCCAAGGCAAGTCGTTTATGAAGAATCAGACGGAATAATCCGAGAAACAAATTCCCTCGATAATGATAGTCACAAGTCTAACTCTCTTATTGATGAACTTGCATCCGCAAGTGAATTCTCTGAGATCGAAGAATCCACTTACCCAATACCAATCCCACGCGACCGCGTGAGCGACGCGATCGCGTCGCATGGATTGCACATCACCCCAAAAGGAGACAGAGAGTTGCGCTAAAACGGCGCTGGAGTCATGCGTTTAGCACGAATTCCAGCGACGCAAACGCGCGACCCATGCGATCGTGTCACCCCTCTTTCCCCCCTCTCATACGATCGCACCGCCCACGCGATCGCGTCACTCCCATTTTTGCCTCAACCACGCGACCGCGTGCCCCACGCGGACGCGTGGATTCGAAAATATAACCCCCCAGCCCGCGAACCCTATCAGTCGCGCAGCCAGGTTTCGCAAAACGCAACCCTCTTTTATCCGTTCGTCGTTTTTCTATAATTTTTTCCGTTTCTGTTCATCATTAGGGTAGATAGATATGCATGCTGTAGTGGATTTTTAGGTTGTTAGGTAGCTTAGGCTGTGGTTAGTGGATCTAGGTCTGTTTACTTGCACTGTTCCTGTTTATGTTTTATCATAACTGCAATTCTGCTGTTCTTGTGACCTCGTTCATATGCTGTGCTTTCTTGCAATTGCTGCTTGTTACTCCAAATTTTCCTATTTCTATTCATTACTGGTAACTGCAGCAAGTTTTTAATTTATATGAACTGCTATAATTGCTATTTATTTTCTGGGATAATCCAATTTTAGCCGGAATGCTGCCCAAATTTTTTTTAAAAATTGTTTTCATTCATGTTTTGGTTTGGCATTTCTGAACTCTGTTTTACTCTGCTTTACCCAATCCATTTAATGAATGCTATGGCAGACATTCTTATCCTCTTTGATTTTCTGGTTCATAAACTGCATTTGTGATTCACTGATTCCAATTTTTGCTTTCTTTATTTCTATTCGAATCAGCATCACCCTGTATTCCTTGTTCGATTATGAGTACTTCTATTCTTACCTGTGAATCCTTGTTATATGGAATTTTTCTATGCCACTTACTTTAACCCGCTCTTCAATAACTTTAATTTACTAATTTCTTTTTCAAATTCTAACCATACTAACCCTTTTAATCTCTTTTCTGATTATTTTCACTTTCCTCTAACTTTCTAACCATGGCATATTGATTATTTTTCCATTAAACATAAATTCAATCATATTTCATATACTCATTTTCCTTATTTTACTTCTCCTTTGCCGCTTTGAGTTTCCTTTGTTTAATTGCCTATTTGCTTTACTATTTTTATCCATTTCCTGGTTTTCTGTTTTTCAGGATGTCTGCCTCACAGAGGAAAGGCAAAGGCAAGGCTACTGGCAAGAGAGTCAGATGCAGTTTGATTGGGATGCTGTAAAGGCACGGATAGCTCTCGACCTGACAGTCCCTTGGGGATGGGTCAGGACACTACCATGCCTAGAGGGATCAAGAGAGCATACTTAAACGATGAGGCTCGGTTATGGCATCAGATCTTGAGTAATTATGTGATGCCGAGTACTCACGAGACGGAGATCCCGGCTGCTATGATCACCCTCCTTTGGTGTGTGCTGGAGGGTAAGGACCTTTATCTGCCACGTTTCATTCGGCATTATATGGCCAGTGTCCACGTCCGAGGCACCCTCCCCTTTCCATATCTAGTTACACAGCTTGGCCGTTGAGCTGACGTGCCATGGGAGGCTGCCGATGAGAGACCACCAGCGGCGGATTGTAGGAAGATCATTCCGCACAACCGGAACTTCTTAGCCTTGGGCCACAGACCACCACCATTCACTACTACTGATGAGTCAGCACCACCGTCTGCTGGACCCTCTTCCTCCACTGCTGCACCACCTACCCCTACTACCACCACTGCACCACCACCTGCCACAGAGCCCGTCTATCATCTGGTTCACCGCTTGTTTCGACGACTTGACCAGATGGAGCGTCGCAACAAGTGGCGCTATGAGCACCTAAAGATGATGATACGCTCCGGTGACATCCTCTCCGAGCCCAACACACCATCCGAGGCATCTGAGGAGGAGGCGGATGCACCCAAGGCAGAGACCCATCCTCAGGAGGCAGCACCAGTCGCACCACAGGCAGCGGTCCCACATCAAATTGAGGCTGCGGATCTTGAGATCCCGATCCAGTCAGCACCTCCTCCACAGCAGCCAGACCCTCAGCCCACCACCACCACTGAGACTCCCGCTACCATCCCTTCCAGTGATGACACTCCTTCGCACCCGGCTTGATTGAGCATCGAGGACAATGCTTCCTTTTAAGTGTGGGGAGGTCGCCATCTCTGGCGTTTATTTTGGTGAACCACTACATACTTTTTCTTTTATTTTGGATATTTTTCTATATTTTTCTCTTTTTCTTTTACTGTTATTTTCTGAGTACTTATACATTACTTTTATGTATTTTTACTCTATTTTCTGCATTTTGCATATTTAGTTCATATTTTAGCCATTTAGTTTATTTTAGTTATTTAGTTTAGTTTGTAATTCTGATTTATTAGTGGATTAATTAGTATAGCTTACCCTTTTTAGCATAAGATAGTATAGTTTAAAATTGAAAAATATAAAATGGAAGTAAGCTAGGAAATTGAACATATCAGATTTAAATCCACAAAACTTATATATAGCATTACATGATGTAGTTAAGCTGACAACATTTCATCAAGGAGGAACATTAAAATCGCGAATGGATATCTTAGATAGGAACACGCATGTTTTAATGGAAAACAGAAATACTTGCATTAATTCATCGAGACACAGCAGATCTCCTCACCCCCAACAATGGGGTTTAGAGACTCATGCCGTCAAAGATTACAAAGTTTTGATCTAAATGTCATGAGATCTAAAATAAGTCTCTAAAAGTTGTTTAAATACTAAACTAGTAGCCTAGGTTTATAGAAAATGAGTAAACTATAGCAGATGGTATAGAGATCCACTTCTGGGGCCCACTTGGTGTGTGCTGGGGCTGAGACTTAAGCAATTCACGTGCATAAGGCCATTTTGGGCGTTCAACGCTAGGTTTGTATCCATTTCTGGCGTTGAACTCCAACTTTTAATCCTTTTCTGGCGCTAGACGCCAGAATTGGGCAGAGAACTGGCGTTGAACGCCCGTTTACGTCGTCTATCCTTGAGCAAAGTATGGACTATTATATATTTCTAGAAAGCCCTGGATGTCTACTTTCCAACGCACTTGGAAGCACGCCATTTTGAGTTCTGTAGCTCCAGAAAATCCACTTTGAGTGCAGGGAGGTCAGAATCTAACCGCATCAGCAGTCCTTTTTCAGCCTGAATCAGATTTTTGCTCAGCTCCCTCAATTTCAGCCAGAAAAATACCTGAAATTACAGAAAAACACACAACTCATAGTAAAGTCCAGAAATATGAATTTTTTCCTAAAAACGAAAGGAAACAAACAAAAAACTCACTAAAACATACTAAAAACTATATGAAATTAACCCCAAAAAGCATATAAAATATCCGCTCATCACAACACCAAACTTAAACTATTGCTTGTCCTCAAGCAACTAGACAAATAAAATAGAAGACTAATAGGTTGAGAAGTAATAATATCTCAGAGTTTTTGAGTGAAGCTCAGATTCTAATTAGATGAGTGGGACTAGTAGCTTTTTGCTTCCGAATAGTTTTGGCATCTCACTTTATCCATTGAAGCTCAGAGTGATTGGCATCTATAGGAACTTAGAAATCAGATAGTGTTATTGATTCTCCTATTTCAGTATGATGATTCTTGAACACAGCTATTTCATGAGTCTTGGCCGTGGCCCTAAGAACTTTGTTTTCCAGTATTACCACCGGACACATAAATGCCACAGACACATAATTGGGTGAACCTTTTAGATTGTGACTCAGCTTTGCTAAAGTCCCCAATTAGAGGTGTCCAGAGTTCTTAAGCACACTCTTCTTTCTACTTTGGACCTTGACTTTAACCGCTAAGTCTCAAGTTTTCACTTGACACCTTCACGCCACAAGCACATGGTTAGGGACAGCTTGGTTTAGCCGCTTAGGCCAGGATTTTATTCCCTTAGGCCCTCCTATCCACTGATGCTCAAAGCCTTGGGATCCTTTTTATTACCCTTGCCTTTTGGTTTTAAGGGCTATTGGCTTTTTTTTTTTTGCTGCTTTTTCTTGCTTCAAGAATCATTTTTATGATTTTTCAGATTATCAATAACATGTCTCATGTTCATCATTCTTTCAAGAGACAACATATTTAAGAGTCTTAAACAACAAATTCAAAAGACATATGAACTGTTCAAGCATTCATTCAGAAGACAGAAAGTATTGCCACCACACGATACATTTGTTCCATAGCTTCCCGTATCTTGGTAACAGACGTCTCAAGATACTCCCAGTATTCAGATTAAGGGATTTCTGGGAGAGATTCCTGTGTTTTCTTCTTGGTGGGATCATCATGTGCTTGTTGTTTTTCCATTGATGCTTTTGTGATTGGTTTCTCAACTGAGATATACTCAGTTATTCCCATCCTTACCCCAGCGTCCTTGCAGAGCAGAGAAACCACGGTTGGATAAGCCAACCTGGCTTCTTTAGAATTTTTGTTAGTCCCAAATTTAAAGGGAGGGAGGGTGAGTTTTCGAAAAAAGAGATAAAGATATGATAAAAAGATTGATTTGGAAAAGATAAGATAGAAGATATGATAAGAGAGGATATAGTTTAAAATTGAAAAGATAGGAAAGATTTTTGAAAAAGATAAATCTAGATTTTGAAAAAGATAATATGGAGATTTGAAAAAGATATTAGTTGGAAAAAATTAGATTTGTTTTGAAAATAGGATTTGAAAAGAGTTGGATTGAATTTGCAAAGAGGCTTGGTGCTTATGGATTAAGATACATTTGATATTTTTAAAGTAGGATTTTTAGAAATTAGGGATTTTAGAAATCAGGGTTCTTAACATGTTTATGAAAGAAATCATGAATTGAAGTATGAAAATCAAGATTAGAATGAAAAAATATGAAGAAAAATGAGTTTGCCTCCTCCCTGCCATCCTGGCGTTTGAACGCCCAAACACTGCCTGTTTTGGGCGTTCAATGCCCAAATGCTGATCTCCTGGGTGTTCAACGCCCAGTTATTGCCCTTTTCTGGCATTGAACGCCAGATTGCTACCCTTACTGGCGTTCAGCACCCACTGGCTGCCCCTTTTGGGCACTGAACGCCCAAAATAGGCTCCTACTGGTGTTTTCTTGCCAGTGAGCTCTTTTTCTCTATTTTGTGTGCAAATTCCTTCTGTAACCCTGTGAACTTATGCAATTGATTCTTTACCTTGTCATCAATGAACTCTATATAAACAAATAAAAATAAAAATAGAAATAGGGCAAAATTCATAGAGGATTGATGCCCCATGGCTGGGTTGCCTCCCAGCAAGCGCTTCTTTATTGTCTTTAGCTGGAACTCTTGCTAATTTGGCATCAAAGTTTAGGAATCTGGTTGCCCAGTAGGCTTTATGTTCCAGTTCCACGGGCAGGTGACATGCTTTACCATACACAAGTTGGTATGGAGAGGTCCCTATAGGGGTCTTGAATGCTATTCTGTAAGCCCACAGAGCATCATCCAAGCTCCTTGCCCAATCCTTTCTACGAGTACTTACTGTCCGTTCTAGGATTCTTTAATTCTCTATTAGAGACTTCAGCTTGCCCATTAGTTTGTGGATGATATGGAGTAGCCACCTTATGGCGAATTCCATACCGAACCATGGCAGAGTAAAGCTGTTTATTGCAGAAATGAGTGCCCCCATCACTGATTAGTACTCTAGGGACACCAAACCTGCTAAAGATATGTTCCTGGAGGAACTTCAGCACTGTTTTAGTATCATTGGTGGGTGTGGCAATAGCTCTTCTCTAGGCACACACCTATGGATTATTCCGTCTGCACATCTCTTGAAGAGATAGGGTTCATCCCACAAGTATTACTTTGCATCAGTAATTAATTTCTTCTTTTGTATCCTATTGTACTCCTTGGGTATGAACCTTGCAGCTTTATAGTTTGCAATATCGGCAAACCATGGTGTTTCCTTAATGGCAAATAAATGCTCATCCGGAAAAGTCTCAGAGATCTCAATAGAGGGGGGGCGTCCCTTCTACTGGCTCTATTCGTGACAGATGATCAGCCACTTGGTTCTCTGTCCCTTTTCTGTCTCTTATTTCTATATCAAACTCTTGCAGAAGCAACACCCATCTGATGAGCCTGGGTTTTGAATCCTGCTTTGTGAGTAGATATTTAAGAGCAGCATGATCAGTATACACAATCACTTTTGATCCTACTAAGTATGATCTGAACTTGTCAATGGCGTAAACCACTGCAAGTAATTCTTTTTCTGTGGTTGTGTAATTTTTCTGGGCATCATTTAGAACGCGACTAGCGTAATAAATGACGTGCAGAAGCTTGTCATGCCTCTGTCCCAACACTACACCAATGGCGTGATCACTGGCATCACACATTAGCTCAAATGGTAATGTCCAGTCTGGTGAAGAAATAACTGGTGCTGTGACTAGCTTAGCTTTCAGCGTTTCAAACGCCTGCAGGCACTCTGTGTCAAACATAAATGGCATGTCAGCAGCTAGCAGATTGCTTATAGGTTTTGTGATTTTTGAAAAATCCTTTATAAACCTCCTATAGAATCCTGCATGCCCCAGAAAGCTTCTGATTGCCTTAACATTGGCAGGTGGTGGTAATTTTTCAATTACCTCTATTTTTGCTTGATCCACCTCTATTCCCTTGTTTGAGATTTTATGCCCAAGGACAATCCCTTCAGTTACCATGAAGTGACATTTTTCCCAATTTAAAACTAGGTTGGTCTCTTGGCATCTCTTCAAAACAAGTTTCAGGTGATCAAGACAGGAGCTGAATGAGTCTCCATATACTGAGAAGTCATCCATGAAGACTTCCAGAAATTTTTCCACCATATCAGAGAAAATAGAGAGCATGCATCTCTAGAAGGTTGCAGGCGCATTACACAGCCCAAATGGCATCCTCCTATAAGCAAACACTCCAGATGGACATGTGAATACTGTTTTCTCTTGATCCTGAGGATCTACTGCATTCTGGTTATAGCCTGAGTAGCCGTCCAAAAAGCAGTAATAATCATGACCTGCTAGTCTTTCTAGCATCTGGTCTATGAATGGTAAAGGAAAATGATCCTTTCTGGTGGCTGTATTGAGCCTTCTGTAGTCAATACACATGCGCCACCCTGTAACTGTTCTTGTAGGAACCAATTCATTTTTTTCATTATGAATCATTGTCATGCCTCCCTTTTTTGGGATGACTTGGACAGGGCTCACCCAGGGGCTATCAGAAATAGGATAAATAATCCCAGCCTCTAGTAATTTGGTGACCTCTTTCTGCACCACTTCCTTCATGGCTGGATTTAGCCGCCTCTGTGGTTGAACCACTGGTTTAGCATTATCCTCCAATAAGACTTTGTGCATGCATCTAGCTGGGCTTATGCCCTTAAGGTCACCTATGGACCACCCAAGAGCTGTCTTGTGTGTTCTTAGCACTTGAATAAGTGCTTCCTCTTCCTGTGGATTTAAAGCAGAGCTTATGATCACTGGAAAAGTGTCACCTTCTCCCAGAAATACATATTTCAGGGATGGTGGTAACGGTTTGAGCTCGGGTTTAGGAGGTTTTTCCTCTTCCAGAGGAAATTTCATAGGCTCTTTCATCTCCTCTGAATCCTCGAAATCAGGCTGAACATCTTTAAAGATGTCTTCCAAATCTGATTCGAGACTCTCAGCCATATTGATCTCTTCTACTAAGGAGTCAATAAGATCAACTTTCATGCAGTCTGTTGATATGTCTGGATGCTGCATGGCTTTGACAGCAATCAACTTAAACTCATCATCATTGACTCTCAGGGTTATTTCCC
>NC_029791.2:72904377-72942202 GCF_000816755.2 Arachis ipaensis
CTGCTTAGGTACAGATGCTGATTCCTGGCAACTGTATCAATGAGCTCTTGAGCCTCTTCAATTGTCTTTCTCATGTGGATAGATCCACCAGCTGAGTAATCTAGAGACACTGAGCTCCTTCTGCAAGCCCATAATAGAAGATATCTAACTGAACCCACTCTGAAAACATTTCAGATGGGCATTTTCGTAGCATCTCTCTGTATCTCTCCCAGGCATCATAAAGAGATTCATTATCTCCTTGTTTGAAGCCTTGGATGTCCAGCCTTAGCTGTGTCATCCGTTTTGGGGGAAAGTATTGATTTAGGAATTTTTCTATTAGCTGTTTCCATGTCCTTATGCTGGCCTTAGGTTGGTTATTCAACCACCTCTTAGCTTGATCTTTTACAGCAAATGAAAACAGTAATAGTCTGTAGACATCCTGATCTATTTCTTTATCATGTATTGTGTCAGCAATCTGTAGAAACTGTGCCAGAAACTCTGTAGGTTCTTCCTGTGGAAGACCAGAATACTGGCAGCTTTGTTGCACCATGATAATGAGATGAGGATTCGACTCAAAGCTACTGACTCCAATGGAGGGTATGCAGATACTACTCCCATATGAAGCAGTAGAGGAGTTAGCATATGACCCAAGAGTCCTCCTGGACTGTTCATTTCCACTTAGATCCATGATGGAGAAAGGGAGATGATGTCAAGTAAAAATTTTATTTTTATTTATTTATTTATTTATTTCGAAAAAAATTAGAATAAAACAAATAAAAATAGGTGAAGATTTTCGAAAAAATAAGGAGAGAGAAAGTGGTAAGGAAGTTTTGAAAAAGATATGATTGGAAAAGATTTTAAATTTTGAAAAAAAATCTGGATTTTTTTTAAAAAAAAATAATTTTCGAAAATTATTTTAAAATTAGAGAGAAAAGATATTTTTGAATTTAGTGAGGAAAGAGAAAAACAATAAAATAGCACAAGATTTAAAATTTTTAGATCTAATGCTCCTTGTTTTCGAAAATTTTGGAGGAAAAAACACCAAGGAACACCAAACTTAAAATTTTCGAAAACCCAAGGGAAATCAACTAGAAAACACCAAACTTAAAGTTTGGCACAAAATTTAATAGAGAAAATATTATTTTTGAAAAAGGTTTTAAAAAGAGTGTACCAAACTGCCACGGATTTAGACTAACGCTCTAACCAATTGAGCAGTAAATGTAACACTTGTTTTGAAGAAGGATATTTTTAACTAAGAACAATAATAAGAGACTCTAAACCAAAAAGAAAAATTTTCCTAATCTAAGCAACAAAATAAACCGTCAGTTGTTCAAACACGAACAATCCCCGGCAATGGCGCCAAAAACTTGGTGCAAGCTGTGTGTTGGGGCATCACCGTTGTCAATGGTTACATCCCCTCCTCTTGTGAAAATGATCCAAATGCTCTGTCACAGCACGGCTAATCATCTGAGGTTCCCGATCGTGCTGGAATAGGATTCACCCTCCTTTTGCGTCTATCACTACGCCCAACACTCGCGAGTTTGAAGCTCGTCACAGTCATTCAATCCCTGAATCCTACTCAGAATACCACAGACAAGGTTTAGACTTTCTGGATTCTCATGAATGCCGCCATCAATCTAGCTTATACCACGGAGATTCTGATTTAGGAATCTAAGAGATATTCATTCAATCTGATGTAGAACGGAGGTGATTGTCAGACACACGTTCATGGATTGAGGAAGGTGATGAGTGTCACTGATCATCACCTTCTCCATAGTTAGGCGCGAATGGATATCTTAGATAGGAACACGCATGTTTGAATGGAAAACAGAAATACTTGCATTAATTCATCGAGACACAGCAGAGCTCCTCACCCCCAACAATGGGGTTTAGAGACTCATGGCGTCAAAGAGTACAAAGTTTTGATCTAAATGTCATGAGATCCAAAATAAGTCTCTAAAAGTTGTTTAAATACTAAACTAGTAGCCTAGGTTTACAGAAAATGAGTAAACTATAGGAGATGGTATAGAGATCCACTTCTGGGGCCCACTTGGTGTGTGCTGGGGCTGAGACTTAAGCAATTCACGTGCATAAGGCCATTTTGGGCGTTCAACGCCAGGTTTGGATCCATTTCTGGCGTTGAACTCCAACATTTAATCCTTTTCTGGCGCTGGACGCCAGAATTGGGCAGAGAACTGGCGTTAAATGCCAGTTTACGTCATCTATCCTTGAGAAAAGTATGAACTATTATATATTTCTGGAAAGCTCTGGATGTCTACTTTCCAACGCACTTGGAAGCACGCCATTTTGAGTTCTGTAGCTCCAGAAAATCCACTTTGAGTGCAGGGAGGTCAGAATCTAACAGAATCAGCAGTCCTTTTTCAGCCTGAATCAGATTTTTGCTCAGCTCCCTCAATTTCAGCCAGGAAAATACCTGAAATTATAGAAAAACACACAACTCATAGTAAAGTCCAGAAATATGAATTTTTTCCTAAAAACTAAAAGAAACAAACTAAAAACTCACTAAAACATACTAAAAACTATATGAAATTAACCCCAAAAAGTGTATAAAATATCCGCTCATCAATGCTCATGAGAAAATCTAAGTGATTCAATTACCATGTGCATTAAAAAAAAGAAGAATTTATTTTTCAGTATTTAAATAAAAGGGGATACAAAAGAAATTTCCCAATGCGGAATAAAAACAATGCACATGGGATAAAAATAAAAAGTGAAACATGAGCATGTAACAATAAGTGGGATATTATGGGAAAATAGGTAAAAAGATTTTTTTTTTACTAAATATGTATGTTAGGTGAGATCTTAGTCTAATTAAGGATTCACTTATTAGCTCACTTGACCCTATACATAAATCCTTACCTTTACCTTGACCACATTACAACCTCAATTAAAGACCTCGTGACTTTTTGGTATGACTATATTCTGTAATTGTTGATTGGTTAGATGAAGAACAAAGCTTTAGAAAGTAAGAATAAAAAGAAAAATAGAGTGAATAAACCCAATAAACACTGACTGACTAGAGAGTAAACACAAAATCCAGTGAGGGTTCAATAACTCATCAACATATATCTATGCTTAAATTTACTAATTGTTTTGCAAGTTTAATATTTTCTTTCCCATCTCATTTGCTAAAATGCTTTATTATTTAAGGGTTGGCTATATATATACATGACTCCTTGAGAATGTGAATTAACTTGACTACATGTAAGCTTTATATATGAGTGAATAAATTAGAGTTGCATGATGCATCATTCATTTGGTAGTTGCATTTAAATTAGGTTGCATTGCATGACATTCCATCACTTTAACCTTAATTATTTACCTTGGATTTAGCATGAGGACATGCTAGTGTTTAAGTGTGGGGAGGTTGATAAACCTATATTTCATGAGTTCTTTTGTGCTTAATTTGAGTGATTTATACAATCCTTCACCTGCTTATTCACATTAATTGCATGGTTTTAATTTCCCTTCCTTATTATGTGATGTAAATGAAAAACATGTTTCCTAAGCTTTAAAATTAATTAATTTAATTACCTTTATTTCCATTCGATGCCGTGATTAGTGTGTTGAGTAGTTTCAGATTTTCTAAGGCAGAATGACTTAAAGGATGGAAAAGAAAACATACAAAATAGGAAGGAGAAAGCAAAACAGAGCTTTAAGGAAACTGGTATTCACGTGATCTCATGGATGACGCGATTGCGTGCCAAGCACGAATCAGCAACGACGCGGCCGCATGACTGACGCGACTGCGCGCCTTAAGCAGAACGCACATGACGTGGTCGCATGACTGACGCGACCGCGTGGCAAGCAAAGCTCCAAATGACGCGACCGCGTGACCCACGCGGACGCGTGACAGAGGCCACGTATCAGAATTTACAGAATGCGCCCCCAGCGATTTCTGAAGCCCTTTTTGGCCCAGATCCAAGTACAGATAGCATAGACCAGAGGTTATAAAGTGTGGGAATGCACCCATTCAAAGGGAGCTCGCATATTTTACTTTTCAATGATTTAGATTTAGTTGAGAGGGAGATCTTCTCTCTCTCTCTCTTAGGATTTAGGATTTCTTCTTATTTTAAGAGTGACTCTCAATCCAGGTTTTATATTTCTTTGTTTTAAATTTCCCTTTCACTTTATTTATTTATTTCAATATCTGAGTTGGCTATTTACCTTTATAATTGGATCTATGAATTCTTCCATGTTACAGACAGTTATTTGAATTAATGATAATTGAGGTATTTTCAGTTTATGATTGTTCTCTTTGATTTAAGTTACCATTGCTTCCCATCTAAAAGATATTTTTATCATTCCAGCAATTTTACTTTTTCCCCTTTTTTTACTTGTCATTCAAATTACTTGCTTCTCATCTTCTAAACCCCGATTACAACCTTTATAGCGAATAATAAGAACATACTTCCTCGCAGTTCCTTGAGAAGACGACCCGAGGTTTGAATACTCAGTTAACAATTTCTAAAGGGGTTTGTTACTTGTGACACCCAAAACGTTTGTACGAAGGGATTTTTGTCGGTTTAGAGACTATATCTACAACGCGACTATTTTTACGCATTCTTTACTGGCAAAAATCCTAACGTCACTGCTGCAAACCGGGCTGAGGAAGCGGCAAAAAAGTATAAAGAGAGCTATACTCGAACTTATGACAAGCTGTTGGAGGCCAGGCTGATTATACCAAGCTTTAGTGTGACTGATGCTTATGAGAACTTGAAGGCCCAAGTCTAGGTTCTTGCCCCTGAACTCCCCCTGACTCTCTTTAGTCTGGATAATGTAGTAGAGGATGGCAAGATAGTGCCTACCCCTGATGATGAAGATGAGGGTCCTCCCCCTGCACCGCCAGCCAAAGCTTCTGCAACTTCAGCCTCTTCAACTTCTTCCGCCGAGGTAGCTCCTCCTGGGTCCGATCCTAATGTGGAGATGTTGAATGTCCCAGATGGGGTTGTCAATGCCGTCCCTCTTGCCACCAGACCTCCCTTTCATAAGGATGCTGCTACTGGGAAAAATTTAGATCCTTTATAAATGCTTGTATTTATAGTCCTGTTTGTGAACTTTTAGACTTTTTTTTGTAAATCTCTTTACGGTTGACTTTGTTGACACTTGGTTGCTTCTTAGCAACTTTATTTTGTTAAAAACACTTCAAACTCTAAGGCTGCCTTTCAGTAGTAGCCTTTTGAGTCTTTAAACGCTTTTATCATGGATATGCTTTTGCTGGTGTGTGATGACATGTCATCATGTCATATTTTTCTATGCTTTTTCGCACAAGAAGTTGATGATTTGTGCTTAAATATTTCATTCTTTGGTGCTTAAATGGTATATTTCCTTGATCTTTTGATTTTATAAATTTTGTAGGAAATAAGTGGAAAAAGAAGCAAAATAGCATAAAATCAACTCAAAAGGAGAAAAGAAGAATTTTGGGTACACTTTGAAGTTAGAGCACACTTTGGAACCTTAGGCCACGCTTTTAAAAGCGTGGCCCATGACCATGAAGCCTTGGCTTTATTATCATGAATTATCATATGCATGCATGCATTATTATGCCAATGGAGAATGAATTAAGTGAATGCACTCTACCTTGGCTTATTCACGTTAGTATAATGCCATATTCATTAAATGAAAACATTGGCATTAGTAATTAATAAGGCCATGGAAGCATACATGAAACATTCATTATCAATTGGCAAATAAGCAATTCAAGCTTACGTTAATACATTACATTAGTTAGTAAAGCATTTCATGAATGAATGAACGCTAGCATTCATTAAATGTAACGGAGCGCTCATCCAAGGAAGAAAGGGAGCGCTACGTTAATTTTGTTCACTTTTTCGTGACTTCTAGCCAAGCGAGCAAGAGAAAGCAAGGAGCGCTACGTTGCAACTCCCAACTGAGCGCTATGGGCAAAATGAAATTGGCAAGAGGGGAGCAGCCAGGGTTCGAAGAAGGAGCCTCACTCCAAGGCATGTAGTGCTACGTTAAAACCTCTCACTGAGTGCTACACATGATGAGGAAATTGGCTCAAAAAGGAATCGATCAGGGCTCGAAGAGGGAAACAAAAGAAAAGCAAGGGGCGCTACATTGCAATTAGTTAACTTAGTGCTATGTATGAGGCCTGGTTTGAAGGGCTTGACACAAGCAAGGGAGTGCTACGTTATTTAACTTGACTGAGCGTTCTACTGGAAGTGCACCAACCCACCTGACCCAAGCGACCAATCATCTCAAAACCAAATCAACCTATTTCATTGAAGCCCCAAAGCAAGCAGAACCCAATAGATATCACTCAAAGGCACAAGGATCAGTAGATTAGGAATTTCATTTAATTATAATTTGTTTTCAATTTCAATTTTCATTTTCATTTTGTAAAAAGCCTATATAAAGGCATCTGTTCCATTTTAGAAAAAAAAGCTGGCTCTGCTAGAGAGCATTAGGAGTAGGGTGGAATAGAAAATTCTCTTTGAAACACTTTTAATTTTTCTGCACTGTTACATTCTAAGTATTGAATTCAATATTGGCTTATGCAAATTTCAATTTCCTTTCCTGCAAAAATTTCCTTTTTTGCTACGATTCTCTTCTGCAATTTCACTTTCTACAATTTTTCATTTGAACTTACTGTGATCTGATTTACTCTTCCTGCAATTTAATTCCTCTGCAAGTGTTCTGCATTTTACAATTCTTCCTATGATCTAAATTTACTCTTCCTGCAATTTAAATTTCCAGTCACTTGTTCTCAAGATCTATTCAATTGGTTGCTTTACTGCTTTCATTTAATTTTCCAGTACCCAGTCCCCCTTTACATTTGATGCAATTTATTTTTCTTGCTCTTTAAGCTTCTGCCAATTTAAGCTTCTGTTCAATTTACTTTCTGCATTTTACAATTCCTGTAATCTACATTTTGTTGCTTCAATTTCATCCAATACACCAATGTTAGCTTGACTAAACTAATCACCCACTAAAGTTGCTTGATCCATCAATCCCTGTGGGATCGACCTCACTCTTGTGAGTTTTACTACTTGATGCGACCCGGTACACTTGCTGGTGAGTTTTTGTGTGGAATCTAATTTCCACCCATCAAGTTTTTGGCGCCGTTACCGGGGATTGATTTAGATCAACAATGATTAAGTGGGTGAGAAGTTTAGATCAAGCATTTTTTTTGTTCTCTGTTTTAAATTGAAACCAAGGTGTTTGTGTTTTTGCCTCACTAAGAAATTCTCATCTTTGATATGAGTAATTTCAATTTTCATTGGTGTTGTGTTTTACAAAATTCAAATGGCGTTCAACTCATCTTGTGATCAAACAAATCTTATGGGATATTACCCACCATCACCAATTGATTATTCTAATGGTGGCTGGGAATATTGATAAATCCCAATTTTGTGGTTTATCCATTGCTTATTTTAGGGGATTTCATCACCTTTTCCGACATTTATTCAATGAAATAGCATGGTTTTGTAATTCTCCCTTGAATTATGCTTAAGTGCAAAAACATGCTTTTTAGGCTCTTAAATTGGTGATTTTAACTCACTTTAATTCCATTCGATGCCTTGATGTGTTTGTTGAGTGATTTTAGGTTCATAAGGCAAGTATCAGATGGAAGAAATAAGGAGAAAAGTATACAAAGTGGAGAATGCATGAGGAAACAAAGATTGGAAATACTTCAAGGGGCGCGCAAGCGTACAAGGCGCGCGCGTGCAGAAGTGGCATCGCATGGCGACGCGTACGCGTACATAGTGTGTACGCGCGGATGAGAAAATTGGCCAAGCGACGCGCAGGCGGACATGGCGCGTACGCGCCGTTACTCGCACGTGACTCACTTAGAGGAAAAATGCTGGGAGCGATTTCTGAGCTACCCAGGCCCAAATCTAACGTGTTTCTGAGTATATTTCATGCAGAATTGAAGCCCAAGAAAAGGGGGAGCAATTGTTTTGTAGCTTAGCATCATGTAGGTTAGTTTCTAGAGAGAGAAGCTCCCCCTTCTCTCTAGAATTAGGGTTCTTAGGCTTAATTCCATCTTAGATCTAGGTTTTGATTATTGATTTCATCTTGTTTTCTTTACAATTTCTTGCTTCTACTCTTTCATTCTCATGGTTTCTAGTGTTAATTTTACTTTTTTGTCTCTTTTATGTTCATGAATGTTCTATGTTGGATTTGGTTTACATTTAATGAAATTTGATGTTTGATGTTTCCTTTATTGATGATTGAGTTGTGAATTTACTTTTCTTGCAATTGGTAGTTGGTAGATTTATCATTCTTGCACTTTTACCATGCTTTCCTTTTGTACCCACCAAGTGTTTGACAAAATACTTGGTTGGGCTTTAGAGTAGACTTTGAGCATTCTTGGCTTGGAAAGAGTAATTAGATAATCTTGAGTCATGAAAACCCAATTTAGATTGGTGATCTAGAGTTGTTAGTTAATATTAATTCCATTGACTCTAATCTCTTACTAATTTAATTAGTGAGTTGATTGGGACATTTGGATTGAGATTAGCTAGTCTTGTTTGACTTTCTCTCATGGAAGATAACTTACACCTTCTTCCAATGTTTGAGATGACGAAATAAGATAAATTCTTGTTAAGTATTGTTATGATTAATGACTAGGATAGAAAGTATATGATCTCAAACCTTGCCATGAATGTCTCTCTTCATTAGTTACTTTCTTTAGTTGCTCTCTTTACTTTTCTTGTCATCTATTTTATCGCCCCTTTTATCAACCAAACCCCCTTGCATTTTCATAGCCAATAATTAAACACTTCATTGCGATTCCTTGTGAGACGATCCGGAGTTTAAATACTTTGGTTAATTCTTATTGGGGTTTGTACATGTGACAACTCAAATTTTTGATTGGGAGGATTGTTTGTTGGTGTAGAACTATACTTGCAACGAGAATTCATTTGGAGAATTTCTATACCATCACAACAATTCACTCTATCAAAATAGTGCCGTTGTCGGGGAATTGCAATGGTGCTATGTTATTGGCTATTGTATATATTGTGAATAGCTTGATTTTTGGTTTGCTTGTTGGTTTTTGCTAGTTGTAGGACTTAGTTTTCTTTATTTCTTGTTAGATTTTGTTTTTATTTTCTCTTTCACCATGAATTCTCATCACTTTGGCTATGAGTGTGGTTCAAACTATGTTGTAGGAAATGGAAGCTTCAATGAGGATGTGCATCAAGGATTTGGAAATCAAAGATGGGAGGAGCCCCAAGCTTATGGACAACCTTCTTGGCAACAACCTCCTCCGAACTCTTATGGGTATAATCCTAATCCTAACGCATACCAATCCAATGTGTGTGATGACCCTTATTGTGATTGTTAACCACAACCACCACATGCATATGAACCCCCTCCTCAACATAGCCCTCCACCATACTCACAAGCCTTCTACCACCATCCACCTCCATATGATCCCAACCCGTATCCACCATACCAACCACCATATCAACCATATCTAGAGCCACCACCATTCCAACACCAATACTCCCAAGAGCCACAAATTCCACACACACCACCTCAAGAGTTTCACCAATATGAACCACCTTCTAATTACAACAACCTTCCCTCAAATAATGAACCCTCTCTTCCACCATCACCCTCCGATAAAGCCCTCATACTAGAATTGAGAGATCTTGATTCTCATATCTTAAGGCAACACGAGGAGGATGAAAAGAAATTTGAGGAGTTAAGAGCAAAAATGGCTATCATGGTAGAAGTCATTGGCAACATACACTACAAAATATTTATTTAATTTGTTTGTGGAAGTTTTTTAGTGAGAGTTATTAGAACCTCCACAATATTTTTTATTTGTAGCAATTTTAAAGAATTAACAAAAACTCCCACCATTTATTTTCAACCCAGTTAATTATAAAAAATCCAACCCAACAAATATTTACCAAGCCCATACCAAAAATAAAAAAATAAAAGAGTTACTCGAGAGAGAGAACGAGGAAGAGTCTGAAACCTTAAGATCGTGATTCCATCGCAACCGTCGTTCATCTCCTTGCCGCCGTTGCCGCCAAGTCTCCTCCGTCAACGCATCACCCACTGGAGTTATAAATGGTGGCCAGGTTCACACATTCATCCACTATTTTATCTCTCTCTCTCTCTCTCTGATTTTTTGAATTTTTTTTCTAATTATCGCTTTTCATTGTTTGCATTGAGGCCAGCTCACGGAGGAAGAAGCTCAGACTCTTTCAAAGAGGTAAATAAAACGCTCTTTCTCTCAAATCAGATCTGTTTTTAGGTTTTTTTTTTGTTCTCTGTTTTTGAGTTCTTCGTTCTCTGATCTGATTCGCCTACTAGAAAATTTTTTTTCTTGTGTTTTCTTCGATTCCCTTCGATCTTTGTGTTATTCTTCAATCTTTGTGTTTTCTATTTTTCATTCGGTTATTTTCGTTCACTTAGTTATACTTTTGTTATCTGAGTTGAACTTGTCAATCTAACTTTTACTTTTTCTTCAATGCAACATCAGTTGCTGCAGATGGTTGAGAGCAGTGAAATTAACAGATCTCTGTTGGCACTTCTTGATGAAAACATAGCCGATGCACATAGGAGTAACCAAGTAAATATATACCAATTGTGTCTCTGGAGAATAATGCTTGTTTTGACATAACATGTTTCCATGTTATTTTGTTGCAGAAACAAGCTGCAAAATATATGGAGAAGCTTCGCGGGCTCTACTCAAGTACATTACAGTTTAATGTGCATATTTTTTTTTCTTTGTTACAAGTCTGTGGAAAATATTTGTTGTTGATAATTGTAGTACTTTATTATACTAAAGAATTGTGTTGTAGCAGATTTCTCCAATGGGATATGGTATCAAACAATTGTCAATTTTGAATTACAACTATGGTTGGGTTCTCTAGTTGATCAAGTATGAAATCTAATTTGAAAACTACTTATGTACTTCATGCTCAGAATCTTCTCGCAATGAATTTCCCTTAATTACTATCAATTTTTTTTTCTTTGGCTATAGCAACTAGCCAACTACACCATTTTCGTCAGAACAAGTAGACTTCATATAGCAATGTTACCATATTGACTGAATAGGCCAATTGTGCTGATTTTGTTAAAACCCATTGTAATAGGTTTGCGAACTTGATAAATGTTAATAGAGAAACTTCATTGACAAATAACAAGATTTATGTTATAATAAGGGTAGGCATAAAGGAGGTATGGCTTTTCTTTTTCTCTTTGGTCAAGATGCCATTGCTATTTCTTCTTTTTTAAGGTCACTAACTAGGCAATCTAGTAACTGACTGAGGCGGGCCCAATCATGCCTTGATTTGATGCTCAAATTCTGCTTGGTAAGTAGCTGATATGTCATCTTAGAGAAATTCCAAACTTGGTAAGGTTCTTTCCTACCGGTAGAAATTCCAGACTTGGAAATCTTGAAGTTGTTTTCAATCAAGATTCACAAGATATGGAGCAATCCACCTTCAAATGGATGGTTTCAGAACTTAATAAAGTTAACTCTGGAAAGTTTGTAATAGATTTTTATTATAATTTATTTATTCACTGATCTAGTTAGCCATATATCAATGCATTTTATTTGCTAATGTTCATCATTATTAAGTGACCCTTATTGAATGACTTTTTATTACATCAAAATAAGTTCGTATCTTTCCTCAGTTAGAGGAGATCCAATTGAGGAGAATGGAGAAGTTAAGACATATGGCCACATGAGATGAAGTTAGTGCAGATTCATTTCCAAGTCTCATTTTTGTTGAATTGCTAGTTATATAGTTCAATTTTGATTTTACCGTAAAAGCAAATCAGTTTTGATCTCACTATAAATTGATCAATTATATTGTACTTCTTGATTGTTTACTGTAAAGATCATATTCTTTTGCAGGATGGAAGACTCAAAGATCAACTTCGTAATGATAATTTTTCTTCTTTAGAGGTAAGTCTTCTGCTGAGGTTTGATTTTGTGGAAAAATAAATGTATGTATAGATTAGGATGACAATAAATAATAAATAGAGGTTCGATATGCTGTTGTGATCTCTTTCATTTGTTGCCTGCTCCTATGGATCCCAATGAACTGATTTATATACCATGTTGATATTTATTACTTAGTGTTTAATTCCATGTCATTAATATTTTGGTATTTATATAAAGAATTTGTCATATCGCAGAGCATGTAAATTCCTTTTGATTGTAGGCTTTTTTTTATGGCTAAAATTGGAACCTTGCCTATGAGAAGGTTGCATTTTAAATAATACATGCATGAATTCTGTTGTCTTTTGATTTTTTATTTTCATTTATTTACTTTTGAAGAGACAACTAATAGAAACAAAGGAGGCAATTGAACGTCAGCGCAAATTATTCAAGAAAATACAATATGGTATTATCCTATTACCCCTTCTCTATTTAGTCCATTGTTTTCTAAAGTTGGAAGGTAGGGCTTGACCACTTGTGTGGATCAAATTTAGGGTTGTTTTTCATCTTACCATTTTCCATTCCCCTTCTTTTTTATGCGTACTAGTTATATGAACATATGATGGCTATGTGTCAATCAAGGCATTTAGTGCTTTGTATTTATTGACATCTAATGGCTTTCATTATGTATTCACTTTCCAGATATATAAATAATAACTAATATTATGCTCCTTTTGACAGCACAATTACTTGTATAAATAATAACTAATTAATTAACATTTCAATTATTTGTATATACTTGTGTAGTTATAGTTGATTAATGGGCTTAGTAATGTAGAGTAAATAACGGTCTCTATTCTCATGTCCTCTCTAATTTTATTATGTTAAAGGATGTAACAAATCCAAATCAAAGGAGTCACCAGCCAAGAATAAAGGTTAGATAATGTCAGTGTAATTATTATGTTTATTAATCTGCAAAATACAAATTGTATGGTGGATTGTCTCTGTACAGGGTGTCATCATATTTTCAAGTGACAGCTAGAATGCTTTAATCGGCCAAATTGATTTTAGTGCTTTGTATAGATGAAATACAATCTTTATTTCATCCAATTGGGATGTAAAGGGGTTCTTATATTAGTTTACTACCCAATTTGGTCGAGGTTATATTGACAGACCTTGTTTTATATTTCAAATTATTCGTGTTAAATTTTGTTCAAATATGTAATATTTTAATTTCCTTCAAATTTATAATGTGTCTTATTTAAAGATTTCTTTTAAATATAATTGATTAGTAGTATGATAATGTAATTCTAGTATTTAGATTAATTGTCTTAAGATTAATACTGATATGTTTGTGGAGGTTGAAACACCACATGAATGTCTTTTTTTTTAAATATAAAATTCTTTTTATGGGGGTTCTAAACCGCCACAATGATTAACTAAGAATTGCCACAAAACACAAGCACAGAACCCCCACAAAAGGTATAGAAAACTACCACTGAATGGAATTATGGGGGTTGTGAAAAACAGCCATAAAGGAGCTCATGGAACCTCAAATTTTGGGGGTTTCTAAAACTGCCACGATCCTTTTTGTGGGGGTTTGAACCCACCACAAACAGGAAAAAAACCGCCACAAATGAACAAAATCCTTGTAGTGATAGTCTCATCCCGCCTAAGCCTATGCGATCAAGGCACTCCCATTGTTGAATATGGAGAAGCACCCAAAGAGCTTAGTAAGGGAGTGGAATTGGGGCTTCAAGGTGGAGAAGAAGAGTTGAAGAAAGAAGTGAAACAAGAGGAGAAAGTAGAGATCATTGAACCAAAGGAAGTAGTGGTTGGAACCTTAGAATATGTTGAGTATACAGAGGAGTCACAAGTTGAAGAGCCTTCTTCCATGGAGTTTGAAGTTAATGTTGAGGAGGAGAGTGCACAACCTCCAAGACACAATGTGATTGAAGAATTGGAAGAAGTGTTCCAATCAATAGGCCCTCCTATTTATGATGATTTCGCATCAACATATGATCCTTTAGAGTTTGAGGAATCCTTCCCCATTATACTTGGAATTGATGATGAGGTAGATTTTACTCAACCTCCTATTTATGATTTGAGTGATGGGGAAGAGCTAGAGGACATTGGAGAAGAAGAACTTGAACTTGAGGAAGCTTGGCAAGAGGAGGAACTTGAAAAACCTTGCCAAGTGGTAGAAGCCTCTAGAAGAGGATGGACGGGATTAGAGCGCGCCTTGTCAAGATCATTAGGAACTCCTCCACCTAGGTTGTCATCTAATCCTTCATTTGAGTGGGTAAAACTTCTAACTCTTAGCTTTATTATCCCACTTGAATTTGGTTTGCTTGAGACGGATGGCCAACTTAGGGCGCTTTGCGGAATTAAGCGTAAAAAGAGGATGTTTAGTGGTTGGCATTGTAAGTCTAGGCTCATTATGGTTGGAAGCTCAAAATTGAGGAGCATGGATTGGTGTAGTGCTCAAGTAGATGGGTCTAGGAGGATCGTTTGGTGCCTTCATGAGAATTCATCCCTCTTGCCACCTAGAGGAAATCACCATGATCAACTCGAAGACGGGTGTAAAAACAAAGTGTGGGATCCCAGATCACACAAGGAGAATCAACTTTGGGAGCCTATGGTTTGTGAAGAACTCCATCAAAGTTTGGAGTTATTAACTTTGAATGATGAAGCACAACAGAAGTCCAAGCATTGGTGGATGTTCAAGGATGGATTCAAGAACAAGCCACCTTGATGAAGAGCTCCCCATAAGTCCAACTTAAGGACAATAAACAAAAGTGCTAGGTGGGAGACACCCCACCATGGTAACATCTTTCCCTTTTCTTCTTTGTAAATATTGGTAATTTAGGTTAAATTTCATGTTTTGATTACTTAGTTGGGTTTATTTGGGAGTCTAGTAGGTTAAATAAGGTTTTATGATGTTTTGGTAGCTGTTTGGAGGTTTGGAATGCTTGGTTTGGTGCAAAAGCATAGAAAAATTTTGAAAAATAAAGCACCATCCACGCGCACGCGTGCTTCACGCGTACGCGTGAATCAAGCAATTTCGGCCATCCACGTGCACGCGTCATGTATGTGTACGTGTGGATTGAATTTTTCCACTTCCCAGCCATTTTCCCGAGAGTTGTGCCTGCACTGTGCACGTTTTCTGCCTCTCGCGCAAGGCTATGCACGCGTACGCGCACCTCACGCGTACGCGTCGATCTCGAAATAACCCATCGATGCACACGCGTGCCTCACGCGTACGCATCGTTTCCATTTTACCAATCCACGTGTACGCATCGTTTCCAACTATCTTCTTTTCTCATCTCCTTTCCATTTCTTTCCTTCTTCTTTCTTCTCTTCTTTTCTTTCCACCCTTCAAACATCATCCAACACTACCAAACACCATATAACACCATTTCTTTTAGTTAGTTAGTTAGTTTAATTTTTGTTTAACTTTTATTTTCCATTATAAGTGTTGGATTACTAATCTTGTTTACCATTTACTGCTGCTTATTACTAATAGGATGTTAGTTTAACATCATTGTTGTTAATTGTCATTGTTGAATTTCTTTGTTGAGGTTGTATTTGGATACGTGGTCGGAACTTTTCACATTTAATGTTTTTGAATACCAAGTACTTGTTACATTGCCTTCATGCATCTTAACTCCTTGAATTGCATGTTTTGGCTACCATGCATTCATCATCTATTGTTAGGAAATTGTACATGATCAATGCATTTTTTTTAGGATGCTTGTTCTAATTGACCATCACCTATTTTATGCATTGAGAATGTGGAATTGTGAAATTGGATCGAAAGCTTACCTAGTGACGTATTTTTGAGCTTTTCAAGTTTTGTGGACCATGCTTGTTATGTGAAAGGATTTTTGACTTCTATATCCTTTTTCCTAAGTTCCATAGCACCCATGTGTTTCACCTCTATGTCACTTAAGTGTTGCAACAACTTCAATATGTGTCATTGTTTGATGTGTGAGCTCTCTATACCATTTTGTTCACCAAGTTTACTTACACATCAATCAATCTCCATTCATTATCCAATTTCACAATTGCTTGATTTTTGCTTGAATGCTTTTATGCTTCTTCACTACTTGTTTGGTTGCCTTAACCTACAAGTCTTTGAAAGTATCTCAAGCACACTAGAATGAGTGAAGTGCATGTTTTCTTTTGTGTAATTGTGACATAACTTTTTGTACTAGTGTGTGCATCCTAAACCCCACGCAATTTTAGAACCCACACACTTATTTTTCATCAATATCACACTAATTCACTCACTCCATTCTAGTGGTTCTTACCTCATTCCAACAATTCACACTTCCTCGCTTTTGTATTTTCTCATCTTATAGTGTTTATTTTCTTTTTCATGATTGATGCACCATAAGCAAAAATGGAAGCGGGAGCAAGAACACGCATCAACCGATTGACCTACCAGATGAAGGTGGCAATTTAGAGAGTTGCCGTACCCCCTTGCTCATCTTTGAGTGCACTGAGGATGGTCCAAAATTTTAAGTGTGGGGAGGTCGTCCGACCATGCGGCGTTTTTGGGTGACAAGTTTCCAATCCCAACACTTTTGCATTTCATTTTAGGATTCTTAGTTGCATTTTCTTATTCTGCATATGTATATAATAAGCTTAGTCAAAATAATGAAATTTTTCAAGAATTTTATCTATAGGGCACCCCTATTGATTGAAAAAATTTTTTTTTGGAACTTGCTTGAATTATATACTTTGTGGATCATGTTTTGAGCTAAGAACACAAGCATGTAAGTTTTGAGCCTTAATTGTGTGGTAACATCATACATAACCACTTACTTTCCTTCTTGTGTGTATTATTCTCTTCCTATGATTGTAATCCTTGATTTGTTTGATTCTTTATGTCTATTATTTTGTGTATACATGCATTTGTATGATTGAGACCATTGTTCAAATAGCTCACTTACCTAAATAGCCAACCTTTTATCTTCCATTGCTAGCCAATTTTGAGCCTATGCTTAACCCATTTGTTCTTAATTGTAGCACATTACAAGCCTTAGTTAAAAATAATAAATGTCCTTAATTTGGATCTTTGATTAGCTTAGGCTAGTGAGTGTGCTCATCATTTGATTTTGGAAAAGTTGGAAACATTGGGTAGAGATAAAAGTGTGTTTACATTTTTGTTGGAAAATCTTGGAAATTGGGTACATACTCATGTATTAATCATGTGTAAACCATATGCATTGATGTTCTTGGATATATGTTAGTTTAAAAAAATGAGAAAAAAACAAAAAGAAATATATATATATATATATATATATATATATATATATATATAAGAAGAAAAAGAAAATATATAGAAAAGAAAGAAAAAAAGAAAAGCAATAAAAAGCGGACAAAAATGCCCCAAAGTGAAGTTCAATAAGAGTCAATGCATATGTGTGGTGATCAAAAAGAGAATACATGAGTTTGTCTGAAAAGTGAAGAATGGGTAGTTAGGTTTGTTTAGAATTGTATAGGTTGTCATAAGTTAGGTGGGAAGTTTAAGTTAATAAATGATTCGAATTTCAAGCTCACTTGACCATATGCATCCTATCTTGACCCTAGCCCCATTACAACCTATAAAAAAAGTCCTCGTGATAATTGTGTGAATGCATGAAGTAATTGTTAATTGTTAGATGAAAAACAAATCTTGGAAAGCATGATTAGGGGAGAATCGAGTGAATCAGCCCCATAAAATTGAGTACCTAGAGCGGACACACATCCGGTGAGGGTTCAATCGATCAATTATATGTTTCCACCCATGATCATCTTTTCTTGCAAGTTTGTAAAATCTTTCAATGATTCAATTCAATTGTGGGTTGATTTGATTTCTATTGCCTTAGCCCTTGTGCTTGTATATGTATTCTTGGAAATTGACTTGTTTTGACCAAGTGGATGCATTCATGTAGATAGGTTGCATATAGATAGGTTGCATTTAATTAGTTTGCATTGAATAAATGTTGATACCCCTTTGCTTCTTTCTTGATTTTAGCATGAGGACATGCTTAGTTTAAGTGTGGGGAGATTTGATAAATCCCAATTTTGTGGTTTATCCTGTGCTTATTTTAGGGGATTTCATCACTTTTTCCCATATTTATTCAATGAAATAGCATGGTTTTGTAATTCTCCCTTGAATTATGCTTAAGTGTAAAAACATGCTTTTTAGGCTCTTAAATTGGTGATTTCAACTCACTTTAATTCCATTTGATGCCTTGATGTGTTTGTTGAGTGATTCTAGGTTCATAAGGCAAGTATCGGATGGAAGAAATGAGGAGAAAAGCATACAAAGTGGAGAATGAATGAGGAAACAAAGATTGGGAATATTTCAAGGGGAACGCAAGCGTAAAAGGCGCGCGCGCAGAAGTGGCACCGCATGGCGACCTGATAAACCCCAATTTTGTGGTTTATATTGTGTAGAATTTGGGGGGTTTTGTCAATATTTCTCACACTTATTCACAAAAATTGCATGGTTTTGTGTTCTCTTCCTGATTTTGCTTCATGATGAAAAACATGCTTATTTTGCCTTAGAATTGCTATATTTTAATACTCTTTTATTGCCATTCGATGCCGTGATGTATTTGTTGAGTGATTTCAGGAATTATAGGACAAGAATGGCCTAGAAGAGAGAAAGAAAGCATGCACAAGAGGAAGGACCATGAAGATTTGGATTTTGGGAACTTCGCAAAGGGCGCGCACGCGCACTGCACGCGCACGCGTGCATGAGGATAGCTGGAAGCGGCGCGCAAGAATGGACGCATCCGCGTGGATCAAAAAAATCACATCGACGCGCACGCGTGGATCACAAAAGCAATCGGCACGCACGCGCGGGAAGCTGCAGGTGACCTCATTAAAGGAAATCGTGCCTGGCGATTTCTAAGGCTCATCAGGCCCAAATTCAAGATGTTTCTGCATGAAAAAGACCCAAGGATGCTAGGGGGAAAGGGGGGGATCATTCATTTTATACTTAGACACAATTTTTAGCTAATTTTTGGTTCTTGTTCTTCTAGAGAGAGAAACCCTTTGTTCCTCTCTAGATCTAGTTTTAATTTGATCTTCCCTGTTGAATTCTGAATTGGATCTTGTTAATTACTAGTTTTGATTGTTTACTTTGAATTCCTTAGTATAATTTTGCTTACATCTTGTCTTAGTTTTATGAATTCCTGTCAATTGTCATTTTATACCCATTTCATGAATGTTGTGAACCTTGACTTGTTAATGCTACATTGATGATTTCTATGGTTAATTGTGTTGTTTGAAGGATTGTATGTTGATAATTGTTAGTGGGTATTTGTTAGTTTCAATTTAATTACAATTTGAACATGTCTTTTATTAATGCTTACCATGTGTTTGATGAATTGTTTACTTTGATTATGGAGTAGTTCTCTTTACTCTTGGCCTAGGCTAAGGGAATTGGGTAAACTTGAATCATTGGGTCTAATGGATTTGATGATTTGGGAACCCTTAGTGGTCAATTTGATAGCCATTGACACTAACCTACTACTAAGCCAATTAGCAGTGAGGTTAGACCTTATGAGTTGATGTTGACCAAACCATTTAACGTACTTCAAGTATAGAAGTAGACTTAATGAGTTTGGTTCCTCATAATTGTCAAGATATGGTTATTAGACAAGGATAGTGACTCCAATTCCCATGCCTAGCCAAGAGTTGCTTTTATTATTCATATTTGAAAACCCAAATTTTAGTTGTCTTGTCTTATTCATAGTTATTGTTTAGTTTTAGAGTGGAATTATATTGAATGCTATCTAATTAATTTGGAATTGCTCACATCTTGCTTAGTTATTTGAATAGTTCTTGCATTTCAGGATTACTTGCTTGTTAAGATTCCTCTTTTAATTTCTTGCTCATGAATCACAACCCCGGAATTCTAACCAATGATGAAGCACATGTTTGCCTATTCCTTGTGAGACGACCTGAGGTTTGAATACTTCGGTTATTTTTATTGGGGTTGAACTTGTGACAACCAAATCTCTTTCTAAATTTGATCCTCGAGGATTGTTGTTGGTAGATCTATACTTGCAACGCGACCTTATTGAGAAATTCTTTACCGACGTAGTCCACGAGGTAACATCAAATTTTTGGCTCTGTTGCTGGGGAATGGTTGCAACATATGCCTTGATATTGGTTATGTGAATATGTGAATATTGTAGATAGTTTACTTTCTTTCAATACTTAGCTCTAGTTTAGATTTCTTTTGTTTGTGTGCTATGACACCCAAGTTTGATGACTCGGTCTCAACCAAATTCTAGCTTTGCCAAGTTTGACCCTGAGATTGAAAGAACTTTGTTACACACTCGGCAAGCTAGACGACGGTTGGACTATACGGCTAGTACTTCGGCCTCTTTTGAGTAACATACCGAATCACTAGGTGGTACCGAAAGTGACTTGGAGTCCGCTACTTCCTATTCTTCTGGCACTACTAATACATCTTTGCATCCTACAGGTGAGCCATACATGGCGGAGCCACGACGGATCACTTTGCATGAGCAAGGAGCTCCGGATATCATACTCCAACCTTTGAAAGCAAGGTATCCTAACCTTGATCCAAACTTTGAGTTGAAGAGTAGCTTGATACATCTATTTGCTAAATATCATGGGTTACCGTGTCAAGACCCCATCTGACATCTAAGAAATTTTCAAGTTGCTTGCTCTACGGCTCGAAGGCATTTTGCCAATGAGTTGGCTATTATGGTTTTTGCCTTTCCTTTCTCTCTTGAAGGGCAAGAAAAAACATGGTTTTATTCGCTACCGGATGAGATTGCGACCAATTGGGATTTCTTGAGAAGAGAGTTTCTAGATAAGTTCTTCCCACCGGAGAAGACCGATTATGTCTGGAAGAAGATCTCAGGAATAATGCAAAGAGACCAAGAGAGTTTGTATGAGTATTGGACTCAGTTCAAGAGGCTATTGGAATCTTGTCCACATCATGGATTGAACACTCACTTGCTCATTAGCTACTTCACCGGATGTCTTTGTGTGGAAGATAGAAGATTGCTCACCGCTTCTAGTGATGGTTCCCTTTCGAAAAATAAGACGGAGGGAGAAACTTGGAAGTTGATAAATGATATTGCCGAGGCTACACAACATATGAGGGTGAGAAGTAATCCTCTCAAGGGTGTGGTAGAACCATCCCCTTCCAAAGCAAGCCCAACCAAAGCACTTGGGGATATGACCACCATCCTCACGCAAATACAAAAGGATCAAAAGGAATACTACTCCATCCAAGCCATCCAAGCCCCACCTCCATTTGCTCAACTTGAAGGCCCTCCTAGGATTTGTGCTTTGTGCTCTAGCACCATACATTACACCGATCAATGCCATCAAATTCAAGAGGAGCATGCCCTTGTTGTAGCCAATGTGAACTATAACAACCGTCCGCCCTATCCTTCTCAAGGCCAAAACAACTACTCTCATGGTAGTAATCAAAATCAAGGGAGGAGGGACAATGCACAAGGGAGCAATCAAAACCAAAGATGGAATAATTCTTCTTCTCATTACAACAACAACCAATCTTCATCCCAATACCAACACAACAACAATAACCACCAAGCCAACCAAAATCTCCACAACCAAAACCAAAATAACTACACCAAATACCAAGCACCACACCATAGACAACAATCTAACCAAACCTTTCCATCTTCCAACAATCAAATTGATGAACTTAGAGCCGCCATGGAGAAACGGAATGAGAGCAACAAGGCTCAATTTGATGCCTTGGGCGCTCAATTGGCTAACCTCACCAACATGCTTTCAAAGATGGCCATGTTAAACTAACCCTCAACCTCTAACAACAACACCAACTAACCCTCAAGCTCTTCTAATCTTCCATTCCAACCCCAACCAAACCCCAAAGATGGTCTCAACGCCATCACTCTACGGTCAGGGACTACATTGGAGGAGATACCTCCAAGGGTCATGGGAGACATTCATGAGGAAGAAGTGGTTGTTGAAGCTCCACATGAAGAAGAGGAGGTAGATAAAAGGCATGAGGAAGAAGGAGTAAGCCTCAAGGAACCCTAGAGGAAAGCTATAGTGGATGAGTCCATTCCTTTTCCATTTCGTTCCATGGTGAAGAAAGCAAAGAAAACGCTGGAATTTGATTTGAACATGCTTTAAGTGTTCAAGAAGGTTGAGGTAACCATACCACTTCTTGATGCTATTCAACAAATTCCAAAGTATGCAAAATTTTTGAAAGACTTGTGTACACACAAGGATAGGATAGGAGAATTGGGGACATTATCCTTGGGTAGTTCAATTTCTTCCTTGATGGAGCCTATTCCAAAGAAATGTGGTGACCCTGGACTTTGTTTGGTGTCTTGTTGTATTGGTGGGTGCATTTTTCATGACTGTATGTGTGATCTAGGAGCTTGCGTAAGTATCATGCCGTTATCCATTTTTGCACGGTTGAATTTAGCTCCATTAAAGAAGTCGGTGGTGAAGTTTACCTTAGCCGATAAAAGTGTGATCACGGTGATAGGAATAGCCGAAGATGTACTTGTGGCGATCGAGGATTTGGTTCTTCTGGTTGACTTTTACATCCTTGAAATGCCTCCAACAAAAAATAGAAGCTCATCCTCTGTTCTACTTGGTAGACCCTTCCTTAAGACCTCTAAATTCAAGTTAGATGCCTTCACCGGCACATATTCCTTTGAGGTTGGAGACAAGACTATCAAGTTTAATTTGGAAGAAGCCATGAAGCATCCTCCCGAAGAGCATTCCGTTCTCCGATGTGATGTAATTGATGAGGTGGTAGCGAAAGTGCAAGAAGAAGACCACAACAAGCTATGCTACCCTATTGTTGAAGAGACGGATGACCAAGAGGATGAACATGGGAAAATTGTTGAGAATAAACTCTGTGAGCTTGATGAAAAGGAATCTCAGCTTGAGGCAAAGAGTGAACTGAAGCCTCTTCCATCTCATTTGAAGTATGATTTCTTAAAGGACTACCAAAAGTTTTCGGTCATTATTGCTAATGAGCTTTTGTGTGAAGAAGAAGAAGAGCTCCTAGATGTTCTGAGAAGGTACAAGAAGGCAATTGGTTGGAGCCTAGCTGATATTGTGGGATTGACCCTCGCAAGTGCATGCATCGTATATTTCTCCAAGAGAGAGCTAAGCCGGTTAGGCAACCGCAAAGGAGGCTCAACCCGACCATCCTTGATATGGTAAAGAAGGAGGTCACTAGGCTACTTGATGCGGGTATCATATATCCAATTTCTGACAGTGAATGGGTGAGCCCGGTCCAGGTCATTTCCAAGAAATCGGGCATCACTGTGGTTAAAAAGGATGATAGAGGAGTGGTCACCAAGAGAGTACAAAAATGCGTGGCGCGTGTGCATCGATTATAGAATATTGAACGCCACTACGAAAAAGGACCACTACCCTTTGCCCTTTATCGATAAGATGTTGGACCATTTGGCGGGTAAATCCCATTATTGCTTTCTTGATGGATTCACTGGTTACTTCCAGATTCACATTTCCCTGAAGATCAGGAAATGACCACATTCACTTGCCCTTTTGGCACCTTTGCCTATAAAATGATGCCATTTGGACTATGTAATGCACCTGCTACTTTTCAGCGGTGTATGACCAGTGTCTTTTCTAATCTAATGGAGAATTGTCTGGAAGTCTTTATGGATGACTTCAGTGTTTATAGAACTTCATTTGATTGTTGCTTAGAGAACTTGGCCAAGGTCTTAGCTAGATGTGTTGACACTAACCTTGTCTTGAATTTTGAAAAGTGTCACTTTATGGTAAGATAAGGCATAGTGTTAGGACATGTAGTATCTCATGAAGACATTTCTGTAGACCCAGCCAAGGTCAATGTTATCACCACTTTACCTCACTCCTCGTCTGAGAGGGAGGTCCGCTCTTTTTTAGGACATGCAGGATTCTATAGGCGCTTTATCAAAGATTTCAGCAAGATTGCTTTGCCATTGTCGCGTCTGCTCCAAAAAGATGTGGATTTTGAGTTTGATAGTGAATGTGTGAAAGCTTTTGAAGAGCTAAGGAGAGTTCTTACCACGGCACCGATTGTGCGAGGCCCCAACTGGACGTTGCCATTCGAGATAATGTGTGATGCTTCAAACCATGCTGTAGGTGCCGTGCTTGCACAGCGCGATGGTAAACTCCCTTATGTCATTGCTTACTCTTCTAAAACACTAGATGCAGCACAATCCAACTATACCACTACTGAAAAGAAACTCCTAGCTATTGTTCATGCTTTAGATAAATTCAGATCTTATTTGCTAGTATCTAAGATTGTGGTATACACGGATCATGCAGCTTTAAAGTACTTGTTGATAAAGAATGAGTCAAAGCCTAGACTCATACGTTGGATCTTGCTTTTGCAAGAATTTGACATTGAGATTAGGGACCGGAGTGGGTCTGAAAACCTGGTTACAGATCATTTAAGCCGCATTGAAAATTTAAAATTTGACCCATTCCGATCAATGACTCATTCCCATTGGATAGTTTGCATGCTGTGTCGGATAGCTTTACTTGGTTTTCCCCAATGGCGAACTACTTGGTTGTAAAACTCTTCCCTCCTAACTTTTATAAACACCAAAGGGATAAGTTGAGGAGTGATTCCAAATACTACATTTAGGATGACCCTCTCTTGTGGAAGAGGGGCGTAGACCAAGTAATTCGAAGATGTATGCCGGAATCTAAAATCCAACCCATTTTTGAAGCTTGCCATTCGTCCGAATGTGGCAGTCACTTTGGCCCACAAAGGACCACTAAAAAGGTGTTGGATTATGGATTCTGGCGGCCAACCTTGTTCAAGGATGCTAACCGGTTCTGTGTGTCTTACCATCAGTGTCAGAAGTCGGGAAACACATCCCAAAGGGATGAGATGCCTCAGCAACCTATGTTGTTCTGTGAGATATTTGATGTATGGGGCATTGACTTTATGGGACCGTTTCCCAACTCAAGTGGGTATTTGTATATCCTGTTAGCGGTTGACTACGTGTCAAAGTGGGTAGAAGCAATACCTACACGCCTTGACGACGCCAATACCGTTGTTTCTTTTATTAGAAATCACATTGTATGCCATTATGGGTCGCCACGAGCAATCGTGAGCGACCAAGGAACCCACTTTTGTTACAGAAAAGTAGAGGCACTGCTCAAGCACTATGGAGTGTCGCATAAGGTTGCTACTGCTTATCATCCACAGACCAATGGGCAAGCGGAAGTGTCCAACCGGGAGATTAAGAGAATCTTAGAGAAAGTGGTCAATCCACAAAGGAAGGATTGGAGACTCCAGTTAGGAGATGCACTATGGGCGTATAGAATGGCCTACAAGACTCCGTTAGGGATGAGCCCCTTCTGGATCGTCTATGGTAAGGCGTGCCACCTTCCGGTGGAGATTGAGCATAGAGCCTACTAGGCAGTAAAGCAGTGCAACATGGATTTAGCCAAGGCGGGTGAAGCCTGGAAGTTACAGCTAGAGGAGCTCGAGTGTTTGAGGAACGAATCATATGAGAATGCCCGGATCTACAAGGAAAAGACTAAAGTATTTCATGACCATCACATCCGAAAAAAGGATTTCCAAGAAGGTGATGAGGTCCTCCTCTACAACTCGAGGCTTAGATTCATGCCTCGCAAGCTCCGTTCTAGATGGGAAGGACCTTTCAAGGTAAAGGAGATAAAGCCCTATGGAGTGGTGGAGTTATTTGATCCTAAAAGTGAAGCAACTTTCAAGGTGAATGGACATAGAGTGAAGAAGTATCATGGCTACAAGCTCCCAAAAGAGCTAGAGGTGTTCCTATTGGCGGATGCACCTAAGGAAGGAGAAGCTTGAGGGACTGACTGTCCAACTTAAGGATGTTAAAGAAAAGTGCTTGGTGGGAGGCACCCCACCGTGGTAAGATCTTCCTTATGTATACCATCTAGTTTGTAGCTTTAAATTCTTGTGAATTTTGTGATTTCTTGATGTTGTTGATTGCATAGGATTGCTAGCCTTATTGTTCTTGTTGGATAGATAGGATGTTCATATAGTTTTCCCTCATTTTGGTATGGATGAATTATTGAAGTTAGCGAAAATGCTTTGTCTTGAATGGTGCATGAATTTATAAGTGTTTTCTTGCCTACTAGCTTGACCACCTACCATGAATGTGTTAGAATAGCTCTTTATATGTTTTAAAAACAAAGGGGGGGTAAAAAGGGCAACGACGCGCCAGTGCATCATGTACGCGCGCGCCGGTGGTGTATTTCTAACTCTTGGGCCAAATACCCGAGAGTCATGCCCACTTTATGCCCATCTCACACCAGGCACCCACGCGTCCGCGTGCTTGCCGCCTGCGCGTCCCTTGCATGTTTGGCCATCGACGCGCAAGCGCACTGTGCGCGCGCGCGCCGATGGTGCTACCCAAACTCCCTGGTACAAAGACCAGAGAGTTATGCCACACTTGTGCCTAACCTGTGCCCACAACGACGTGTCCGCGCCGGTTGCCAATCCGCTCAGGCACGCGTCAGCACACTGTGCGCATCCGCGTGCCTGCACTGAATGCTAACTTTGGTACATGTTACCCGAGACTTGGGCCAACTTTGTTCCAATCCTGTGCCAAGGGCACAGCTACACTCGTGCGTCAGCGCCATTGACGCGTGCGTGCCCCTTCCCCAACCTTCACCGACGCGCTAGCGCATTGTGCATGCGTACGCCGGTCGTGCGAATCAGTTTTAAAGCTGCGCGCCCTGCCTCTCTACCCCCTTTCTTTCTTATTTCTCTCTTCTTCCTTCTCCATCACCTCTCCTCTCTTCTCTTTCTTCTTCCACAACCCACCACCACCGTCTCTGGCCACTCACCGGCAACAACCACCTCTTCCGGTGGCACTACATCTTTTCTATTTCTTTCTCATCTTCATAAAAAGAAAATTCTACCTTGTTCTTTTCCACTTCTCAAGGTTCCACTTCTTCCATATCTCCTCTATTTCTTTCTTTGCATTATTTCTTCTTCTAGTTAGACTCTTCTTGTTGCTTTGCTTAATTTCTCTTTTAGTTGCTTGATTATACTACTTATGTTCTTGTTTGATTACTTTTCCTTTTTCTTGCTTTTCCATGGATGTTGAATTTGAGTTTTAATTTGCCTTGATGGATCTTCTTAACTGTTTTTCTGTATCTTTGTCATGTAAGTAATGTTGTGTGATGATTGATATTCCATTTTGGGCTTCAAATTGGTTAAGTATCTCATAATTGCTCATTGCTTGATAATTGCACGCTAAGTGTTCGAGGAAATGCATGAATGCCATTTTGGTTTATTTTTATCATGTACTTTCAATTTGGTGCTTCTCCTCATTCACTTGCTTTCTTCTAAATGCATTGAGTGCACTTTACTTATTACTTGCCAATTAGATACTCATTGAACATGACTTGCTCTTTGTTATGGATGCTTGAGATTATGCTTCTCATGCCATATTGCATGCTTTACTACCTCTTGCATCCCATGCCAAGTGTTGTGACCCATGCCTCTATAATCACTTTGTTGTACTACTTCTTTTGGGTAAAACCCTTTATTTGCATGCTTTTGTTAAAATGATTCTTTGGGTTTAATGTTTTTTCCTGTTTCCCTTCCTTTCTCAAGATGGCCACCAAGAGAGGCAAGGAGAAAGCTTCAAGGAAACCAGCCAAAAAGAGAGCAGCCCAAAGATCAAACCCCAAGGCGCACTCTTCATTAGGAGCCAAACCCTTCTCTAAGAAGGCAAAGGCACCCACTCCTATTGATGAGAAAAAGAAGAGCAAACCGGCAAAGGATTCTTCAAGATTCCCCAACTGCTTCTGTGAACTTGTGTTTCCCGCCATGATTGAAAGGAACTATCATGCCGAACATCTACTCACTCCGCTGGACAAGGTTGCTCCTTGTATTTTACCCTACATTGAACGGCGAGGATGGGAGTTCCTTCTGAGGAAACCACAAGAGGTCAACCTCTCATGCATGGTAGAATTCTACACTAACTACCATCTCCCCTCTCTTCAATCGGTATACATGCGCCGGAAGCAAGTCGCAATTTCAGAAGAGGCTATTCAGGAAGTACTTAATATCCTATTGGTACCAAGTGATATGGATGGCTACCAAGAGGTCTTACGTCAATGAGAAAAGTTTGGATTTGATTGGGACTCGATCCTCCAAGTCATTGCGGAGCCAGAGACATTTTGGACCCATGGTCGACTTCGGATGAGGCCCAAATGCATTGACGCTCGCTTCCTCACTGTAGATGCTAGAGCTTGGGCCTAGATTCTATTCCACTACGTGCTACCTAGCACCCACAAGTCGTCCTTCACGACGGATCTCGCCTTGCTTGTTTGGTGTGTTCTCATGGAGAGACTAGTGAATATTCCGCTTCTTATCAAGCAAGCGATGGGACAGGTCCACGCCCGGGGCAATTTGCCATTCCAACATTGGTATCCGATTTTGTTGCTGCTGCGGGTGTTCCTTGGGAAGACATGGACACGAAGGCTATCATTTCGGCTAAGGGCGATGTGGTCCCAAGCGGAAAATACTTACATCTTCTCATGAACAACCCAAGCCTTGACATAGCCCTCCCATCTACTATTCCTTCCACCTCATCATCACCACCACGGCAAAGATCCACACATCAAAGGATAGAAGATCTACACCGGAAGCGTGATAGATATGAGCAGCGCAATCAACGCCGATACACCTACATCAAGAAGCTTCTACGTTGTGTTACCCCTAGCATGGAGGAAACCGAAATATTCACATCCACCTCAAACCCAAGTGATGGGAGCTCTGACAGAGGGGATAGTGAGGGTTCTGGTCCCGACCATCCTTTGCCCATTGTTAGTAGCACGGAGGACCGTGTTAAATTCTAAGTATGGGGAGGTCGTTCGACCGATCTCCATGGGTAACAATCTCTTTCTTTCAACACCCATGGATTTATCTTTTGCTTAGTAGTTAGTACATTACATGTGTAGTTAGTTTTGTTTGTAAATAATCCTTGCATAATAATTAGTTTCTATAGAGTTGCTTGGTCAAGATAATAACTTCTTCCCCAAGAAACTGTGTTTTGGGGTACCCTACCAAATTTTGAAAATTTTTTTGCGGAAAACTTGCTTTAAGAATGTATTTTGGGACATAGTGATTGAGCTAAGAACACAAGCATGTAAGTTTTGAGCATATTGTGTGGTTATATCTTCTAACCATTAATTCACATTCTTGTGTGTATTGTTCTCTCCCTATGATTATAATCCTTGCTTTGTCTGATTCTATTTGTCTATTACTTTGTATATGAATGCATTTACATGATTGAGTCCATCATTTCAATAGTCACTTTTCCCAAATGGCCTTAACCCTTTTATCTACCATTGCTAACCAATTTTGAGCCTATGGTAAACCCTCCTTGCTCTTAAAAAGAGCACATCAATAACCCTAAGAGAAAAACAATGATTATCCCTAAATTTGGATCCTTGATTAGCTCAGGTAAGTGGAGGTGTATATCAATTAATTGGGAGGGTGTACTTGGGACATTTGGGTAGATATAAATAGGTGTATTGTAGTTGTAATTGGAAATTTTGGGAAGTGGGAACATAATCATGTATTGAATGATTGAGCCATGTGCATTGGAACTTTTATACATGAAACCCCAAGAAAGAGGGGACCAAAAAGAAAAAGAAATTGTATATGTGTATATATGAGAATGTAAGAAAAAGAAATAGAAAAATAGAAGAAACAAAAAAATAGAAAAAAAGAAAGCAATGAAAGGGGACAAAAATGCCTCAAGACAAATTGATAATAACAATGCATATGGAATGTGAATTGGAAAAAAATGCATGAGTATGCAAAAAAAAAGTGAAACCCAAGGGTAGCTAGGTAATGTATTATAGTTGTATAGGTTGTTCTATGTGTCTAGTGGGATCCTAGGTTAATCAAGGACTCAAATTTTAAGCTCACTTGGCCATATACATCCTTACCTTGACCCTAGCCCCATTACAACCCATGAATAAGACCTCATGATACTTGTAAGCATGCATCCTAAAGTAAAATCATCTATCTACTTGGTCAAGGGTAAATATATCCTCCAAGAACACATATGAGCATACGGGGTGAAAATGCTATGTAGTTCATGAATCCTACCAAATTGAACATCAACATGAAATGCATATAACTTGCTAGATGAATGCTTGTGAAAGCCGGGAACAAGGAGTTGAGCATCGAACCCTTACCGGAAGTGTATCCGCTCCTAATCAATAATTACTTAATGCATGCTTACAAGTATCATGAGGTCTTATTCATGGGTTGTAATGGGGCTAGGGTGAAGGTAAGGATGTATATGGCCAAGTGGGTTCAAAATTTGAGTCCTTGATCAACCTAGGATCCACTAGAAACATAAAATAACCTATACAACTACAATACATTCCTAGATACCCTTGAGTTTTACCCTTTTTGCATACTCATGCATTCTTTTCAATTCACACCCGTATGCGTTGTTTTTGTTACTTTATCTTGGGGCGTCTTTGTCCCCTTTCATTGCTTTCTCTCTCTTTTTATTATTTTTTTTTCTTTTCTTTTCTTTTTTTTCATATATATATATATATATATGTATGTATCCCCTTTTCTTGGGATTTCTTTGTGAACCAAAGTATCAATGCATACGGTGTAATCATTTAACACATGAGTATGTTCCCAAAATCCTAGAATCTTCAATTACACTACAATTACATGCCTATATATCTACCCGAATTTCCCAAGTATACCCTCCTATTTGAATGATACACATCCTAACACACCTAAGCCAATCAAGGATTCAAATTCAGGGACATTCATGGTTTTTCACTTAGGGTTGTTGATGAGCTCTATTTAAGAACAAGAGGGTTTATCAAAGGCTCAAAATTGGTTAGCAATGGTAGATATAAGGGTTAAGGCTATTTGGAAAAAGTGACTTTTGAAATGATGGCCTCAATCATGCAAATGCATTCATACATTAAGCAATGGACATATAGAATCAGACAAAGCAAGGATCACACTCATAGAGAGAGAGAAATGCACACAAGAATGGAAATAATGGTTAAAAGATGTAACCATGCAATAGGCTCAAAACTTTCATGCTTGTATTCTTAACTCAATTACTATGTTCCAAAATACATTCTTAAAGCAAGTTTACTGCAAAAATTTTCAAAATTTTTGGTAAGTCACCCAGAACACAGTTTCTTAGAAAGAAAGTTATTGTTTTGACCAAGTAACTCTATAGAAACTAACTATCATGCAAAGAGTATGTACAAGCAAGACTAACTACACATTGAATATATAAAAAGAGAAAAATAAATCCATGGATATTGAGGAGAAGAGAGCGTTACCCATGGAGATCGGTCGGACGACCTCCCCACACTTTTAGAATTTAGCACGGTCCTCCGTGCTACGAATGATACGCAAGGGACGGTCAGGACCGGAGCCTTCACTATCCCCTTCATCAGAACTCCCATCAGTTGGGTTCGAGGTGGACGTGAATATTTTGGGTTCCTCCATGCTAGGGGCAACAAAACCCAGAAGTGTTTTGATGTAAGTATAGCGGCGGTGGTTGCGCCGCTCATATCTATCAAGCTTTCGGTGAAGATCTTCTATCCTTTGATGTGTGGATCTCAGTGGTGGTGATAATGAGCTAGAAGGAAAAAGAAGTGGCGGGGCCATGTCGAGGCTTGGTTTGTTCATGGGAAGGTGTAGGTATTTTCCGCTTGGGACTACATCGCCCTTAGCCGGAATCATAATCCTCTTATCCTTGGCTTCCCAAGAAACACCCGCAGCAGCAATTAAGTCAGACACTAATGCTGGAAATGGCAAATTACCCCGGTCATGAACTTGACTCATTGCTTGCTTGACAAGAGGTGGAATGTTCACCGGCTTCTCCGTGAGAACACACCACACAAGCAAGGCAAGGTCCGCCGTGATGAATGACTTGCGGGTGCTAGGCAACACATAGTGGAATAGGATTTGGGCC
This sequence comes from Arachis ipaensis, assembly GCF_000816755.2. Taxonomy (NCBI): domain Eukaryota; kingdom Viridiplantae; phylum Streptophyta; class Magnoliopsida; order Fabales; family Fabaceae; genus Arachis; species Arachis ipaensis. Next base: position 72,936,259 of record NC_029791.2, read on the forward strand.
TAAGCTCTAGCTTCCACAGTGAGGAAGCGAGCGTCAATACTCTTGGGCCTCATCCGCTGTCGACCTTGGATCCAAGAAGATTCTGGCTCAGCAATGACTCGGAGGATCGAGTCACAATTGAATCCATACTCCTCTCGCTGACATAAGACTTCTTGGTAGCCATCCATGTCACTTGGCACTGGTAAAACATTAAGCACTTGTTGAATAGCCTCTTCTGAAACTGAGACTTGCTTCCGGCGCATGTATACCGATTGAAGAGAGGAAAGGTGGTAGTTAGTATAAAATTCTTCCACCCAAGAGAGGTTGATTTCCTTTGGTTTCCTCAAGAGAAACTCCCATCCTCGCTGTTTAATGCGGGGCAGAATATAAGGAGCAACCTTGTCCGGTGGAGCTAGTAGATTCTCAGGGTGATAGTTCCTTATGGCTATGGAAGGGAACTTAAGTTCATAGAAGCGGTTGGGGAACCTTGAAGAGTCTCTTGCCGGTTTGCCCTTGTCATTCTCATCAATAGGAGCGGGTGTCTTTCTTTTCTTTGATAGGGGTTTGGCTCCTATTGAAGAACGCACCTTAGAATTTGATTTTTGGGGTGCCCTTTTTGCGGCTGGTTTCCTTGGAGCTATCTCCTTGCCTTTCTTGGTGGCCATCCTAAAAAGGGATTGAAAGAAGGAAAACATTACACCCAAGAATTAATTTAACAAAAGACATGCAAGTGAATTGTAATGCCCGTGGTAGATGTAAAAGCAAGGGTCATAACACTTGGCATGGGATGCAAGAGGGAGTAATGCATGCAATGGCATGAGAAGAGTAGTCTCAAGCATCCATAATAAAGAGCAAGTCATATTCAATGAATGTTTAACTGGTAAGTATCAACTACAAGCACACAAGTTAGGCTCAATGCATTTAAGAGAAACTAAGTGAATGAGGAAGGAGCAACAATTGAAAAGTACATGGCTAAATTGAGCCAAAATGGGATGTGTGCATTTCCTCGAACACTTGGCGTGCAATAATCAAGCAATGAGCAATTATAAGATACTAAACCAATTCAAAGTCCAAAATGGAACATCAATCATCACATAAACATCACACAATGGTAAAAAAGTGACAAAAGATCTAGTAATGCAAATTAAGCTCAAGTGCAACATCCATGGAGAAATAAAGGAAGAGTAAGCAAACAAAAACAAGAAACATCATCATCAAGTAAAAAAGAAACTAAGTAAGGCAATAAGAAGTATCTAATTAGAAGAAATAATATAAGGAAAAAAATGGAAGTAAAGAAATGGAAGAAGCTAAACCTTGATGAGTATGAAAAAGCAAGGTTGAATCTTCTTTTGTGAAGATGAGAGAGAAAATAGGAGAAGTGTAGCACCACTGGGAAAGGGTGATTGTCACCGGTGAGTGGCCGGAGACAATGGTGGTGGGTTGTGGAAGAAGAAGAAGAGAAGAGAAGTGATGGATTGAGAGTAGAAAGAAACTAAAGAAGAGAAGGGGTTGAAAGAAAGGAAAACAGGGCAAGGCGCGAAGGTCTTAAATTGACTCGCGCAACCGGCGCGCGTGCGCAAGGTGCGCTGGCGCATCGGTGAGAGTGATAGCAGATGGCGCGGGCGCATCAGTGGCGCGCGCGCGCAAGAGAGGTTGTGCCTCATGCACAAAACTAGCACAAAGTTAGCACAAGTCTCTGTTTTTTGTACCAGGGTGAGTCAGTGAGGTAGGCGCGCGGGCGCGCACCCTGTGCGGACACGTGCTTGAGGTGTTTCGCCACTGGCACGGACGCGTATGTTCTGGCACAAGGTTGGCCCAATTATGGCACAACTCTCTGGTTTTTGTAACAGAGAAGTCATATTCGCCATTGGCGCGCGCGTACACCGTGCGCTAGCGCGTCGATGGGTAAATTGCCAGGGTGCGCGCAGGCGGCATGTACGCGGACGCGTGAGTACCTGGCGCGAGTTGGGCATGAAGTGGGCATAACTCTCGGGTAATTGGCCCAAGAGTTGGGAATTGCTACCGGCGCGCGCACGCACTGTGCGCTGGCGCGTCGGTGCTCTTTTTCAAAGACAAATTGTTGTTTTCTTCACTTTTGCACACCCTATCTACAAGAACATTTTTTCTACCCAATAAAATCAGCAAAAGTAACATCTCTATGCACTCAATCAATCAAAAAAAGATCCTAAAATTCACAAGAAACCAGAAATACTAAGAAGATGGTATAAACAAGGAAGATCTTACCATGGTGGGGTGCCTCCCACCAAGCACTTTTCTTTAACGTCCTTAAGTTGGACGGTCCTTCTCTTAAGCTTCCTTTCTTCTTGGTGCATCCTGCAATATGTACACCTCTAGCTCTCTTGGAGGCTTGCAACCATGATACTTCTTCACTCTATGTCCATTCACCTTGAAAGTCGCTTCACTTTTGGGATCAAACAATTCCACCACTCCGTAGGGCTTCATCTCCTTCACCTTGAAAGGTCCTTCCCATCTAGAGCGGAGCTTGCCAGGCATAAATCGGAGCCTTGAGTTGCAGAGAAGGACGTCATCTCCCTCTTGAAAGTCCTTCCTCCGAATGTGATGGTCATGGAATGCTTTAGTCTTTTCTTTGTAGATTCGGGCATTCTCATATGACTCATTCCTCAAGCATTCAAGCTCCTCTAATTGTAGCTTCCTAGCTTCACCTGCCTTGGCTAGATCCATGTTGCACTGCTTTACCGCCCAATAGGCTCGATGCTCAATCTCCACCGAAAGGTGGCATGCCTTACCATAGACGATCCGGAAAGGGCTCATCCCTATCGGGGTCTTGTAGGCCGTTCTATATGCCAGAAACAAGTTGCAAAGTGGAGTTCAACGCCCAAAATGGCACAAAAGGTGGCGTCCAACTCCAAGAATGACCTCTCCACGTGTAGACTTCAAGCTCAGCCCAAGCACACACCAAAACCCTAGTAGCTAGTTTATTATAAATAGGACTTTTTACTACTGTATTAGATATCTTTGATCAGTTGTATGCTATCTTAGATCACATTTGAGGGCTGGCTTCTCGGCCATGCCTGAACCTTTCACTTATGTATTTTCAATGGTAGAGTTTCTACACTCCATAGATTAAGGTGTGGAGCTCTGCTGTTCCTCAAAGATTAATGCAAAGTACTACTGTCTTTCTATTCAATTCAACTTATTCCGCTTCTAAGATATCCATTCGCACCCAAGAACATGATGAATGTGATGATTATGTGATGCTCATCATCATTCTCCCTTATGAACGCGTGCCTGACAAACACTTCCGTTCTACATGTGAACAAGCTAGAATGAATATCTCTTGGATCACTTAATCAGGATCTTCGTGGTATAAGTTAGAACCCATGGATGGCCATTCCTGAGGTTCGGGAAGTCTAAACCCTGTCTGTGGTATTTCGAGTAGGATCCGGGAAGGGATGGCTGTGACGTACTTCAAACTCGCGAGTGCTGGGCGTAGTGACAGACGCAAAAGGATAGTAAATCCTATTTCAGTATGATCGGGAACCTCAGATGATTAGCCATGCCGTGACAGAGCATTTGGACCATTTTCACAAGAGGAGGGGATTGTAGCCACTGACAACGGTGATGCCCTTGCATAAAGCTTGCCATGGAAAGGAGTAAGACTGAGTGGATGAAGACAGTGGGAAAGCAGAGGTTCAGAGGGACGAAAGCATCTCCATACGCTTATCTGAAATTCTCACCAATGATTTACATAAGTATTTCTATCCTTAGTTTCTGTTTAATTAGTATTATTTTCGAAAACTCCATAATCAATTATTATCCGCCTGACTGAGATTTACAAGGTGACCATAGCTTGCTTCATACCAACAATCTCCGTGGGATCGACCCTTACTCACATAAGGTTTATTACTTGGACGACCCAATGCACTTGCTGGTTAGTTGTATCGAAGTTGTGACAAATTATGAATTGAGATTAGAGCACCAAGTTGTTGGAGCCATTACCAGAGATCACAATTTCGTGCACCAAGTTTTTGGCGCCGTTGCCGGGGATTGTTCGAGTTTGGACAACTGACGGTTCATCTTGTTGCTCAGATTGGGTAACTTTCTTTTCGTTTTCTTTTCAAAAATTTTTCAAAAATTTTTCAAAAAAAAATAAATTTTCCTTTGTTTTCGAAAAAAAAATATTTTCAAAAAATTATTTTTCTTCAAAATTTTTAAGAATGAATTCTAGTGTTTTATGAAGCATGTTGAAGCCTGGCTGGCTGTAAAGCCATGTCTCAATTCTTTTGGACTCAAGAGAAGAGCTTCTTTATCTTTCTTAGCAAATTGGCTGCTGAATGTAAAGTTCTGCTAAAGCTTGACTGGCTATTAAGCCATGTCTAACCCTCAGATTGGAGCTTTAGACTAACATGGCAAGATTCCTGGAATTCATATTAAAAATTTTGGAATCCTTATTTTTGTTTTTCAATTAATTTTCGAAAAAAATACAAAAAAATTAGAAAATCATAAAATTCAAGAATATTTCATGTTTCTTGTTTGAGTCTTTAGTCAAGTTATAAGTTTGGTGTCAATTGCATACTCATCTTGCATTTTTCGAAAATTTTCATGCATTCATAGTGTTCTTCATGATCTTCAAGTTGTTCTTGGTAAGTCTTCTTGTTTGATCTTTGCATTTGCATGTTGTGTGTCTTTTCTTGTTTTTCATATGCATTCCTGAATTCTTTATGTCTAAGCATTAAAGAATTCTAAGTTTGGTGTCTTGCATGTTTTCTTTGCATTAAAAATTTTTCAAAAATGTGTTCTTGATGTTCATCATGATCTTCATAGTGTTCTTGGTATTCATCTTGACATTCATAGCATTCTTGCATGCATTCATTGTTTTGATCCATAACTTTCATGCATTGCATCATTTTTTGTTTTTCTCTCTCATCATAAAAATTCAAAAATAAAAAAAAATATCTTCCCCTTTTTCTCCCATAAAATTCGAAAATTTGAGTTGACTTTTTCAAAAATTTTTAAAATCTAGTTGTTTTTATGAGTCAAATCAAATTTTCAATTTAAAAAAATCTTATTTTTTTCAAAATCTTTTTCAAAAATCAAAACTTTTTCATTTTTCTTAGTTATTTTCAAAAATTTTAAAAATATTTTTCAAAAATCTTTTTCTTATTTTTATATCATATTTTCGAAAATAACATCATCAATTAATGTTTTGATTCAAAAATTTCAAGTTTGTTACTTACTTGTTAAGAAAGATTCAAACTTTAAGTTCTAGAATCATATCTTGTGATTTCTTGTGAATCAAGTCATTAATTGTGATTTTAAAAATCAAATCGTTTTCAAAACCAATTTCAATCATATCTTTTCAAAAATATCTTCTCATCTTATCTTTTTCAAAATTTGATTTCAAAATATCTCTTCTAACTTCTTATCTTCTTATCTTTTCAAAATTGATTTTCAAATTTGTTTCAACTAACTAACTAACTTTTTTGTTTATTTCTTATCTTTTTCAAAACCACCTAACTAACTCTCTCTCTCTAATTTTCGAAAATATCTTCCCCCTTTTTCAAAATTTCTTTTTTTTATTTAACTAATTATTTTAATTTTTGATTTTAATTTTCGAAAATTACTAACCTTTTTCTAAAACTATTTTCGAAAATCACTAACTCTTTTTCAAAAATAATTTTCGAAAATCCTCTCCCTCTCTCATCTTAGTCTATTTATTTATTCATCTACTAACATCTCTTCCTCACATCACTCACCAAATTCGAACCCCCTCTTCTATCTGTGTTCGAATTTTTTCGTCTTTTCTTCTTCTACTAACAATAAGGAACCTCTTTACTGTGACATAGAGGATTCCTCTTCTTTTCTTTTTCTCTTCTCTTTCTTATGAGCAAGGACAAAGAAAAAGGCATTCTTGTTGAAGCTGATCCAGAACCTGAAAGGACTCTGAAGAGAAACTAAGAGAAGCTAAATTACAACAATCCAG
>NC_029791.2:72942490-72951788 GCF_000816755.2 Arachis ipaensis
TCAATAAGGAGCTTCCCTCTGAGGAACCAAAGGACTCTGAGGCTCATTTAGAGACCATAGAGATTCCATTGAACCTCCTTATGCCATTCATGAGCTTTGATGAGTATTCCTCTTCTGAAGAGAATGAGGATGTTACTGAAGAGCAAGTTGCCAAGTTCCTTGGTGCAATCATGAAGCTAAATGCCAAATTATTTGGTATTGATACTTGGGAAGATGAACCTCCCTTGTTCACCAATGAACTAAGTGATCTGGATCAACTGACATTGCCTAAGAAGAAACAGGATCCTGGAAAGTTCATAATACCTTGTACCATAGGCACCATGATCTTTAAGGCTCTGTGTGACCTTGGTTCAGGGATAAACCTCATGCCCCTCTTTGTAATAGAGAAATTGGGAATCTATGGGGTGCAAACTGCTAAAATCTCATTAGAGATGGCAGATAATTCAAGAAAACAGACTTATGGACAAGTAGAGGACGTGTTAGTAAAGGTTGAAGGCCTTTACATCCCTATAGATTTCATAGTCCTAGATACTGGGAAGGATGAGGATGAATCCATCATCCTAAGAAGACCTTTCCTGGCAACAGCAAGAGCTGTGATTGATGTGGACAGAGGAGAATTGATCCTTCAAATAAATGAGGACAACCTTATGTTTACAACTCAAGGATCTCTCTCTGCATCCATGGAGAGGAAGCAGAAAAAGCTTCTCTCAAAGCAGAGTCAACCAAAGCCCCCACAGTCAAACTCTAAGTTTGGTGTTGGGAGGCCACAACCAAACTCTAAGTTTGGTGTTGAACTCCCATATCCAAACTCTAAGTTTGGTGTTGGAGAGTCTCAACAAAGCTCTGCACATCTGTGAGGCTCCATGAGAGCCCACTGTCAAGCTATTGACATTAAAGAAGCGCTTGTTGGGAGGCAACCCAATTTTTATTTATTTATATTTTTATTAGTTATATGTCTTTATAGGTACATGATCATGTGGAGTCACAAAATAAATAAAAAAAAATTGAAAACAGAATCAAAAACAACAGAAGAAAAATCACACCCCGGAGGAAGGCCTTACTGGCGTTTAAACGCCAGTAAGAAGCATGTTTTGGGCGTTCAATGCCAGAACAGAGCATGGTTCTGGCGCTGAACACCAGAAATGGGCATCATCTGGGCGTTTGAACGCCAGAAATGCACCCTGGAGAAGAGCTGGCGCTGAACGCCCAGAACAAGCATGGTTCTGGCGTTCAACGCCAGAAATGGGCAACAAATGGGCGTTCAACGCCCAGAACAAGCACCAATCTGGCGCTGAACGCCCAGAGTTGTGTGCAAAGGCATTTTATATGCCTAATTTGGTGCAAGGTTGTAAATCCTTAAGCACCTCAGGATCTGTGGACCCCACAGGATCACCTCAGGATCTGTGGACCCTACAGGATCCCCACCTACCTCCACTTACTTCTTCTCACCCCTCTTTCACACAATCCCATTAACACTCTTCCCCAAAACCCCTCACCAATCACCTTAATCTCTCTTCCCCATCACCTCTTCACCACTCACATCCATCCATTCTTCCCCATAAACCTACCTCATAAACTCCACCTACCTTCAAAATTCAAAATCAATTTCCCACCCAACCCCACCCTATATGGCCGAAACTTAACCCCCCTCCCTTCCTTATATATAGCCCTCCATTCTTCTTCATTTTCACACAACACAACCCTCTCTTTCCTTCTTGGCCGAAACATACCTCCCCCCTCTTCTCCATATTTTCTTCTTCTTCTTCATCTAATTCTTTCTTTTCTTGCTCGAGGGCGAGCAATATTCTAAGTTTGGTGTGGTAAAAGCATAAGCTTTTTGTTTTTCCATTACCATTGATGGCACCTAAGACCGGAGAATCCTCTAGAAAAGGGAAAGGGAAGACAAAAGCTTCCACCTCCGAGTCATGGGAGATGGAAAGATTCATCTCCAAAGCTCATCAAGACCACTTCTATGATGTTGTGGCCAAGAAAAAGGTGATCCCCGAGGTCCCTTTCAAACTCAAAAGAAATGAGTATCCGGAGATCCGACATGAAATTCAAAGAAGAGGTTGGGAAGTTCTAACAAATCCCATCCAACAAGTCGGCATCCTAATGGTTCAAGAGTTCTATCCCAATGCATGGATCACCAAGAACCATGATCAAAGTAAGAACCCGGATCCAAAGAACTATGTTACAATGGTTCGGGGGAAATACTTGGATTTTAGTTCGGAAAATGTGAGGTTGGCGTTCAACTTGCCAACAATGGAAGAGAACGCACGCCCCTACACAAGAAGAGTCAACTTTGATCAAAGGTTGGACCAAGTCTGTTTGTGTCTTCATTACATGATCATTAGTAGTTAGTAACTTTGTCTTAAAGTTATGAATGTCCTATAAATCCATCACCTCTCTTGAATGAAAAAATGTTTTAATTACAAAAGAACAAGAAGTACATGGTTTCGAATTCATCTTTAAAACTAGTTTAATTATTTTGATGTGGTGATAATACTTTTTATTTTCTGAATGATTGCTTGAACAGTGCATATGTCTTTTTTGTTTATTGTTTAAGAATGTTAAATATGTTGGCTCTTGAAAGAATGATGATAAGGAGACATGTTATTTGATAATCTAAAAAATCATAAAAATGATTCTTGAAGCAAGAAAAAGCAGCAAAGAACAAAGCTTGCAGAAAAAAAAAAAGAGAAAAAAAAATTTAGGCGAAAAAAAATAGAAAGAAAAAGCAAGGAGAAAAAGCCAAAGCTCTTAAAACCAAGAGGCAAGAGCAAAAAGCCAGTAACCCTTAAAACCAAAAGGCAAGGGCAAATAAAAAGGATCCCAAGGATTTGAGCATCAGTGGATAGGAGGGCCTAAAGGAATAAAATCCTGGCTTAAGCGGCTAAACCAAGCTGTCCCTAACCATGTGCTTGTGGCGTGTAGGTGTCAAGTGAAAACTTGAGACTGAGCGGTTAAAGTCAACGTCCAAAGCAAAAAAAAGAGTGTGCTTAAGAACCCTGGACACCTCTAATTGGGGACTTTAGATATGTTTTTAGTAGAATCTAGTTACTTTTAGGGATGTTTTCATTAGTTTTTATGTTAAATTCACATTTCTGGAATTTACTATGAGTTTGTGTGTTTTTCTGTGATTTCAGGTATTTTCTGGCTGAAATTGAGGGACTTGAGCAAAAATCAGATTCAGAGGTTGAAGAAGGACTACTGATGCTGTTGGATTCTGACATCCCTGCACTCAAAATGAATTTTCTGGATCTACAAAACTCAAAATGGCGAGCTTCCAATTGCGTTGGAAAGTAGACATTCAGAGCTTTCCAGCAATATATAATAGTACATACTTTGCCCACGTTTAGTGGACGCAAACTGGCGTTCAACGCCAGCTCTCTGCCCAATTCTAGCGTCCAGAGCCAGAAACAAGTTGCAAAGTGGAGTTCAACGCCCAAAATGGCACAAAAGGTGGCGTCCAACTCCAAGAATGACCTCTCCACGTGTAGACTTCAAGCTCAGTCCAAGAACACACCAAGTGGGCCCCGGAAGTGGATTTATGCATCAATTACCTACTTCTGTAAACCCTAGTAGCTAGTTTATTATAAATAGGACTTTTTACTACTGTATTAGATATCTTTGATCAGTTGTATGCTATCTTAGATCACGTTTGAGGGCTGGCCTCTTGGCCATGCCTGAACCTTTCACTTATGTATTTTCAACGGTAGAGTTTCTACACTCCATAGATTAAGGTGTGGAGCTTTGCTGTTCCTCAAAGATTAATGCAAAGTACTACTGTCTTTCTATTCAATTCAACTTATTCCACTTCTAAGATATCTATTCGCACCCAAGAACATGATGAATGTGATGATTATGTGATGCTCATCATCATTCTCCCTTATGAACGCGTGCCTAACAAACACTTCCGTTCTACATGCGAACAAGCTAGAATGAATATCTCTTGGATCTCTTAATCAGGATCTTCGTGGTATAAGTTAGAACCCATGGATGGCCATTCCTGAGGTCCGGAAAGTCTAAACCTTGTCTGTGGTATTTCGAGTAGGATCCGGGAAGGGATGGCTGTGACGTACTTCAAACTCGCGAGTGCTGGGCGTAGTGACAGACGCAAAAGGAGGGTGAATCCTATTCCAGCATGATCGAGAACCTCAGATGATTAGCCGTGTTGTGACAGAGCATTTGGACCATTTTCACAAGAGGAGGGGATTGTAGCCACTGACAATGGTGATGCCCTTGCATAAAGCTTGCCATGGAAAGGAGTAAGACTGATTGGATGAAGACAGCGGGAAAGCAGAGGTTCAGAGGGACGAAAGCATCTCCATACGCTTATCTGAAATTATCACCAATGATTTACATAAGTATTTCTATCCTTAGTTTCTATTTAATTAGTATTATTTTCGAAAACTCCATAATCAATTATTATCCGCCTGACTGAGATTTACAAGGTGACCATAGCTTGCTTCATACCAACAATCTCCGTGGGATCGACCCTTACTCACGTAAGGTTTATTACTTGGACGACCCAGTGCACTTGCTGGTTAGTTGTATCGAAGTTGTGACAAATTATGAATTGAGATTAGAGCACCAAGTTGTTGGAGCCATTACCAGAGATAACAATTTCGTGCACCACCGTCCTATATGCCCATAGTGCATCCCCTAACCGGAGGCTCCAATCCTTTCTTTGTGGATTGACCACTTTTTCCAAGATTCTCTTGATCTCCCGGTTGGACACTTTCGCTTGCCAATTTGTTTGCGGATGGTAAGCAGTAGCAACCTTATGCGTCACTCCATAGCGCTTGAGCAATGCTTCTACTTTCCTGTTACAAAAGTGGGATCCTTGGTCGCTCACGATTGCTCGTGGCGACCCATAACGGCATACAATATGATTCTGTATGAAAGAAACAACGGTATTGACGTCATCAAGTCGGGTAGGCACGGCCTCTACCCACTTTGATATGTAGTCAACCGCTAACAGAATATACAAATACCCACTAGTGTTGGAAAACGGTCCCATAAAGTCAATGCCCCATACATCAAATATCTCGCAGAACAACATAGGTTGCTGAGGCATTTCATCCCTCTGGGATGCGTTTCCTGACTTCTGACACTGATGGCAAGACACACATAACCGGTTAGCATCCTTGAATAAGGTTGGCTACCAGAATCCACAATCCAACACTTTTTTAGCGGTCCTTTGTGGGCCAAAGTGGCCACCACATTCGGACGAATGGCAAGCTTCAAGAATTGGTTGGAATTCGGATTCCGGGACACACCTTCGGATTACTTGGTCCACACCTCTCTTCTACAAGTGAGGGTCATCCCAAATATAGTATTTGGAATCACTCCTCAACTTGTCCCTTTGGTTTTTCGAAAGGTTGGGAGGGAAGATTCTTGCAACCAAGTAGTTTGTCATTGGGGCAAACCAAGGAAGGCTATCCGACACAGCATGCAAACTATCCAATAGGAATGAGTCATTGATCGGAAATGGATCAATTTTTAAATTCTCAATGCGGCTTAAATGATCCGCAACCAGGTTTTGAGATCCACTCCGGTCCTTAATCTCAATGTCATATTCTTGCAAAAGCAAGATCCAACGTATGAGTCTAGGCTTTGACTCATTCTTTGTCAATAAGTACTTTAAAGCTGCATGATCCGTATATACCACTGTCTTTGAACCTAGCAAATAAGATCTGAATTTATCTAAAGCATGAACAATGGCAAAGAGTTCTTTTTCAGTAGTGGTATAGTTGGATTGTGCTGCATCTAGTGTCTTAGAAGAGTAAGCAATGACTAAGGGGAGTTTACCATCGCACTGTGCAAGCGCGGCACCTACAGCATGGTTTGACGCATCGTAGAGGTCCTCCTTGGAGTTGAACGCCAGCTTTTGTGCCAGTTTGGGCGTTCAACTCTGGTTTTGGATCCTTTTCTGGCGTTGGACGCCAGAATTGGGCAGAGAACTGGCGTTTAACACCAGTTTGCGTCATCTAAACTTGGCCAAAGTATGGACTATTATATATTTCTGGAAAGCCCTGGATGTCTACTTTCTAACGCAATTGGAAGCGTGCCATTTTGAGTTCTGTAGCTCCAGAAAATCTACTTTGAGTGCAGGGAGGTCAGAATCCAACAAAAGGCAATCTTGCTGAAGTCCTTGCTAAAGCGCCTGTAAAATCCTGCATGTCCCAAAAACGAGCGGACCTCCCTCACGAATGAGGGGTGAGGCAAAGTAGTAATAACATCGACCTTGGCCGGGTCCACAGAAATGCCTTCACTAGAGACTACATGTCCTAACACTATGATGTCTGGTGCGCAGAAATTGTGATTACACTTTAATTATGTAAAATTCATTGCTCTTTCTTTCCCTGGTAATGGCGCCAAAAACTTGGTGCCAATACCATGGTTCACAACTTCGCACAACTAACCAGCAAGTGCACTGGGTCGTCCAAGTAATACCTTACGTGAGTAAGGGTCGAATCCCACGGAGATTGTTGGTATGAAGCAAGCTATGGTCACCTTGCAAATCTCAGTCAGGTAGGGTTAAATGTGATTAGATTAGATAATTAAAAGATAAATAATAAAGGATAGAAATACTTATGTAATTCATTGGTGAGAATTTTAGATAAGCGAATAGAGATGCTTTTTGTTCCTCTGAACCTTTGCTTTCCTGCTGCCTTCATCCAATCAGTCTTACTCCTTTCCATGGCTGGCTTTATGTGATACATCACCATTGTCAATGGCTACTTTCGGTCTTCTCTCGGGAAAATGATCCAAATGCCCTGTCATGGCACGGCTAATCGTTTGGGGGCATCACCTTTGTCAATGGTTTCATATTATCCTCTCAGTGAAAATGGTCAATGCACCCTGTCACGGCACGGCTATTCATCTGTCGGTTCTCGATCCTGCTGGAATAGGATTTACTATCCTTTTGCGTCTGTCACTACGCCCAGCAATCGTGAGTTTGAAGCTCGTCACAGTCATTCAATCATTGAATCCTACTCGGAATACCACAGACAAGGTTTAGACCTTCCGGATTCTCTTGAATGCTGCCATCATTCTAGCTTACACCACGAAGATTCCGATTAAGAGATCTAAGAGATACTCATTCAATCTAAGGTAGAACGGAAGTGGTTGTCAGGCACACATTCATAAGGAATGATGATGATTGTCACGTTCATCACATTCAGGTTGAAGTGCGAATGAATACCTTAGAAGTGAAATAAGATGAATTGAATAGAAAACAGTAGTACTATGCATTAATCTTTGAGGAACAGCAGAGCTCCACACCTTAATCTATGGAGTGTAGAAACTCTACCGTTAAAAATACATAAGTGATAATGGAGTTCATTGGTCTCGGCCCCAGAGTGGAACCGGAGTAACCAAGACTACGAATACAATGATAAAAAGTTCTATTTATAATAAACTAGTCACTAGGGTTTACAGAAGTAAGTAATTGATGCATAAATCCACTTCCGGGGCCCATTTGGTGTGTGCTTGGGCTGAGCTTGAAGTCTACACGTAGAGAGGTCATTCTTGGAGTTGAACGCTAGCTTTTGTGCCAGTTTGGGCGTTGAACTCCACTTTGCAACTTGTTTCTGGCGCTGGACGCCAGAATTGGGCAGAGAGCTGGCGTTGAACGCCAGTTTGCGTCATCTAAACTTGGGCAAAGTATAGACTATTATATATTTCTGGAAATCGCTGGATGTCTACTTTCCAATGCAATTGGAAGCGCTCTATTTTGAGTTCTGTAGCTCCAGAAAAGCCATTTTGAGTGCAGGGAGGTCAGAATCCAACAGCATCAGCAGTCCTTCTTCAACCTCTGAATCTGATTTTTGCTTAAGTCCCTCAATTTCAGCCAGAAAATACCTAAAATCACAGAAAAATACACAAACTCATAGTAGCCACAAGCACATGGTTAGGGACATCTTGGTTTAGCCGCTTAGGCCAGGATTTTTATTCCTTTGGGCCTTCCTATCCCTGATGCTCAAAGCCTTGGGATCCTTTTTATTTGCCCTTGCCTTTTGGTTTTAAGGGTTATTGGCTTTTTGCTCTTGCCTCCTGGTTTTAAGAGCTTTGGCTTTTTCTGCTTGCTTTTGCTTTTTCTTTCTTCTTTTTTTTTTCCGCCTATATTTTTTTTTTCTGCAAGCTTTGTTCTTTGCTGCTTTTTCTTGCTTCAAGAATCATTTTTATGATTTTTCAGATTATCAAATAACATGTCTCCTTGTCATCATTCTTTCAAGAGCCAACATATTTAACATTCTTAAACAACAACTTCAAAAGACATATGCACTGTTCAAGCATTCATTCAGAAAACAAGAAGCATTGTCACCACATCAATATAATTAAACTAAGTTCAAGGATAAATTCGAAACTCATGTACTTCTTGTTCTTTTGATTTAAAAACATTTTTCATTTAAGAGAGGTGATGGATTCATAGGACATTCATAACTTTAAGACAAAGTTACTAAATACTAATGATCATGTAATGAAGACACAAACATAGATAAGCACTTAACATAGAAAACGAAAAACAGAGAAAGTAAGAGCAAGGAATGAGTCCACCATAGTGATGATGGCGTTTCCTTCTTGAGGAACCAATGATGTTCTTGAGCTCTTCTATGTCTCTTCCTTGCCTTTGTGGCTTGATTCCTAGTGATTTTTGGTATTTATATCCTCAGTTGCTTCCAATAACTATGTGGAGGGAAGTGCATCCCCTGAGGTATCTCAGGGATCTCTTGATTTGTAGCCACATGTTCTACCACTGAGCTATAGATCCTTTACATAATTATTTTACCACACCAAACTTAGAATGTTCTTACCCTCGAGCAAAAGAAGAAGGAATAGATGAAGAAGAAGATGTGGAATAAAAAAACTAGGATTATGAGGAAGGAAGGTGGGGATTCTGTGGGGTCCACAGATCCTGAGATGATCCTGTGAGGTCCACAGATCTTGAGGTGTCAAGGCATTTACATCCCTACACCAATTTAGGCATGTAAAATGCCCTTGCACCCAACTCTGGGCGTTCAGCGCCAGGTTGGTGCCCATTTTGGGCGTTCAACGCCCATTTGTTGCCCATTTCTGGCGTTGAACGCCAGAACCATGCTTGTTCTGGGCGTTCAGCGCCAGCTCTTCTCCAGGGTGCATTTCTGGCGTTCAAACGCCCAGATGGTGCCCATTTTGGGCGTTCAATGCCCAGACACTGCCCATTTTGGGCGTTCAGTGCCAGAACCATGCTCTGTTCTGGCGTTGAACGCCAGGCAGGTGCTTCCTCCAGGGTGTGATTTTTCTTCTGCTA
>NC_029791.2:72951796-72953497 GCF_000816755.2 Arachis ipaensis
TTTGGTTGTGGCCTCCCAACACCAAACTTAGAGTTTGACTGTGGGGGCTTTGTTTGACTCTGCTTTGAGAGAAGCTTTTTCTACTTCCTCTCCATGGATGCAGAGAGAGATCCTTGAGTTGTAAACACAAGGTTGTCCTTATTCAATTGAAGGATCAATTCTCCTCTGTCCACATCAATCACAGCTCTTGCTGTGGCTAGGAAAGGTCTTCCTAGGATGATGGATTCATCCTCTTCCTTTCCAGTATCCAGGACAATCAAATTAGCAGGGATGTAAAGGCCTTCAACCTTTACTAACACGTCCTCTACTTGTCCATAGGCCTGTTTTCTTGAATTGCCTGCCATCTCTAATGAGATTTTAGCAGCTTGCACCCCATAGATTCCCAGTTTCTCTATTACAGAGAGGGGCATGTAAAAGAAGAAGGAATAGATGAAGAAGAAGATGTGGAAAAAAAACTAGGATTATGAGGAAGGAAGGTGGGGATCCTGTGGGGTCCACAGATCCTGGGATGATCCTGTGAGGTCCACAGATCTTGAGGTGTCAAGGCATTTACATCCCTGCACCAATTTAGGCATGTAAAATGCCCTTGCACCCAACTCTGGGCGTTCAGCGCCAGGTTGGTGCCCATTTTGGGCGTTCAACGCCCATTTGTTACCCATTTCTGGCGTTGAACGCCAGAACCATGCTTGTTCTGGGCGTTCAGCGCCAGCTCTTCTCCAGGGTGCATTTCTGGCGTTCAAACGCCCAGATGATGCCCATTTTGGGCGTTCAATGCCCAGACACTGCCCATTTTGGGCGTTCAGTGCCAGAACCATGCTCTGTTCTGGCGTTGAACGCCAGGCAGGTGCTTCCTCCAGGGTGTGATTTTTCTTCTGCTGTCTTTGATTCTGTTTTCAATTGGATGCAGAGAGGGATCCTTGAGTTGTAAACACAAGGTTGTCCTCATTTATTTGAAGGATCAATTCTCCTCTTTCCACATCAATCACAGCTCTTGCTGTGTCTAGGAAAGGTCTTCCTAGGATGATGGATTCATCCTCTTCCTTTCCAGTATCCAAGACTATGAAATCAGTAGGGATGTAAAGGCCTTCAACCTTCACTAACACGTCCTCTACTTGTCCATAAGCCTGTTTTCTTGAATTGTCTGCCATCTCTAATGAGATTTTAGCAGCTTGCACCCCATAGATTCCCAGTTTCTCTATTACAGAGAGGGATATGAGGTTTATCCCTGAACCAAGGTCACACAGAGCCTTAAAGATCATGGTGCCTATGGTACAAGGTATTATGAACTTTCCAGGATCCTGTCTCTTCTGAGGCAATGTCAGTTGATCCAAATCACTTAGTTCATTGGTGAACAAGGGAGGTTCATCTTCCCAAGTTTCAATACCAAATAATTTGGCATTCAGCTTCATGATTGCACCAAGAAACTTGGCAGTTTACTCTTCAGTGACATCCTTATTCACTTCAAAAGAGGAATACTCATCAGAGCTCATGAATGGCATAAGGAGGTTCAATGGAATCTCTATGGTCTCTAAATGAGTCTCAGATTCCTTTGTTTCCTCAGAGGGAAGCTCCGTATTGATCACTGGACGTCCCAGGAGGTCTTCCTCCTTGGGATTCACGTCCTCTCCTTCCCTTACAGGTTCGGCCATGGTGCTTATGTAAATGGCCTTGCACTCTCCTTTTGGATTCTCTTCTGTATTG
>NC_029791.2:72953510-72971411 GCF_000816755.2 Arachis ipaensis
ATCATATTGACTTGCTGAGTCAATATTTTGTTCTGAGCCAATATGGCATTCAGAGTATCAACTTCAAGAACTCCCTTCTTCATAGGCGTCCCATTACTCACAGGATTCCTCTGAAAAGTGTACATGAACTGGTTATTAGCAACCATGTCAATGAGTTCTTGAGCTTCTGCAGGCGTTTTGTTTAGGTGAATGGATCCACCTGCAGAAGTATCTAATGACATCTTTGATAACTCAGATAAACCATCATAGAATATATCCAGGATGGTCCATTCTGAAAGCATGTCAGAAGGACACTTTTTGGTCAACTGTTTGTATCATTCCCAAGCTTCATAGAGGGATTCACCATCTTTTTGTTTGAAGGTTTGAACATCCACTCTAAGCTTGCTCAGCTTTTGGGGAGGAAAGAACTTGGCTAAGAAAGCCGTGACCAGCTTATCCCAAGAGTTCAGGCTGTCTTTAGGTTGAGAGTCCAACCATATTCTAGCTCTGTCTCTTACAGCAAAAGGGAAAAGCATGAGCATGTAGACTTCAGGATCTACTCCATTAGTCTTAACAGTATCACAGATCTGCAAGAATTCAGTTAAGAACTGAAAAGGATCTTCAGATGGAAGTCCATGAAACTTGCAGTTCTGCTGCATCAGAGAAACTAATTGAGGTTTCAGCTCAAAGTTGTTTGCTCCAATGGCAGGAATGGAGATGCTTCTTCCATGTAAATTGGAATTAGGTGCAGTAAAGTCACCAAGCATCCTCCTTGCATTATTATTATTTTTGGCTGCCATCTCCTCTTCCTGTTCGAAAATTTCTGAAAGGTTATCTCTGGATTGTTGTAATTTAGCTTCTCTTAATTTTCTCTTCAGGGTCCTTTCAGGTTCTGGATCTGCTTCAACAAGAATGTTCTTGTCCTTGCTCCTGCTCATATGACAAAGAAGAGTGCACAAAGAAAATAATAATAATAATATGGATCATTTATATCACAGTATAGAGGTCCTTGTGTTAGTAGAAGAAAAGAAGAAGAAAATCTGAACTCAGAGAGAGAGAGAGAGAGAGGGAGTTCGGATTTTTGGTGGGTGAGGGAGAGATGTTAGTAGATGAATAAATAAATAGAATAAAATGAGAGAGGGAAAATTTTCAAAAATAATTTTTGAAAAAGAGTTAGTGATTTTTGAAAATAGTTTTTGAAAAAGGTTAGTGATTTTCGAAAATTAAGTTTTAAAATTGAAATAATTAGTTAATTAAAAAGAAATTTTGAAAAAGAGGGGAGATATTTTCGAAAATTAGAGAGAGAGAGTTAGTTAGGTAGTTTTGAAAAAGATAAGAAACAAACAAAAAGTTAATTAGTTAGTTGAAACAAATTTTGAAAATCAATTTTTGAAAAGATAAGAAGATAAGAAGTTAGAAAAGATATTTTGAAATCAAATTTTTTAAAAAGATATGATGAGAAGATATTTTTGAAAAGATATGATTGAAATTAGTTTTGAAAAAGATTTGATTTTTAAAATCACAATTAATGACTTGATTCACAAGAAATCACAAGATATGATTCCAGAACTCAAAGTTTGAATCTTTCTTAACAAGTAAGTAACAAACTTGAAATTTTTGAATCAAAACATTAATTGGTGATGTTATTTTCGAAAATTTTATGATAAAGATAAGAAAAAGATTTTTGAAAAACATTTTTATAATTTTCGAAAATAACTAAGAAAAATGAAAAAGATTTGATTTTCGAAAAAGATTTTGAAAAAGATAAGATTTTCAAATTGAAAATTTGATTTGACTCATAAGAAACAACTTGATTTTAAAAAATTTTTGAAAAAGTCAACTCAAATTTTCGAATTTGATGAGAGAAAAAGGGAAAGATATTTTTTTGATTTTTTGAAATTTTATGAAAAACATGAAAATGATGCAATGCATGAGAATTTTAGATCAAAACAATGAATGCATGCAAGAATGCTATGAATGTCAAGATGAACACCAAGAACGCCAAGAAGATCATGATGAACATCAAGAACATGTTTTTGAAAAATTTTTAATGCAAAGAAAACATGCAAGACACCAAACTTAGAATTCTTTAATGCTTAGACATAAAGAATTCAGGAATGCATAAGAAAAACAACAAAAAGACACAAAACATGCAAATGCAAAGATCAAACAAGAAGACTTACCAAGAACAACTTGAAAATCATGAAGAACACCATGAATGCATGAAATTTTCAAAAAAATGCAGGATGCACATGCAATTGACACCAAACTTATAACATGACTCAAGACTCAAACAAGAAACACAAGATATTTTTTATTTTTATGAATTTATAAATTTTTTTGTATTTTTTCGAAAATTATTTGAAAAACAAAAATAAGGATTTCAAAATCTTTAATATGAATTCCAGGAATCTTGTGCTCTTTAGTTTAAAGCTCCAATCAAAGGGTCAGACATGGCTTAATAGCCATTCAAGCTTTAGAATGGATTTACATCCATTGAGGTGATTAGTTGAAGACCAATCCCAAAGGAGTTTGGGTATGGCTTTTCAGCCAGATAGGATTCAACATGTTACCATGAAACTCTAGAATTCATTCTTGAAAGTTTTGAAGCCATAGAATAATTTATTTTTTGAAAACATTTTTATTTTAAAAATATTTTTTTTTTCGAAAACAAAGGAGAAAATTTTGAAAGATTTTTTTTTTAAAAAAAATTTTGAAAAACAAAACAAAAAGAAAATTATCTAATCTGAGCAACAAGATGAACCGTCAGTTGTCCAACTCGAACAATCCCCGGCAATGGCGCCAAAAACTTGGTGCACAGAAATTGTGATTACACTTTAATTATGTAAAATTCATTGCTCTTTCTTTCCCTGGTAATGGCGCCAAAAACTTGGTGCCAATACCATGGTTCACAACTTCGCACAACTAACCAGCAAGTGCACTGGGTCGTCCAAGTAATACCTTACGTGAGTAAGGGTCAAATCCCACAGAGATTGTTGGTATGAAGCAAGCTATGGTCACCTTGCAAATCTCAGCCAGGTAGGGTTAAATGTGATTAGATTAGATAATTAAAAGATAAATAATAAAGGATAGAAATACTTATGTAATTCATTGGTGAGAATTTCAGATAAGCGAATAGAGATGCTTTTCGTTCCTCGTGAATATCTTAGAAGCGAAATAAGATGAATTGAATAGAAAACAGTAGTACTTTGCATTAATCTTTGAGGAACAACAGAGCTCCACACCTTAATCTATGGAGTGTAGAAACTCTACCATTAAAATTACATAAGTGAAAGGTCCAGGCATGGCCGAGATGGCCAGCCCCCAAAACGTGATCACAGGATCAAAAATACAATCCAGGATGTCTAATACAATAGTAAGAGGTCCTATTTATAATAAACTAGCTACTAGGGTTTACAGAAGTAAGTAATTGACGCATAAATCCACTTCCGGGGCCCACTTGGTATGTGCTTGGGCTGAGCTTTGAGTGTTGCACGTGTAGAGGTCCTCCTTGGAGTTGAACGCCAGCTTTTGTGCCAGTTTGGGCGTTCAACTCTGGTTTTGAATCCTTTTCTGGCGCTGGACACCAGAATTTGGCAGAGAACTGGCGTTGAACGCCAGTTTGCGTCATCTAAACTTGGCCAATGTATGGACTATTATATATTGCTGGAAAGCCCTGGATGTCTACTTTCCAACGCAATTGGAAGCGCACCATTTTGAGTTCTGTAGCTCAAGAAAATCCACTTTGAGTGCAGGGAGGTCAGAATCCAACAGCATCAGCAGTCCTTCTTCAACCTCTGAATCTGATTTTTGCTCAAGTCCCTCAATTTCAGCCAGAAAATACCTGAAATCACAGAAAAACACACAAACTCATAGTAAAGTCCAAAAATGTGAATTTAACATAAAAACTAATGAAAACATCTCTAAAAGTAACTAGATCCTACTAAAAACATACTAAAAACAATGTCAAAAAGCGTATAAATTATCCGCTCATCAATGTCCGCATCCAGTAATCGAGTGACCTCTTTCTTCGCTACATCAAGGATGGTCGGGTTGAGCCTCCTTTGCGGTTGCCTAACCGGCTTGGCTCCATCTTGGAGAAATATCCTATGCATGCACTTGTGGGGGTCAATTCCCACAATATCCGCTAGGCTCCATCCTATCGCTTTCTTGTACTTTCTTAGAACGTCTAGGAGCTTTTCCTCTTCTTCACTTGAGAGCTCACTAGCAATAATGACCGGAAACCCTTGGTTGTCCTCTAAGAACGCATATTTCAAATGAGATGGAAGGGGCTTCAGTTCACTTTTTACCTCAAGATGAGGTTTCTTTTCATCAAGCTCATGGGACTCATCCTTGGCAATTTCTTTTTCTTGTTCATCCTCTTGGTCATCCTTCTCCTCAACAGTGGGGTAGCATAACTTATCATGGTTTTCCTCTTGCACTTCTGCTACCACTTCATCAATTACATCGCATCTGAGCATAGAATGTTCTTCAGGAGGATGTTTCATGGCTTCCTCTAAATTGAACTTGATAGTCTTGTCTCCGACCCCAAAGGAATATATACCGGTGAAGGCATCTAGCTTGAATTTGGAGGTTTTGAGGAAGGGTCTACCAAGTAAAACAGAGGATGAGCTTCTATTTTCTGTTGGAGGCATTTCAAGGATGTAGAAGTCGACCGGAAAGACCAAATCCTTAATTGCCATAAGTACATCTTCTGCTATTCCCATCACTGTGATCACACTTTTATCGGCTAAGGCAAACCTTGCCGCCGACTTCTTCAATGGAGCTAAATTTAACCGCACATAGATAGAAAGCGGCATGATGCTAACACAAGCTCCCAAGTCACACATACAATCATGAAAAGTGTATCCACCAATACAACAAGACACTAAGCATGGTCCCGGGTCACCACATTTTCTTGGAATAGGTTCCATCAAGGAAGAGATTGAACTACCCAAGGATAATGTCTCCAATTCTCCTATCCTATCTTTGTGTGTACACAAGTCTTTCAAAAATTTTGCATACTTTGGAATTTGTTGAATAGCATCGAGGAGCAGTATAGTTACCTCAACCTTTTTGAACACCTGAAGCATGTTCAAATCAAATTTCGGTGTCTTCTTTTCTTTCTTCACCATGGAAGGGAATGGAATAGGAACGGACTCATCCACTATAGCTTTCCTCTTGGGCTCCTTGAGATTTACTCCTTCTTCCTCATGTCTTTTATCTACCACCTCTTCTTCATGTGGAGCTTCAACAACTACCTCTCTCTCATGAACCTCCTCCATTCCCCTTTGAGGTATCTCCTCTAATGTAGTCCCCGACCTTAGAGTGATGGCGTTGAGACCGCCCTTTGGGTTTGGTTGGGGTTGGGATGGAAGGCTAGAAGAACTTGAGGGTTGGTTGGTGTTGTTATTGGAATTTGGTGGGTGGTTTGACATATTCATCTTTGAAATCAAGTTGGTGAAGTTAGCTAATTGAGTACTCAAGGCATCAAATTGAGCCTTGTTGCTTTCATCTCGCTTTTCCATAGCGGCTCTAAGCTCTTCAACTTGATTGTTGGAAGATAGAGGAGTTGGGTTTTGATTTTGTTGTCTATGATGTGGTACTTGGTACTTGGTGTAGTTGTTTTGGGTTTGGTTCGAGTGGCCATGGTTGGCTTGGTAGTTGGTATTGTTGTGGTGATATTGGGGTGAAGATTGGTTGTTGTTGTGATGAGAAGGAGAGTTGTTCCATCTTTGGTTTTGATTGCTTCCTTGTGCATTATCTCTCCACCCTTGATGTTGACTACCACCTTGATGGTAATTGTTTTGACCTTGAGAAGGGTAGGGTGGACGGTTGTTGTAATTCACATTGGCTACCACAAGAGCATGTTCCTCTTGAATTTGACGGCATTGGTCGGTGTAATGTGTGGTGCTCGAGCACAAACCACAAATTCTAGGATGGCCTTCAAGTTGCGCAACTGGAGGTGGGGCTTGGATGGCTTTGATGGAGTAGTATTCCTTTTGATCCCTTTGAATTTGTGTAAGGATGGTGGTCATATCCCCAAGTGCCTTAGTTAAGCTTGATTCGGAAGGGGATGGTTCTGCCACACCCTTAAGGGGGTTACTCCTCACTCTTGTGTGTTGTGTAGATTCGGCAATATTCTTTATCAAATCCCAAGCTTCTCCCTCCGTCTTGTTTTTCGAAAGGGAGCCACCACTAGAAGCGGTGAGCAATCTTTTATCCTCCGTACAAAGACCTCCGGTAAAGTAGCTAATGAGCAAGTTAGTGGTCATTTCGTGGTGTGAACATGACTCCAATAACCTCTTAAACCGAGACCAATACTCGTACAAACTCTCTTGGTCTTGTTGCATTATGCCCGAAATCTCCTTCCGGATGTAGTCGGTCTTCTCCGATGGAAAGAATTTATCAAGAAACTCTCTTATCAAGAAATCCCAATTAGTCACAATCTCATCCGGTAGCGAATAGAACCATGTTTTTGCTTGCGCTTTAAGAGAGAATGGGAAGGCAAAAACCATGATAGCTACCTCATCGGCTCCATGCCTTCGAGCCGTAGAACAAGCAACTTGAAAATCCTTCAAATGTCGGATGGGGTCTTGACCCGGCAACCCATGAAACTTAGGAAGTAGATTTATCAAGCTACGCTTCAACTCAAAGTTCGGATCAAGGTTAGGATACCTTGCTTGCAACGGTTGAAGTATGATATCCGGAGCTCCTTGCTCATGCAAAGTGATCCGGCGTGGCTCCGCCATATGTGGCTCACCTGTAGGGTGTAAAGATGTATTAGTAGTGCCAACAGAAGAATAGGAAGTAACAGACTCCAAGTCACTCTTGGTAATGTCTAGTGATTCGGTGTTTTCCTCAAGAGAGGCCGAAGTACTAGGTGTATAGTCCAACCGCCGCCTAGCTTGCCGAGTGTGTAATAAAGTCCTTTCGATCTCGGGATCAAAATTGGCCAAGCTAGAGTTCGGTTGAGACCGAGTCATCAAACTTGAAAGTCATAGCATAAATGTAAAGGAAATCTAAACTATGGCTAAGTAATTAAAGAAGTAAACTATCTACAATATTCACATATTCCCATAACCAATATCAAGGCATATGTTGCAACCATTCCCCGGCAACGGCGCCAAAAATTTGACCGCTGTCACAGAAGCACCCAAAGATGTATTGGTAAAGATTCTCTTTAAGAAAACCGCGTTGTAAGTATAGCTCTACCAACAACAATCCTCGGGGGTCAAATTTAGAAGAGGGATTTGGTTGTCACAAGTTCAACCCCAATAGAATTAACCGAAGTATTCAAACCTCGGGTCGTCTCACAAGGAATGGACAATCATATGCTTCGACATTGGTTAGAAATTCGGGGTTGTGAGTTATAAGCATGAAAATAAATGGGAATCTTAACAAACAAGTAATCTTAAAATGCAACAATTAATTCAATCAACTGAACAAAACATAAGCACTTTAAATGAATAAACAACATTCCACTTAATTCTATTGTGACCCAAACAAGAAACTACAACTAGAGCAATTGGTTGAGAAAGTTGGTTTTCAGGTATGAATAATAAAGGTAACTCTTGGCTAGGCTCGGGAATTGGGATCACCATCCTTGTCTAACAACTATACCTTGACAATTATAAGGAACCAAGCTCATTAAGTCTACTCTCAAGTCTTAAGTACGTGATATCTACTCCTAGACTTAGAGTACGTCAAATGGCCCTGATCACATCAACCCATAAGTCCCAACCTACCTACTAATTAGATTAGTAGTGGGTTGGCGTAAATGAGTATCAAATTGACCACCTAGGGCTCCCAAATCAACAAGGGAAGATCAAATTAAAACTAGATCTAGAGAGGAACAAGGGTTTCTCTCTCTAGAATAACCAAAGAACCAAAAACTAACTAAAAATTGTGTCCTAGTGTAAAATGAGTGATCCCCTCTTTCCCCTTAGCATCCTTGGGTCTTTTTCCATGCAAAAACAACTTGAAATTGGGCCTAATGAGCCTCAGAAATCACTAGGCACGATTTCCTTTAATGAGGTCACGTGCAGCCTTCCACGCGTGCGCGCCATGCGTGCGTGCGCGCCGATTGCTCTTGTGATCTACGCGTGCACGCCACGTGCACGTGCGCGTCGATAAGATTCTCCTGATTCGCGCGGATGCGTCCATCCTCGTGCGCTGCTTCCAGCCAATCCCATCCACGTGTGTGCGTGGAGTGCGCGAGCGCGCCGATGCTGCTTTTCCAAAGATCTCAATTCTTCATGTTCCTCCCTTTTGTACATGCTTTCTCCCTCTCTTCTAAGTCATTCCTACCCTATAATTACTGAAATTACTCAACAAATACAACACGGCATCGAATGGCAATAGAAGAGGATTAAAATATGGCAATTTTAAGCCAAAATAAGCATGTTTTACATCATAGAGCAATATTTGGAAGTGAACACAAAACCATGCATTTCTTGTGAATAAGTGTGAGAAATGTTGATAAAATCCCCCAAAATAAGCACTAGATAAACCACAAAATCGGGGTTTATCAGGTACTTGTTAGTTTCAATTTAATTGAAATTTGAACATGTCTTTTATTAATGCTTACCATGTGTTTGACGAATTGTTTACTTTGATTATGGAGTAGTTCTCTTTATTCTTGGCCTAGGCTAAGGGATTTGGGTAAACTTGAGTCATTGGGTCTAATGGATTTGATGATTTGGAAATTCTTAGTGGTCAATTTGATAGCCATTGACACTAACCTACTACTAAGCCAATTAGCAGTGAGGTTAGACCTTATGGTTGATATTGACCAAACCATTTAACGTACTTCAAGTATAGAAGTAGACTTAATGAGTTTGGTTCCTCATAATTGTCAAGATATGGTTATTAGACAAGGATAGTGACCCCAATTCCCATGCCTAGCCAAGAGTTGCTTTTATTATTCATATTTGAAAACCCAAATTTTAATTGTCTTGTCTTATTCATAGTTATTGTTTAGTTTTAGAGTGGAATTATATTGAATGCTATCTTATTAATTTGGAATTGCTCACATCTTGCTTAGTTATTTGAATAGTTCTTGCATTTCAAGATTACTTGCTTGTTAAGAATCCTATTTTAATTTCTTGCTCATGAATCACAACCCCTGAATTCTAACCAATGTTGAAGCACATGTTTGCCCATTCCTTGTGAGATGACCCGAGGTTTGAATACTTCGGTTATTTTTATTGGGGTTGAACTTGTGACAACCAAATCCCTTTCTAAATTTGATCCTCGAGGATTGTTGTTGGTAGAGATATACTTGCAACGTGACCTTATTGAGAAATTCTTTACCGACGTAGTCCACGAGGTAACATCACGATGCGTACGCGTACATGGCGCGTACGCGCGGAGGAGAAAATTGGCCAAGCGATGCGGACACGCACATGGCGCGTACACGCCGTTACTCACACGTGACTCACTTAAAGGCAACACGCTGGGAACAATTTCTGAGCTGCCCAGGCCTAAATCCAACGTGTTTATGAGTGTATTTCATGCAGAATTGAAGCCCAAGCAAAGGGGGAGCAATTGTTTTGTAGCTTAGGATCATGTAGGCTAGTTTCTAGAGAGAGAAGCTCCCTCTTCTCTCTAGAATTAGGGTTCTTAGGCTTAATTCCATCTTAGATCTAGGTTTTGATTATTGATTTCATCTTGTTTTCTTTACAATTTCTTGCTTCTACTCTTTCATTCTCATGGTTTATAGTGTTAATTTTACTTTCATATCTCTTTTATGTTCATGAATGTTCTATGTTTCATTTGGTTTACATTTAATGAAATTTGATGTTTGATGTTTCCGTTATTGATGATTGAGTTTGAGTTGTGAATTTACTTTTCTTGCAATTGGTATTTGGTAGATTTATCATTCTTGCACTTTTACCATGCTTTCCTTTTGTACCCACCAAGTGTTTGACAAAATGCATGTTTGGGCTTTAGAGTAGTCTTGAGTCATGAAACCCAATTTAGATTGGTGATCTAGAGTTGTTAGTTAATATTAATTCCGTTGACTCTAATCTCTTGCTAATTTAATTAGTGAGTTGATTGGGACATTTGGATTGAGATTAGCTAGTCTTTTTTACTTTCTCTCATGGAAGATAACTTACACCTTCTTCCAATGTTGGAGATGACGAAATAAGATAAATTCTTGTTAAGTATTGTTATGATTAATGACTAGGATAGAAAGCCTATGATCTCAAACCTTGCCATGAATGTCTCTCTTCATTAGTTGCTTTCTTTAATTGCTCTCTTTACTTTTCTTTTCATCTATTTTATCGCCCCTTTTATCAACCAAATCCCCTTGCATTTTCAAAGCCAATAATTAAACACTTCATTGCAATTCCTTGTGAGATGACCTGGAGTTTAAATACTTCGGTTAATTCTTATTGGGGTTTCTATATGTGACAACTCAAATTTTTGATTGGGAGGATTGTTTGTTGGTGTAGAACTATACTTGCAACGAGAATTCATTTGGAGAATTTCTATACCATCACAACAATTCGCTCTATCAAATATCACCAAGAAAATGCAAATTCTGAGCACTCCACTCAATGGAGATATGCTTCAAAACCACAAGATGAGCAAGAGAATCATATGGGATACCTCCCACCACCACAAAATGATTCGAGTCATTATTCTAATGGTGGCTGGGAATATCACCAAAAAATGATAGATGATGAAGCAATTCACATGAGATATGATCCAGAACCACCGAATAATTCATGTCATTTTTCTCATGGTGTCTGTGCATATCAACAAGAGTGTGAACAATCAAGTGAAAGGAATTTCCTCCCAGAGCCATAAAGTAAATTATACTGTTATGATGCTAACACTAACTATGGCTGGGAAGGGAATTCTGTTGCTCCATATGACACTCAGCAAGAGACATCATCTCTTGATTATGCCTCAACACACAGTTTCCTCCAAGATTCATACAACTCATCTCACCAACCACAAAATTCATTCCACAACTCACAAAATTTACTCCATAACCCTCAAAACACTTCACCACAACACGTTCATGTCCACAAAATTACTCTCAACCTTCAGAGTATCTCCTTCAAAAGTCCAGAGAATTTTTTGAAAGACAAGAATAATCCTGGAAAAGACAAGAAACCCTCTACAATAAGATGAATGGATATTTGGAGCAAGCAAGGAGAAACAAAGAATTGCTAAGCAAGGAAGATGAAGGTCAATTGGTGGATAAAAAGGAAGAAGTGCAGAAGGAAGATGAAGAGACCCCTGTGTCAAGCAAACCTTCAATGAAGAAGGAGGTGGTGGAGGCAATTGAACCTGAAGCTGCATATCCACAGAAGCCACTTGAGATGACAAAGGAACATGAAAACTCACAACCTCCACAAACTCCTCTGAACCAAAACGTCTCAGCACTTGAGTTCATGATTGAAAGATATGAAGAGGAGATGAAAAAATCTTGGGAAGAATAACAGACCTCCTCCATGAAAGTGATATTAAGTCAAATATTGAGTGCAAAGGAGGAAGTGGAAGAACAAGAAAGTGAGGAAGTCAATCAAGAGAATTCACACTCAATCAAGAGAATTCACACTCAAGTGAAGCAGAAAAGTGCATAGAGGAAGGGCTCATGGAACCACTAATTCAAATGGCTCTGGATGAAGATAAAACTCCAATAATTACACAACAACCAAGTCTTGAATCCAAAGAAATTAAGGAAACTAACAAAAGCACCAATCCTGTCCCTGATCCAGCAAGCAAGCTCAATCAAGCCATTTACAAAAGGAAGCTTGCTGAGGAAAGACCAAGACAGGAGACAATAGCTGAATCTTCTTCTCACATGAGGTCATTCCTCTTAACAAACTGGAAGAAGAGAAAGAAAGTGAAGAACAACATGTCAAGCTAATGACACTAAAAGAGCGCTTGTTAGGAGGCAACCCAACCTTAGGTAACATAACATTTCTCTGCTTGGTTTATTTTCTCTCTTTGCTTTGTTTAAATTTCAATAAATTGGAATATGGTTACTAATAAACCCCAATTTTGTAGTTTATCTTGTTCTTATTTTGGGGGATTTTATCACTTTTTCCCACATTTATTCAATGAAATAGCATAGTTTTGTAATTCTCCCTTGATTTGTACTTAACTATGAAAACATGCTTTGTATGCCTTAAAATAGCTAAATTTAATTCACTTTAATTCCATTCGATGCCTTGATATGTTTGTTAAGTGATTCCAGGTTTATAAGGCAAAGATTGGATTGAAGGAATGAAGGAAAAGCATGCAAAGTGGGAGAACTCATGAAGAAATGAAGGAACTGCAAAGCTGTCAAGCCTGACCTCTTCGCACTCAATCGACCATAACTTGAGCTACAGAGGTCCAAATGAGGCGGTTCCAGTTGTGTTGGAAAGCTAACATCAATGATATAAAATTTACCATAGTTTCCTAACG
Source organism: Arachis ipaensis (assembly GCF_000816755.2). Classification (NCBI taxonomy): domain Eukaryota; kingdom Viridiplantae; phylum Streptophyta; class Magnoliopsida; order Fabales; family Fabaceae; genus Arachis; species Arachis ipaensis. The sequence goes on from NC_029791.2 coordinate 72,965,922, forward strand.
TCTAGGGACGCGCATGCATACTGTACATGTGCGCGCTGATTGGTGCATGTGATTTACTAAAAGCAACTCATGGCCAGCGATTTGTAGAGCATTTTGGGCCCAATCCAACTCATTTCTAATGCTATTTCATGTAGAATTCAAGCTTGGGAATAGAGGGAACAATTGTTTGAAGTTTTAGCATCATGTAGGTTAGTTTCTAGAGAGAGAAGCTCCCTCTTCTCTCTAGAATTAGGGTTCCTAGGATTAATTGCATCATAGATCCATGTTTAATTCCTTGCTTTCATCTTGTTTCTTCTATATTTTCATGCTCTAGTGATGTAATCTTCTTGTTCCCTCTTGTTAATTTTCCTTTTTATGCCACTTTGTTTAGGATTGATGAACACTTGTTGGATTTGGATTTTCTATTAATGTAATTGATGTTTGATGTCTTTTATTGTGAATTTGAGTTGTTGATCTTGTCTCCTTACAATTTGTAGTTGGTAGATTTTACTATTTCTTGTCATTTATTATGCTTTCCTTTTATGCCTTCCAAATGTTTGACAAAATGCTTGGTTGGATGTTAGAGTAGATTTTGAGCATTCTTGGCTTGGAAAGAGTAATTAGGCAATCTTGAGTCATGAAAACCCAACTTATGTTGGTGATCTAGAGTTGTTGGTTATTATTATTTCCATTGACTCTAATCTCTTGCTAATTTAATTAGTGACTTGATTGGGACATTTGGATTGAGATTAGCTAGTCTTGTTTGACTTTCTCTCATGGAAGATAACTTACACTTCTTCCAATGTTGGAGATGACGAAATAAGATAAATTCTTATTGATTATTGTTATTAGTGACTAGGATGGAAGGCCTATGATCTCAATTCTTGCCATGAATGTCTCTCTTTATTACATGCTTTCTCTTATTTACCTTGCTTTCTTTAACTACTTGCTTGATTTATTTTTCTTGCCCCTCTTACCAATTAATCCCCCTTTGCCCTTTCATAGCCAATAATTGACCATTTCATTGCAATTCCTTGTGAGATGACCCAGAGTCCAAATACTCCAGTTAATTCTTAATTGGGGTTTGTACATGTGACAACCAAAATTTTTTATGTGAGAATTGTTTTTTGGTTTGGAGCTATGCTTACAACGAAGTAATTCTTTTCTATAAGAAGAAAATCTAGACCATTGAGCAAATTCTCATTCATCAGTCACATTCTAAGTTTGGTGTTGCCCTGCAACAATTTGTTTTCAATCCCTTTGAATGATTGCATCGATTCTACAAAGAAGTGTCACACTAAGATTCTAAGTTTGGTGTGCCACTTATTTTTCTATGCAATTCATTCAGCAACACCACTTGTCTGCATAATCATAAGGCCCTTTGTAGTCTTATCTTTCTTTTAGTTAGACAATTTTAGTTTTCTCTTTGTTTTAGTCATCTCCTTGTTTTTAATGCTTTCTTTTATTAACTGGTTTTGTTAATACATCACCAAGAAATCCTCATTCACGACAGATTCTTGGCTTGGTGATTGTATCCAACATATAACAGTTTTATTTGCTTAGTTTTAGTTTAAATAAAATGGACATGTGACTGTATTCTAAGATTGGTGTTGCTATGCAATAAAATTTGCTTCCAATCCTTACTGGATACTTACATCAATTCCAAGTGAAAGTGTCACACTAAGTTTGGTGTGCCACTTATATTTTTATGCAATGTATCATGCACACCCTCTTATGTTTGCAATCACAATGTCTCTGTTTTCTGTGCCTTGAGGGTTATTTTAATTTTTCTTGCTTAAAATACATGAACTACTAACATTTCATTGTGTAAGACATTCATGATCCATCTTAGCCCCATAGCCATTGTTCTAATTGTTGCTTGAGGATGAGCAAGCATTCTGAGTTTGGCAAGGGAAAGGGAAGAATAGAAGGAAAAGGATAACAGTAGAGAAGGTGAATTACAAGGTTGTAAAGTTTCTTTTCCTCTAATTTGTTTCCAGCACTTTAAATTGCATGATTGTCTTTATCTTCTCTGTATGCATGTGTGGTATAAATAAGCATAGCCTGAATTTTGATTTGAAACATGTTGCTGTGACATTATGACTACCAACTTGAGTTTTATGAATTCAAAAGCAATAAAGCATCATGATCCTAAACAAACAAGGCATTAAAGAAGAACTTAGCATGTGCATACAAGTATTGGAAAGCTAGTATGGTTAATTGTTGCTCAATTGCATTAGATTTTATTTAATTGAAGTTTCCATCTAGGACATTTTGTGAAATCTTTTGAACTCATGAAAACCTTGAAGAAGCAATTGTAAATTAAGAAAAGCAAAAGGGAAAGAATGAGAAAGCTGAAGGCTCTGAGTACCAATGATAATTCCATTGTTAAGTACTTGTGGTGTTTATGTATTAGGCAAAAAGCTTGAAAACAAAACACTTAGACTCAAGGTTAGGCTCAAGTGCAAATGCATTCCCTCAAAGCTCAAGGCTCTGAGCATCAATGATTAGAGAGTCAAGAAAAGAAACAAACGAGCTTAATGAAGTCCTCTAATTCAAATGCTTGTAGTGCTTATGTATCAAGTGGTAATACTTAAAAACAAAGCATTTAGAATTATAGCTTTGTTATCAACTCATGGGGAAAAATACCCAAAAGGAGAAGCTAATAAGAAAATCAAAAGCTTGTTTCAAGGAACAAATATAAGGAAAAGATTTCATAAAATGAGCTAGATAGAAGCATCAATCATTTACATTTCTTTTGTGATTGTAGCATGCATAGAAAACTAGCTTACCATGAACATTAACTTGCTATTCTTCTCACCTAGGATTGTCAATCTCTATTGCATGATTCTTTTCTTGCTTGGGGACAAGCAAGGTTTAAGTTTGGTGTTGTGATGACATGTCATCATGTCATGTTTTTCTATGCTTTTTCATACAAGAAATTGATTATTAGTGCTTAAATATTGCATTCTTTTGTGCTTAAATGGTATATTTCCTTGATATTTTGATTTTATAAATTTTGTAGGAAATAAGTGGAAAAAGAAGCAAAATAGCATAAAACCAACTCAAAAGGAGAAAAGAAGAATTTTGGGGCACACTTTGAAGTTAGAGTACGCTTTGGAACTTTAGGCCACGCTTTTAAAAGCGTGGCCCATGACCATGAAGCCTTGGCCTTATTATCACGAATTATCATATGCATGCATGCATTATTATGCCAATGGAGAATGAATTAAATGAATGCACGCTACCTTGGCTTATTCACGTTAGTATTATGCCATATTCATTAAATGAAAACATTGGCATTAGTAATTTATAAGGCCATGGAAGCATACATGAAACATTCATTATCAATTGGCAAATAAGAAATTCAAGCATACATGAAACATTCATTATCAATTGCCTTATTACATTACTAAGTAATATAATAAGATCATGCATTAGTTAGTAAAGCATTTCATGAATGAATGAACACTAGCATTCATTAAATGTAACGGGGCGCTCATCCAAGGAAGAAAGGGAGCGCTACGTTAATTTTGTTCACTTTTTCGTGACTTCTAGCCAAGCGCGCAAGAGAAAGAAAGGAGCGCTATGTTGCAACTCCCAACTGAGCGCTATGGGCAAAATGAAATTGGCAAGAGGGGAGTAGCTAGGGTTCGAAGAAGGAGCCTCACTCCAAGGCATGTAGCGCTATGTTAAAACCTCTCACTGAGCGCTACAAATGATGAGGAAATTGGCTTAAAAAGGAATCGGTCAGGGCTCGAAGAGGGAAACAAAAAAAAGCAAGGGGCGCTACGTTACAATTAGTTAACTTAGCGCTATGTATGAGGCCTGGTTCGAAGGGCTTGACACAAGCAAGGGAGCGCTACGTTATTTAACTTCACTGAGCGCTCCACTGGAGGTGCACCAACCCACCTGACCCAAGCCACCAAGCATCCCAAAACCAAATCAACCTATTTCATTGAAGCCCCAAAGCAAGCAGAACCCAATTGACATCACTCAAAGGCACAAGGATCAGTAGATTAGAAATTTGATTTAATTATGATTTGTTTTCAATTTCAATTTTCATTTTCATTTTGTAAAAAGCCTGTATAAAGGCATCTGTTCCATTTTAGAAAAAAGGCTGGCTCTGCTAGAGACATTAGGAGTGGGGTAGAATAGAAAATCGTCTTTGAAACACTTTTAATTTTTCTGCACTGTTACATTCCATGTATTGAATTCAATATTGGCTTATGCAAATTTCAATTTCCTTCCCTGCTACAATATCCTTTTTAGCTACGATTCTCTTCTGCAATTTCACTTTCTACAATTTTTCATTTGAGCTTACTGTGATCTGATTTACTCTTCCTACAATTTAATTCCTCTGCAAGTGTTCTGCATTTTACAATTCTTGTTGTGATCTAAATTTACTCTTCCTACAATTTAAATTTCCAGTCACTTGTTCTCAAGATCTCTTCAATTGCTTGCTTTACTGCTTTCATTTAATTTTTCAGCACCCAGCCCCCCTTTACATTTGATGCAATTTACTTTTCTTGCTCTTTAAGCTTCTGTCAATTTAAGCTTCTGTTCAATTTACTTTATGCATTTTACAATTCCTACAATCTATATTTTGTTGCTTCAGTTTCATCCAATTCACCAATGTTAGCTTGACTAAACTAATCACCCACTAAAGTTGCTTGATCCATTAATCCCTGTGGGATTGACCTCACTCTTGTGAAAGTAAAGAATAAAGCGCAAATAGTTAATTTCATTTAGAGACATTGAAAAGAAAACTACTTTCATTTGCAGTATTCATCGCTCGCCTTATATATACTTCTTTTGAAAACTAATGGCTCAACATTCAAAAATCTAAAACCTTCTTTAGAAGCATTAATTAATTATCCAAAATCCTAAACCCATATTTTTCTTTATATACGTCTTAAAAGCTTTCCTAGACTGTATGAATGACTAATTTGTTCCAAGCATAGGTTCATTAAGTCTATGCTGAACCAGCTTAATCTTTCATACTTTACCAAACCTCAAACACAAACCAATCACGGCCTTAGGCCCAAGCAATTCAATCAACACCTAATTCACTACAACCTAGCCAATCAGATACAAACACAAGTAAAGAGATTCAAACACAAGAGCAATTACATCAAGTATATCAATTAGCAGTTAAACAAAATTATTCACATAGGCAAACCAATTACAATATACACACCCAAACAATGTCACATAGATGCATATGATGAATGTCTAGTCCTAGTACAGGCCATGAGCTCACGTGTCGGTTGGCTGCCCGTAATCCCGACATTTACCCGGTCACGAGTAATCCCGATTTTCCAGATACAATTTTCCGTTCCTAAATAAATGCACATATAATAATAGCTGCTCATTTGAGACAGCCTCTGCTTACTGCAGGAAAATATATATATACTCTGCTCTGCTCTGGGGAAGCAGAAAATAGCTGTAGGTAACTTAGTTTCCCTACAGAAGCTCTGGGTTGCATTAAGCAACTAATATATATTAAAT
>NC_029791.2:72971686-73025752 GCF_000816755.2 Arachis ipaensis
GCATCAAGCAACTAATATATATATAAATATAGCTCTGGGTTGCATCAAGCAACTAATATATATATATATAAATATCTCTTTATTATATTACTCTTCTCTTTATATCTCTTTACTCTGTTCTGGTTTCTCTTTTCTCTATATCTCTTTACTCTGCTCTGGTTACTCTGTTCTCTGTATCTCTTTACTTTTCTTTGATTACTCTTTCCTTTATATCTATGTTACTCTTCTTCTCTTTATCTCTTTACTCTTTTGTAATTGTAAATATGCAAGCGGGACAAAACCCACGTCGTTGCTAACAACTTTATAAACCAAATATATTTTCTCAAAAGAATCAGTAAAGTTATTATCATCAAATAAACCTTAAATATTGATTTTGATTAAGTCCTTATACTTTTATAAAAATTTGGACATAATCTCCTTTAAAAATAGGACTTATCCACCCTTACGGGTTCCTTCTTTCTCAATATTTCATCAGCCTCTTTCAGCAATTGCCACAACAATATATCCTCAAAAACATTTGATAATAAAAAAATCTATTTCTTAAATTCCATATCCAAAATAATTACCAACATAACTTGGCAGCCTTATTTCCATTTTGTTTTTAAAATATCAAATGAATTCGGAATTACGCAAACTTTATATCCATGCGACCGTCTCGGATTAAGCTTTCTATTAAATCAAAAATCGTAATTTTTCGCTGACTCTTGCTTTGGGAATATAAGCAAAACCGTGACTGCTCTGCAGTGTTTTAAATCCAGAAGACAGCAGCAGCATACAACATTCGAAATTTCATATAAAATCCAAATTAAATCCAAACACCTTTAAAATTAATCTGGTTATACTTAACTTACCCAAATTTCTTTCTCAATTGGTTCCAGGGTCATACCAATTTTAATGAAGGAGTTACGTAGCTTGGAACTTAGGTAATTTTCTGCAGAATTCTATTTTACAAATCATTAAACACAACCTCTTCCAAGTCCCACAAATCACTTATTAAAACATGAAAAACCCTGAAATTTAAATCACATATGCTAAACATACTTAATTTTTACCTCCAATTGGTTGCATCTCAATATCTATTCATGATCAAAAGTTATAAACTCCCAAAGTGACTAATTTAAGAAAACAGAATCTGGTTTTTTCAGCATAATGCATCATCTTTCACAAATTCATATCTTTAAAACTACAAGTCCAATTGTTCTGAAATTTTACGGCATTAAAATAATAGGAATAAAGTTTTATTTAAAATTGGTTTCATTTCAAAATTCCAACTGAAAAATTTTCAATAGAAGAAACAAGTTGCTGCTGTGTTAAACGTTCTGCAGAAAAACTAGATTTGACATCCATAATTCAAAAATTTACCATAAATCATAAACTTAATGAAAAAGTCTCAAATTCACCAGTCCAACTCCCTATATTCCCAAGCTTAATCCAGACTTAGTCCCACACAAATCCGATTATCATAGAATTAGTTATAGATTTTTCAAAGTTTCTAATTTCATTTAAAATAGTGCAGAAAATCAGATTCACGATTTAACTTTGAAAAATCATAACTAATGTTCCAGTTAATATGAAACCTTCAAAATTAAATCTCAACAATCACACTTAATATAATTTACTTAACATTTAAATTCTCATCATTTCAGTCACTATAGAGCCACTGATTTTGAGTAAACCATTTTGTATTCAAAATCCAACACTTCAATACCCCTCAAAACCGATTCCAAATCAACCACAAACCAAGTTCATTAACATTACAATAAACAAAATAACATCTCAACGGCAACAAACCCAACCTAACCCTTTAAAATTCAGGAATTCTCAACAATTATTCATCAAACAGTTCCCAATCCACACAATCAATCAATATCATTAATCAAAAATTTTCAAATCACAATCTCAACCATTCCAATCACAATTTCAGCCACAATTCAATATTCACATAGTCAATCAATTACTCACAGCTATTGAATCTATTTACAGTTATTCAATAAACCTTGTAGGCATTCTTAAATTAAAATCATTTTAAACCCCCTACATCGATGTCGTAATTGCATAATTTAACGTAACAATTCCCTTCCCTTTTAGTTTCATGGCAGCAGCAGTGACTGTCACGCAACCAGAATGGCAAGGCAGCAACCGGAACAGCAGCATTGTTAATCTTCACGGTAGTGAATAGAAATTAAGAGCAATCACAGCCCTGGAGATCTCAAGACAAGGCACATACCGGGATCGACTCAGAACAAGTATAGCAGTGACAAAAATATGTGTAAATAGACAATGATCAAGGAAAAGATCAATCCAGAATTAAAGTAGCATCAGACTCACCAATAGCAACTCTAACAGATTCATAATAGCATCAACGCTGGTACTCCAAATAATAGCAGTAGAGAAACAGGGGCAGCAAGGGGCATGAACGACGGAGACGACTAGGATCCAGATTGGCGATGGCGACAACAATACAAAATATGAACATACACTATTGTATTCAGAATTAAAACATAGTAGAGAAATAAAATCGGGAAGCAGAGCATGAGCAAGAGTGTTACAGTTTCAAAAATGGAATTGGGAACGCAGGGGAAGCTGCTGTCGGGCAATATTAGTGGCGCTTCCCTTCAGGTCTGATGGTGATTAAACTGTGATAGCGAGCTCCATTCGATGGCAGCACTGACGGCGGTGCGCGGCGTTAGCAGGGACGACTCCATCGCGGTGATGAAGACAGCTTCTTCTCGGTTAGCGGCTTGTAGCTCAGTTTCCTCCCAACATCGTTTTTCCTCTCCTCTTCATGGTTTTGTTTCCCCTGGCGGCAAGACGCGATGGCTCTTAACGCACGACTCCTCTCCTCTCTACAAACAGTGGTGGCAACGCGTGGAGGACGGCGGCGAGCTGGGCGCGACGGTGGCGCGGTAGCAGCGCAACTGGACAGCATAGAGTGCGGCTTCTTCCCCTCCGATTCCAAGCTCTCTCTTCTTCCTCAGCCCTCTCAGAAGCTCTCCTCTCCTCCGTGTGTGTATGTCTTCGGTTTGGGAGAAAAGGGGGGTAAGGGTTTGTGAATTAGGGAAATTAGGTTTAGAAATTAGGATTTTATAAAAGAATATAGATAGATATGAATAGATATTTTGATAAAATTAGAAGGTAGAGTAATTTTAAAACCAAATATACTCTCTTAAAACTATTTAAAAACATTATTTATCAACATATTGCTAAGTTCAATTAATTATTTCTAATTTAAATTATAAAATAAGCATATTAATCACATTTTTATAAAATATAGTTTAAACTCAATACTAATTATTCAAATTAAATGATATAACTTTTTATTATTTTTCTATCGCCGAAACTTTAATTTCAATTTATAAAATATCTAATTATAATATAATTACTTAAACTTTAAGTATTTATAAAAATCTATTTAATCATTTCTAATAAATTAATCTCTAAAATTCTAAAATTACAAAATTTAAACTTAACAAGATAAAATCACAATTTATTTATATTTAGGTTTTCAAAAATGCGGGATGTTACGTAGTTGATTATGGGAGTCATCCATCCTTGATCCTATCCTGATATGGCTAGGATCTTTTCTTCCTCCAAGGTTGATGGACTTCGAAGTGTTTCTTGGATGAGACTTCTATTGTTGCCCCCTGGTTTGGTGTTGGCTAGTTTTGAGAGTGCATCAGCTCGGGCATTCTGCTCTCGGGGTATGTGTCAGACCTCATATCCCTTGAATTGTCCGAGCTGTTCTTTAGTTTTGTCAAGGTAATTTTTCATAGTGGGATCATTAGCTTGATAGCTTCCTTCTATTTACGAAGTGACTATTTGGGAGTCGCTAAAGATGGTCAGTCTTTGAGCTCCCACTTCCCTAGCTAGCCTCAAACCAGCCAGTAGTTGACGAACAGCTTTTTGCCGGTAAAGAAATTCACAAATAAATCTTCATTGAAAGTATAGTTTCTAAACCAACAAAGAATCCTTTCGTACCAAATTTTGGTTGTCACAAGTAACAAACCCTAGTAAAATTGATAACCAAAGTATTTAAACCTCGGGTCGTCTCCCAAAGAATTGCAGGGAGGTTTATTTATTATTGGTTATGGAAGATTATCTTTTTGGGGTTTTTGAATAATGAATAGGAAAAGTAAATTGCAAGAATTAAAGTAATAACTAATAAAGCTCTTAGCAAGGTATGAGAACTGGAAATCCTATCCTAGTTATCCTTATCAATTGTGATGAGAATTGTTCATTACTCCCACATAGTTAACCCTTACTAAATAAAAGAAAGTCAAGTGGACTAATCAACTTGATTCCTTAAGTCCTAGTCAACTCCTAAGGAAAGACTAGCTTTAGAGAGATCCAAATCAACCAACAAATTCCAATTATCAATCAACAAAGGAGTTTGATAACTCAAGTGTCACCAATTACTCAACCAAAGCCAAAAGGAGAGAAATCTAAATATTGAAAGCATCAATCACATAAATTGAAGAAAGCAACCATAAATCTGAAATACCTCAAATTGCATTAAATAAAGAAATCAAATATAACATGGAGTTCATAAACCAATTTGGGAAAATAAACAAACTAAAGTAATAGAATAAATAAAAGTAGAAGAGAAACTAAATTAAAGGAACATTGAACCTGGAATGGAGAAGAAGTAAACCTAACCTAAGAGAAATCCTAAATTCTAAAACTTAGAGAGAGGAGAGAGCCTTAGCCTCTCTCTCTAGAAACTACATCTAAAAACCTAAAATTGTGAATTATAAGAAGTTCCCCCATGAATGAACGGATTCCCCCACTTTATAGCCTCTAATATATGTTTTTTGGGCCAAAAACTGGGTCAGAACTCGGCCCAAAATCGCCCCCAGCATTTTCTGTTATTTCTGCAGATCGCGCATGTCACGCATACGTGTCGCTGGTCGTCTTGGCGTGTCACGCGTACGCGTCAAGCACGCGTACGTGTCATCTAGCAGAACTCCAATCCTTGCGTACGCGTCAGACACGCGCACGCGTCGCTGCAAGTTTCTCCATGTTGTGCGCACGCGTGAATTATGCGTGCGCGTTGATGCTCGCTGGTTATCTCCTTAGTTTCTTGTGTCATTCCATTTTTGCAAGCTTCCTCTCCATTTTCTAAGCCATTCTTGCCCTATAAAGCCTGAAACACTTAACACACGGATCACGGCATTAACTGGTATAAAGGAGAATTAAAATACACAAATTAAAGATTCTAGGAAGCAAGTTTTCAACCATAAAATAACACTAGGAAGGAATTGTAAAATCATTCAAATCATATGAATAAGTGGGTAAGAACTTGATAAAAACCACTCAAATGAGCACAAGATAAACCATAAAATAGTGGTTTATCAACCTCCCCACACTTAAACATTAGCATGTCCTCATGCTAAGCTCAAGAGAAGCTATATGAGAGTGAAGAAGAATGCTAAAACTTATGAAATGTAACCTATCTATATGAATGCAACTAAATGCAGAAATATTATTGCCTACTTGGTTAAAAGAAAATAAACCCTTAAAGAACAAATATGAACTGGATTTCACTAATTCAAATCATAAAAATGAAGTACAAATAGACTTGCAGAAGAATATAGCTTATGAAAGCCGGGAATAAAGAATCGAGCATCGAACCCTCACCAGAAGTGTATACACTCTAATCACTCAAGTGTTTAAGGGTTCGATTCTCTCAATTCTCTACTAATCTTGCTTTCTAAGGCTTGCTCTTCATCTAACAATCATAAGAAATTTAATTCACAAATACATATATCAAGAGGTCTTTTAAGGGTTGTAATGGGGTTAGGGTTAAGGTAGGAATGTATTTGGTCAAGTGGACTAAAATCTAAATCCTTGATTAACTTAAACTTTCCACCTAACTTAGACAATCCATGTAATCATAATACAACATCTAACTATCCATTAACCATGTTTTCCACATATTCATGCATCCTATTTGAGTACAACTCATATGTATTGGTTTCACCATTTACTTTGGGGCATTTTTATCCTCTTTTATTATTTGCTCTTTTTCTTTTCTTTTACAATTTTTTTTTCTTTTGCTTTTCTCAAGGCACATGATTAAGGTATTGAATGCATGAACATATTCTTCAACATTCTTTCACATTTTCAGAAAATTCTAACATACTCAATTCTCAAACCAAATATTTCCAAACCCAATTTTCCCACACTTAAATCATAGGCACTCTCACTAGTCTAAGCTAACCAAGGATTCAAATTAAGGACATTATTATTTTCTGCTTAGAGTTAATGATGTGCTAAAGTAAAGAATAAAAGGGGTAAAATAGGCTCAAATTGGTTTGCAAAGGATAATGAAAGGTTAAGGCCATATGGGTATATAAGCTTAGTGAAACAAGGGCTCAATCACATAGGTGCATACATACATTAAACCATGGAAATATAGAATTAAGCAAGACAAAGATCACAATTTTAGAGAGAACAACACACACCAAAAGTAAAATATAGGTTGATAGAATGCAACCAATCAAATAGGCTAAAAAATCTCACTGGTTTTGTATGTTCGAGCTCTAAACCATGTTCCAGTATAATATTCCTTAAAACAAGTTTATCAAAAATTTTAAATCAAATTAGTGAAATGTTATAAAAAGTTTCTTGAAAAGGAAAATATTACTTTAACCAAGTGATGGTAAAATATGCACAAAATCAAGCAAACATGCAATCAAACATGCAAATGCAACAATGAACTAACAAAGAAAATAAAACATTGGTGTTGAGAAGAAGATAACTAACCCATGGAAGTCGGTATCGACCTCTCCATACTTAAAGATTGCACCATCCTCGGTGCATGCTGAGATGTGCAGGTGGACGGGCTGCTACAACTGATGCGTTTCTCCAAGGATTGTGCTGATGGACTTGTCTGTTGCCCCATGTAAATGTCTTCCGGTTCTCTTCCCAGTGGCCATCCTGAAAGAAGATAAAAGGGAAGAAAAGTAACCCAAAAATAAAGATAAGAAAACAAAGAAAGTATGGGTGGTTAATGCCAAATAATGAGGGTCTCAATTGCATGGTAGCTACAACATGCATGTGAGAAAACAGTAGAAGCAAAATGGCATATTAATAGTGCAAAATTACAACAAATGGGGGAGATAGAGTGGGTTATGAAAGACAATATAAATTCATGTCAATGCAAAAGGAACATAGGTATCATAAGAGATTGGCATTGACAGATAAATAATGTCATCCAAAAGTGTAAAACAAGTCACGAAGCACCAGAATAATGCAAGAAAAGATGCAACAGTTGAATAAGAATATTTAACACCAATGGAAAAATAATAAATGTAGAAAAGAAAATAAAAATATACACAAAAGTAAAATACAATGAAGAAAAATATGCATATGTAGTAAAGATAGAAGCTTAAAGAAATGAAGAAGAAGAAAGGGAGAAAGGAGAAAGAAAGAATGAGATAAGATAGAAGAAAAGAGAAGGAAATTAAAAACGGGATGCGACGCGCGCGCGCAGGGCACGCGTGCGCATGAGAACTATATTCGCCATGTGACGCGTACGCGTCGCCCAACGTATGCGTGGGTGGTCTTGGAAGCAAAATGACGTGCACGCGTCAGGGATGCATACGTGTGGATGACCTTGTGCCTCTAGTACAGTTCCAGTGTGGGGGCAGCACAACTTTCTGTCCAAAATGCTATTTACACCGATTTCCATATCCACACGTGTGCGTGCTTGACGCGTACGCGTGGATTTTCCTTGGGGCAGATGACGCACACGCGTCATAGACGCATACACTTGGGTCAAATTGTGCGCAGAGCACACCAGCCACACGATTCCATCACAACTTTCTATTCGTTGGATGGGGGAGCGAGATTGCTATCGACGCCCATGCGTGGCTTGCGCGCACGCGTGGTTTGCCCCCATTTTTTTTATTTTTTTATTTTTTATGTGTATGCAGAATGCAAAATACAGAATGTAGGTGAATATGAAAAAATTATGAATGAACACTAATAAAAATAAAATAAAATAAGATTAAGAATAAAAAGGAACGATTATACCATGGTGGGTTGTCTCTCACCTAGAACTTTTAGTTAAAGTCCTTAAGTTGGACATTTGGTGAGCTCCTTGTCATGGTGGCTTATGCTTGAACTCATCCAGAAATCTCCACCAACGTTTGCAATTCCATTGGCCTCCGGGATCCTAAACTAGGTGCAAAGAGCCTTCAAGCAAGATTAAGCAAGTGACAAGGCCCCAAGAGTGTTGATTGCTAGACTGGATTCCGAGTTCCCAAACCTTGCTTTTGCACCTGTCTTCTTGTTGACCATCTTTGTTCCAACCGGGTGGTAAGCAATTTAAATTCTCACTGAAGCATCCAAACAGCTTCCTAGACCCATACAATTCAGTATTCTTCCAACCATGATAATTCAGCTATGAGCTTCCTACCATAATGAACCTAGGATTGTGTTGCCAACCACTAACCATCTCCCTCTTACTCTTATAGCCACAAAGAGCTCTAAGTTGCCCATCCGTCTCAAGCAAAGCATATTCAAGTGGGCTAATTAAGCTTAGAGATGAGAGATTTACCCACTTGAATGAAGGGATGGATGGTGATGGCTTTGGGGGAGAGATCTCCAACAACCTTGGCAAGGTGATCTCCAGCTCCATTCCCTTGGGCTCTTCTTTGATAACTTCCACCTCTTTGCAAGCTTCTTCAATATCAACCTCTTTCTCTTGGTGGCTTTCTTCCAATTCGATCTCTTCTTCATTGTTCACCAAGGGTATGGGAGGTTGTGCTTCTTCTTCTTTAATCTCCATGTCCAGTCTAGTGGGAGGGGATTCAATTGTAGGTACGAATTCATCAATGATTGAATCCATCTCATGATCAACCTCCTCCAAGTCTTTAACTATGATATGCCTTGGAGGTTGTACACCCTCCTGAACATCAAATTCAAATGTCTTGAAAGGAGGCTCTATGACTTGAGTTTCCCATGGAGGTTCCACATCTCCTAAGTCTTCAACCACTTCCTCTTCTTTGACAATTTCGGTTTCCTCCACTTGTTCCAATACAAAATCATGCCTCTCACTGTCCACCAGAGTTTTTGGTGTCTCCTTCTTGCTACGTTTTTCATTAGATTCTTCACATGAATCCATGGGAGTTCCTTGAGTGTCCAAACGTTGGGAAGCTAACCGATTTATCGCTTGCTCCAGTTGATGAAGAGCTGCATGAAATTGATCCTCTCTTTCCTTGAGACGATCCCTTGACTCTTATTCTGCTTGGATTGCATGATTAGAATCATATGGCTATTGGGTTGATGGATATGGACATGGTGTATATGGAGGTGGTGGTTCTTGGGAGTAATTGGGTTGGAATTGGGGTGGATAAGGGTTAGGGTCATATGGAGGTGAATGGTTGAAGGTGGCTTGTGAGTATAGTGGTTGAAAGCTCTGTTGAAGAGGTGGTTCATTGACATATGATGGAGCTTGCTGGTAACTACAAGGGGGTCCACCATATCTATCATCTTGGTATGCACCTCAGAATGGCTCTTGACCATAGTAATTTGGTGGGGGTTGGTTGTCACGAAAAGGTCCACCATAACTATTGTCTTGGCATGCATTGTAGAATGGTCATTGTCCATGGTACCTTGGAAGGCGATGTTGCCGAAAGGATTGATCAGATCCTCGTGGCTCCTTCCATCTTTGATTGTTTCGACCTTGATGCATGTTTCCATTATAGCTTCCATTCCTTACAACAACATTTGAACCAAACTTAAAGCCAGAGGGGTGAGAACTCATAATAGCTAATAAAAATTAAAAACAAAAACAAAAACAAATAAACAAGCAAAAGAAAATATTTACAATAACCAATAATAAGGCACACAATTGCAATTCCCCGGCAACGGCTCCATTTTTTACGAACGGATTTTTGCCGGTAAAGAAATTCACAAATAAATCTTCGTTGAAAGTATAGTTTCTAAACCAACAAAGAATCCTTTCGTACAAAAGTTTGGTTGTCACAAGTAACAAACCCCTAGTAAAATTAATAACCAAAGTATTTAAACCTCAGGCCGTCTCTCAAGGAATTGCAGGGAGGTGTATTTATTATTGGTTATGGAAGATTATCTTTTTGGGGTTTTTGAATAATGAACAGGAAAAGTAAATTGCAAGAATTTAAGTAATAACTAATAAAGCTCTTAGCAAGGTATGAGAACTGGAAATCCTATCCTAGTTATCCTTATCAATTATGATGAGAATTGTTCATTACTCCCACATAGTTAACCCTTACTAAATAAAGGAAAGTCAAGTGGACTAATCAACTTGATTCCTCAAGTCCTAGTCAACTCTTAAGGAAAGACTAGCTTTAGAGGGATCCAAATCAACCAGAAAATTCCAATTATCAATCAACAAAGGAGTTTGATAACTCAAGTGTCACCAATTACTCAACCAAAGCCAAAAGGAGAGAAATCTAAATATTGAAAGCATCAATCACATAAATTGAAGAAAGCAACCATAAATCTGAAATACCTCAAATTGCATTAAATAAAGAAATCAAATCTAACATGGAGTTCATAAACTAATTTAGGAAAATAAACAAACTAAAGTAATAGAATAAATAAAAGTAGAAGAGAAACTAAATTAAAGGAACATTGAACCTGGAATGGAGAAGAAGTAAACCTAACCTAAGAGAAATCCTAAATCCTAAAACCTAGAGAGAGAAAAGATCCTCTCTCTCTCTAGAAACTACATCTAAAAACCTAAAATTGTGAATTATGAGAAGTTCCCCCCATGAATGAATGGATTCCCCCACTTTATAGCCTCTAATCTGTGTTTTCTGGGCCAAAAACTGGGTCGGAACTCGGCCCAAAATTGCCCCCAGCATTTTCTGTTATTTCTGCACATCGTGCATGTGACGCGTACGCGTCGCTGGTCATCTTGGCGTGTCACATGTATGCGTCAAGCATGCGTACGCGTCATCTAGTAGAACTCCAATCCATGCGTACGCGTCAGGCACGTGCACGCGTCGCTGCAAGTTTCTCCATGTCGTGCGCATGCGTGAGCTATGCGTGCACGTCGAAACTCACTGGTTATCTCCTTAGTTTCTTATGTTCCTTCCATTTTTGCAAGCTTCCTCTCCATTCTCTAAGCCATTCCTGCCCTATAAAGCCTGAAACACTTAACACACAAATCACGGCATCAAATGGTATAAAGGAGAATTAAAATACACAAATTAAAGATTCTAGGAAGCAAGTTTTCAACCATAGAATAACACTAGGAAGGAATTGTAAAATCATGCAAATCATATGAATAACTAGGTAAGGACTTGATAAAAACCACTCAAATGGCACAAGATAAACCATAAAAGAGTGGTTTATCAGTAGTGCTTCATATTCAGCTTGATTATTCGAGGCAGGAAACTCAAATTTTAAGGAGAGCTCGATTTGAGTTCCATGATCGCTTTCTAAAATGATGCCTGCACCACTCCCCGACTTTGTTTGAGGAGCCATCTACATAAAGGCTCCACTTTGTGGGGGTTCCCGGGGTGTCAGTATATTCTGCGATAAAGTCGGCCAGGTACTGGGATTTGATAGCTGTCTGAGCTTCATACTTGATATTGAATTCGGATAACTCGACAGCCCATTGTAGGATTCTTCCTGCTAAGTCTGTTTTTTGCAAGATCCCCTTTATGGGTTGGTTGGTTCGTACTCTGATGGTGTGATCTTGAAAGTATAGTCGGAGTCGTCGGGAAGTAAGTATGAGGGCGTAGGCGAACTTTTCTATCTTTTGATAGTTTAATCCAGCCCCTTGTAAAGCCTTACTGATAAAGTAGATTGGTTGTTGCCCACTTTCGTCTTCTTTGACTAGTGCTGATGCTATTGCCTGACTTCCTACGGCGAGGTATAGTATGAGCTCTTCACCTTCCCGAGGTCGAGTCTGTTCGCATTCTGGGGTCCATTCAAACCTCTTTCCCTTCCTTAATGTTGCATAGAAGGGGAGAGATCTTAAGGCTGATCCAGCTAGTAACCTAGACAGAGCCGCTGATCTTCCATTGAGCTGCTGGACCTCTTTTACACAGGTCAGACTTTTCATGTGAAGTATGGCCTGACACTTATCTGGGTTTGCTTCGATTCCTCTTTGGGTGAGAATGAAGCCCAGGAATTTGCTAGCTTCTACCGCAAAGGTGCACTTTATGGGGTTAAGTCGCATACCATGCTTTCTTATGGTGTCGAACACTTTGGTGAGGTCGGCTATCAAAGATTCCTCCCTTTGTGTTTTTACCAGCATGTCGTCCACGTACACCTCCATTAGCTTTCCGATGTGGTCGGCGAAGACTTTGTTCATCAGTCTTTGATAGTAGCCCCTGCGTTCTTATGTTCGAAGGGCATAACTATATAGCAATAGTTTGCTTTTGGGGTTAAGAATGATATCTTCTCTAGGTTGGGTTGATACATTGGGATCTGGTTGTATCCCGAGTAAGCATTCATGAAGGAGAGGTATTGATAGCCTGAGAAAGCGTCGACTAGTGTGTCGATGTTCAGGAGTGGATAGGGATCTTTTGGGCAGGCTTTGTGAGGTCGGTGTAATCACTGCACATCCACCAATTCCCGTTTGACTTTTTAACCAACACCACATTGGCTAGCCATAGTGGGTATTTCACTTCCCTTACGAACCCTGCCTCCAGCAAGGCCTGTACCTGCTCTTCCACAGCCTGCGACCTTTCTGGGCCGAGCTTCCTACGCTTTTGCTGTATTGGCCGAGACCTTGGGTATACGGCTAACTTGTGACACATTAGTCTGGGATCAATTCCTGGCATGTCAACGGCCTTCCATGCAAAGAGGTCGGAATTATCTCATAAGAGCTTTATTAGCAATTCCTTTAAGTCTTCTCTCAGATTTGCTCTTATATTTGTTGTTTTGCTTGGATCGTCTCCAATTTGAACTTCTTGAGTCTAACCTTCTGGCTGGGAGTGGAGTTCTTTGCGAGCTCGGATTCCCCCGAGTTCTATAGTGTTGTTTTCTTTTCCTCTAGGGTCTCCTTTGAGGTTCAGACTTTCGTTGTAATAACGTCGTGCGAGTTTTTGATCTCCCTTTATTGTAGCAATCCCTTCCGGTGTGGAAAACTTCATGCATAGGTGTAGAGTGGAGACCACAGCGGTAAGCTGGTTTAACGTTGTCCGACCTATTAATGCATTGTAGGCTGAGCTCACATCGACTACAATATAGTCTATACTCAATGTCCTAGACCAAGTTCCTTTTCCAAAGGTTGTAAGCAGGGAGATGTATCCTCGTGGTTGAATCAGGGTGTTTCCCTGTCCGAACAAGTTATTCCGATATGCTCTGAGCTCTTTTTCTTGTAGGCTGAGCTTGTCAAAGGCAGATCTGAACAAGATATCCGTGGAACTTCCCTGGTCGATTAGTGTTCTGTGGAGGTTGGCGTTAGCCAGTTGATGAGCGGATATTTTATACGCTTTTTGGGGGTATTTTCATATAGTTTTTAGTATGATTTAGTTAGTTTTTATTATATTTTTATTAGTTTTTAAATAAAAATAACATTTTTGGACTTTACTATGAGTTTGTGTGTTTTTCTATAATTTCAAGTATTTTTTGGCTGAAATTGAGGGACCTGAGCAAAAATCTGATTCAGAGGCTGAAAAAGGACTACAGATGCTGTTGGATTCTGACCTCCCTACACTCGAAATGGATTTTCTGGAGCAACAAAAACCCAATTGGCGCGCTCTCAATTGCGTTGGAAAGTAGACATCCAGGGATTTCCAGCAATATATAATAGTTTATACTTTGCCCGAGTTTAGACGACGCAAACTGGCTTTCAACGCCAGTTCTCTGCCCTATTCTGGCGTTAAACGCCAGAAACAGGTTACAAGTTGAATTTAAACGCCCAAAACAAGTTACAACCTAGCGTTTAACTCCAGAAATAGCCTAGGCACGTGTAAAGCTCAAGTCTCAGCCCAGCTCATAGTTTACTCATTTTCTGTAAACCTAGGTTACTAGTTTAGTATTTAAACAACTTTTAGAGATTTATTTCAGACATCATGACATTTTCACATTTTACATTGTATCTCTACGGCATGAGTCTCTAAACTCCATGATTGGGGGTGAGGAGCTCTGCTGTGTCTCGATGGATTAATGCAACTACTTCTGTTTTCTATTCAATCACGCTTGTTTCTATTCTAAGATACTCGCTTGTACTTAACCGTGATGAATGTGATGATCCATGACACTCATCATCATTCTCAACCTATGAACGCGTGCCTCACAACCACTTCTATTCTACCTTAGATTGAGTGTGTATCTCTTTAATTCCTGGTTCACGTGTTTGATTGCATCTCCTGACAACAGAGCATTCGAATCTGTGAGATCAGAGTCTTCGTGGTGTAGGCTAGGACTATTGGCGGCCATTCTTGAGATCCAGAAAGTCTAAACCTTGTTTGTGGTATTCCGAGTAGAATCTAGGAAGGGATGACTGTGACGAGCTTCAAACTCGCGAGTGTTGGGCATAGTGACAGACGCAAAAGAATCAATGGATTCTATTCCAACATGAGTGAGAACTGACAGATGATTATCCGTGCGGTAACAGCGCATTTGGACCATTTTCACTGAGAGGATGGATGGTAGCCATTGACAACGGTGATCCACCTACATACAGCTTGCCATGGAAGGAGACCTGCGTGCGTGAAGAAGAAGACAGTAGGAAAGCGGAGGTTCAGAAGACAAAGCATCTCCAAAACCTCAATCTGTTCTCCATTACTGCATAACAAGTATTATTTAATTTATGCTTTTTACTCTTCATAAATATAATCACTCTTATCATTGATTTCCTGACTAAGAATTACAAAATAACCATAGCTTGCTTCAAGCCGACAATCTCCGTGGGATCGACCCTTACTCACGTAAGGTATTACTTGGACGACCCAGTGCACAATTTGTGCACCAAGTTTTTGGTGCCGTTGCCAGGGATTGTTCGAGTTTGGACAACTGACAATTTATTTTGTTGCTTAGATTAGGAAAAATTTATCTTTTTAGTTTAGAGTCACTAAAATTGCGTCTTCTATTAATGTTTTTGGTTGAAATTTTTTTTAAATCCTTATTTTCTCTTTTTAAATTTTTCGAAAATTTTTATAAACTAATAATTGAGTTTTTTTGTTTGAGTTTTATTTCATATTTTAAGTTTGGTGTCAATTGCATGTTTCTATTCTCTTTTAAATTTTCGAATTTGTGTTCATTGTTCTTTCTTGATCTTCAAGTTGTTCTTGCTATTTTTCTTGTTTGATCTTTAGTTTTTCCTGTTCTGTGTCTTTTCTTGTTTTTCTTGTGCATTTTCAAATTATCAGTATTCAAAAAATTTTATACATTAAATACCTTTATTAAAACACTTTAAATTTATAGCTCAATTGGCTAGAGCAGTGTGCTTATGTTCTTGGTAATTGTGAAAAACTATTGAAGAGGCTCAAGAGCTTATTGATATAGTTGCTAGAAACCAGCATCTGTACATAAGTAGTGGGTCCTCCATAAAAGAAGAAGCCAAAGCAGTGTCTACTGAACTTGGTCCTCTAGAACAAGTTGCTGAACTCAATCAACAATTGTGCTTTCTAACAAGACAGCTAGCAGAATTCAAGGAAATGCTACAAGACACTAAAAATACTAATAAAAATATAGAGGCACAATTGAATCAGACAAAATAGCAGTTATCAAAGCAGATAACAGAAGAGTGCCAGGCAGTTCAATTAAGAAGTGGGAAAACATTAAATACCTCACTTCAGAGCAACAGAAAGCCAAGGAAATAACAACTGACAGAGGATGAGCAAAATATTATCCAAAATCCCTCTGAGGATAGTAAGAGCCCAGAGAGGAACAATTCTGGCGTTCAAACGCTAGAAACAGGCAAGGAGCTGGCGTCAAACGCCCAATGGAAGCTCAGTTCTGGCGTTCAAATGCCAGAAACAGGCAAGAAGTTGGTGTCCAACGCCAATCAAGCTTCTAACCCTGTTATCCAAATGCCAGTGAGGGATCAGACACACACAAGTGCTGATAGCAACCCCTCTAAAAAGGCTTCTCCAACCACCTCTGTAGGAAATAAACCTGCAGCAACCAAGGTTGAGGAATACAAAGCCAAGATGCCTTATCCTCAAAAACTCTGCCAAGAGGAGCAGGATAAGAAATTTGCTCGCTTTGCAAACTATCTCATGACTCTTGAAATAAAGATTTCGTTTGCAGAAGTACTTGAGCAAATACCTGAAGAACTGAAGATTGATGGTTTAGAAGTTATAGTAAACTCTCGTTGCAAGTATAGTTACTAAACCAAGCAATCAACCTTTCTTACAAACGTTTTGGTTGTCACAAGTAACAAACCCCTGATAGAATTGATAACCGAAGTATTTAAACCTCAGGTCGTCTTCTCAAGGAATTGCAGGAAAGTATGTTCTTATTATTGGTTATGAATCTTGTAAATTGAGGATTTTGAAAGTAAGGAACCAGTATGTTAAATGATAAGAAAAATAAAATAGTAATAATAAAATAAACTCTTGGCAAGGTATTAGAACTGGAAGTCCTATCCTTATCAATTGTGATGAGAATTGGATTTTAATCCCACTTTGTTAACCTCTAACTATGAAGGTAAATCAAGTGGACTAATTAGCTTGATCCTCAGGTCCTAGTCAATTCCTATGGAAAGACTAGAGTTATTGGAGCAACTCCCAATTTCAACCACTGCTTTATTTGACAGCTCAAGCATTACCAATTACTTAACCAAAGCCAAAAGGAAGAAAATATCTAAATTAAATTAAAAGCATCAATATAAATAAAGCAAAGCAATCTTATATCTGAAATACCTCAAATAATATTAATTAAGAAAATCATAACATGAATGTAGCATAAGCCAAATTGGAAAGATAAATAATAATTAAAGGTATATAATAAAAGTAGAAAATAAATAAGAGGAACATTGAACCTGTGATGAAGAAGAAATAATCATAAATCCTAAAACTAAATCCTAAGAGAGAGGAGAGAACCTCTCTCTCTAAAAACTACATCTAAATCCTAAAATTGTGTATTATGAGCTTGTTTTATGAATGAATAGATTCTCCCACTTTATAGCCTCTAATATGTGTTTTCTGGGTCGAAAACTGGGTCGAAAACAGCCCAGAAATCCCTTGAGAAGAAATCTGCCACGCTGATTTTTGTCACTGCGATGCGTCCGCGTGGAGCACGCGTTCGCATCGCCTAGCTTCAGAGAAACATTGGCATATTATATATCAAATCGAAGTCCCGGATGTTAGCTTTCCAACGCAACTGGGACCGCGTTGTTTGGACCTCTTTAGCTCAAGTTATGACCGTTTTAGTGCAAAGAGGTCAGGCTGGACAGCTTAGCAATTTCTCCAACTTCTTGTATTCCTTCCACTTTTGCATGCTTCCTTTCCATCCTCTGAGCCATTCCTACCCTGTAATCTCTGAAATCACTTAACACACATATCAAGGCATCTAATGGTAATAAGAGAGGATTAAACATAGTGAACTTAAGGCCAAAGAAGCATGTTTTCAATCAAAGCACATAATTAGGAAGGCAAATGTAAAACCATGCAAATAGTATGAATAAGTGGGTAAAGAGTTGATAAAAACCACTCAATTGAGTGTAAGATAAACAATAAAATAGTGGTTTATCAATACCCTCTTATGCCAAGTTCATGAAAGAGATCTTGAGTTATAAGAAGGATTGGAGAGAAACTGAAAGAGTTCTCCTCACTGAAGAATGCAGTGCAGTCATTCTGAAAAGCTTCCCAGAAAAGCTTAAAGATCCCGGGAGCTTTATGATACCATGCATATTAGAGGGTAATTGCACCAAGATAGCTTTATGTGATCTTGGAGCAAGCATCAACCTAATACCTGCATCCACTATCAGAAAGCTTGGTTTAACTGAAGAAGTCAAACCAACCCGGATATGTCTCCAACTTGCTGATGGCTCCATTAAATACCCATCAGGCGTGATTGAAGACATGATTGTCAGGGTTGGGCCATTCGCTTTCCCCACTGACTTTGTAGTGACGGAAATGGAGGAGCACAAGAATGCTACTCTCATTCTAGGAAGACCTTTCCTAGCAACTGGACGAACTCTCATTGATGTCCAAAAGGGGGAAGTAACCCTGAAAGTCAATGAGGATGAGTTTAAGTTAAATGTTGTCAAAGCCATGCAGCATCCAGACACACTAAAAGACTGCATGAAAGTTGATCTTATTGTCCCTTTGGTAGAGGAGATCAGCATGGCTGAGAGTCTCGAATCAGAGCTGGAAGACATCTTTAAAGATGTTCAGCCTGATCTGGAGGAATCAGAGGAATTGAAAGAGCCTCTGAAACTTCCTCAAGAAGAGGAAAAACCTCCTAAACCCGAGCTTAAACCATTACCAGCATTGCTGAAATATGCATTTCTGGGAGAAGGTGACACTTTTCCGGTGATCATAAGCTCTGCTTTAAATCCCCTGGAAGAGGAAGCGCTACTTCAAGTGCTAAGGACACACAAGACAGCTCTTGGGTGGTTCATAAGTGATCTCAAGGGCATCAGCCTAGCAAGATGCATGCACAAGATCCTATTAGAGGACGATGCTAAGCTAATGGTTCAACCACAGAGGCGGCTAAATCCAGCCATGAAGGAAGTGGTGCAGAAGGAGGTCACCAAGTTACTGGAGGATGGGATTATTTATCCTATTTCTGATAGCCCCTGGGTGAGGCCTGTCCAAGTTGTCCCCAAAAAGGGAGGCAAGACAGTGGTTCATAATGAAAAAAATGAACTAGTTCCTACAAGAAAAGTTACAGGGTGGCGCATGTGTATTGACTATAGAAGGCTCAATATAGCCACCAGAAAGGATCATTTTCCTTTACCATTCATAGACCAGATGCTAGAAAGACTAGCAGGTCATGATTATTACTACTTTTTAGATGGCTATTGACGTAGGATTTTTGCCAGTAAAGAAGTTCATAAAAACAGTCGCGTTGTAGATATAGTCTCTAAACCGACAGAAATCCCTTCGTACAAACGTTTTGGTTGTCACAAGTAACAAACCCCTTTAAATTTGATAACCGAGTATTTAAACCTCGGGTCGTCTTCTCAAGGAATTGCAGGGAGGTGTATTTATTATTGGTTATGAGTTTGTAAATTGGGGGTTTTGGATAAAGGTAAAAAGTTAGTTAAGTAGCAAGTAAAATAAAATAATAATAATAAAATCTCTTGGCAAGATATGAAAACTGGAAGTCCTATCCTAGTTTCCCTTATCAATTGTAATGAGAATTGGATTTTTCTCCCACTTTGTTAACCTCTAACTATGAAGGTAAGTTAAGTGGATGAATTAATTCTGATTCCTCAAGTCCTAGTCTTTCCTTGGAAAAAGTCAGAGTTAGTGGAACTCGAATTAATTCTTGAAGAATTCCAATTTTCAATTAACAATGAGTTTGATAACTCAAGAGTCTCCAATGACTCAACCAAAGCCAAAAGGGAAAAAAATCTAAATTATTTATATAAATAAAAGAAAGCAATCATAAATCTGAAATACCTCAATTAACTCTAATAAAGATATCAAATATAACATGGAAGAGTTCATAAATTAAATTAGGAAAATAAATAAAAATAAAGAACCTGGGATTGAGAGTCACTCCTAAAACTAAGAGAAGTCCTAAATCCTAATCCTAAGAGAGAGGAGAGAACCTCTCTCTCTAAAAACTACATCTACTCCTAAAATTGTGAATATGAGAGCCTCTTCCATGAATGGATGCATTCCCCCAATTTATAGCCTCTAATCTGTGTTTTCTGGGCCGCAAACTGGGTCAAAAACAGTCCAGAATTCGCTGGTTTTGAATTTTGCCACGCTGGATTCCCGTCACTGCGATGCAGCCGCATGGAGCACGCGGTCGCGTCGCCTAGCGTCAGGGGAACAATAGCATATTATATATCAAATCGAAGCCCCGAACGTTAGCTTTCCAACGCAACTGGAACGGCGTCATTTGGACCTCTGTAGCTAAAGTTATAGCCGTTTGAGTGCGAAGAGGTCAGGCTGGACCGCTTAACAATTTCTCCAACTTATTGTATTCCTTCCACTTTTGCATGCTTCCTTTCCATCCTCTGAGCTATTCCTGCCCTATAATCTCTGAAAACACTTAACACACATATCAAGGCATCTAATGGTAATAAGAGAGGATTAATATTAGCAAATATAAGTCCAAAGAAACATGTTTTCAATCAAAGCACATAATTAGGAAGGCAAATGTAAAATCATGCAAATAGTATGAATAAGTGGGTAAAGAGTAGATAAAAACCACTCAATTGAGCACAAGATAAACCATGAAATAGTGGTTTATCAACCTCCCCACACTTAAACACTAGCATGTCCTCATGCTAAGTTCAAGAGAAGCTATAAAGATGAAGAGGAATGGTAGGATGTATGAAATGCAATCCTATCTATATGAATACAACTACATGCAAAATATTTCTACCTACTTGGTTAAAAATAAATAAGTTCTTCAAGACAAACATAAATCAGATTTCACTAATTCAAATCATAAAATAAAAATCAGGTAAACTTGTAAGAAGACAGCTCATGAAAGCAGGGAACATAGAATCAAGCATTGAACCCTCACTGGTAGTGTATATCACTCTAATCTCTAAAGTGTATAGGGTTATTCACTCTACTCTTCTCTAGTCATGCTTTCTAAACCTTGTTCTTCATCTAACCAATCAACAAATATTTAATGTACCAATGCAAACATCATGAGGTCTTTTCAAGGTTGTATTGGGGCTGAGGTAAAGGTAAGGATATATGTATGGCCAAGTGAGCTATAATATGAATCTTCAATTAACCTAAGCTCTCACCTAATATACATATACTCTATATACTTTTAAATTCATGCCTAGCTACCCATAATTCTCACTTTTGTATAATTCCCATACTCATGTACCAAATTTTTCTTTAATTTTTATCACATGTGCATTGATCTTTTATTAAACTTAATATTCGGGTAATTATGTCCCCTTATTTACTTATTTAATGAGTATTTTTGGATTTTTTTCTCTTTTTTCTCTTTTTTTTTGTAGAGAAACAAACATAACTTATCAATGCACATGGATTTTCTATTATTTTTCTATTTTGGTTTTTCATGAGTAGGTTCCCAAATTCCTGATATTCAAATAAATTAGAAACATTATACTTTTCCTTTATTAACCCATGTTCCCACAGTTTCCCCACACTTAGTTGATGCATAATCTCTATCTTAAGCTAACCAAAGATTCAATTGGGGTTTTTAATTTGTTTTTCTGCTTAAGGCTAGTGATGTGGTAAAGTATAGAATAAATGGGGATTAAAAGGCTCAAAGTGGCTGACAAGGGTGATTTAAAGGGTAGGCTTATTTGGGATAAGTGAGCTAAAATCAAACAATGGCCTCAATCATATGGAAGCATGTAAATACACTAAATAATGGACATATAGATTGACAAATGATAAGGGTCTCATTTACATGGAAGCTTCAACATGTAAGTGAGAAAACAATAGAAGCCATGGCATACCAGTGGTGCAGAATTTGCAATAATGGGGAAGAGAGTGGGTAATGAAAGACAATGTAAGTTCATGTCAATGCAAAAGGAATATCAGTATTATAAAAATTAGCATTGATTTAAATAATATTACCCAATTAGAATTAAACAAGTTACTAAGCACCAAGAAAATACTAGAAAAGATGTAACACTTGAATAAGAACATTTGAACACCAATGGTAAAATAATAAATAAAAATATACAATGAATGAAAGTATGCAAATAAATTAAATAAAATAGAATGAGAGTGAAAAAGGGTGAGAAGAGGAAAAAGAAAGTGAGAAAGGAGAGAGAAGGAAGAAATTAGGATTACAAAAGAAATGATAAGAAAATTGGCACTAATCTGGATAGGTTGTGCGACGCTGGCGACGCGGTCGTGTGGTGCGCGATAAGGTTGGGTGACGCGGACGCGTGGGACACGCGATCGCGTGACTCGATTTGTGCTAGTGGCGCGAGTGCAGCCTCGTGGTCGCACAACTCTCTGTTCAAAACTTAGTATTGCCAAAATCCAGGGTGACGCGGTCGCGTGGTCGATGTGATCGCGTGAGTGGCCATCTTCTTAAAATGACGCGGCCGCGTGGGGCACGCGGTCGCATGTTAGGGCTTGGCCTTCCAGCACGAGTCTAGCCCAATTCCAGCTCAACTTTCGGCCATACACCTTGTTACGTCGAAATCCAGGGCCACGCGGTCGCGTAGGTGATGCGGACGCGTGGGGAAGCCATTTTGCAAATGACGCGGCCGCATCAGCGACGCGGTCGCGTGGGACGATTTGTGCCCTTGGCATGCCTCCAGCCCTGCTCCTGCGTAACTCTTTGTTCAATTTCTTTTCCTCCTAATGCACTGGTGACGCGAACGCGTCAGCGACGCTGCCACGTCACGTGCGTGCTTTATTTATTTATTTATTTATTTATTTATTTTTATAATCATGGTGGGTTGTCTCCCACCTAGCACTTTTAGTTAGAGTCCTTAAGTTGGACATTTGGTGAGCTCCCTGTTATGGTGGCTTATGCTTGTATTCATCCAGGAATCTCCACCAATGTTTGTATCTCCAGTAACCTCCGGGGTCCCAAACTAGGCGCAGAAAGCCTTCAAGTAAGTTAAAGCAAGTGACAAGGCCCCAAGAGTGCTGATTACCGGGATGAATTCCGGGGTCCCAAATCTTGCTTTCGCACCCATCTTTAAGTTGATTATCATGATTCCATCCGGGTGGTTCAGCTTTAGAATTCTCACTGAAGCGTCCAAACAAATTCCTAGACCCATTCAATTGAGCTTTACACCAACCTTTGCATTTAAACTTAAAGCTTCCAACCATGATGAACCTTGCAGGACAATTCTTACCACTGGCCATCTTCCTCTTACTCTTAATGCCACAAAGAGCTCTAAGTTGACCATCCGTCTCCAGTAGCCCATATTCAAGTGGGATTAGAAAGCTAAGGGATATGAATTTTACCCACTTGAATGTTGTGAAGGATGATGGCAACTTAGGGGGAGGGGTTTCCAACAACTTTGGCAAGGTAATTTCAAGCTCCACTCCCTTGTGCTCTTCTTTGACATCTTCTACCTCTTGATCAACCTCCACAAAATCTTCAACCATGATCTGCCTTGGAGGTTGTACGCTCTTCTCAACATCAACATCAAACACCGTGGAAGGAGGCTCTGTGACTGGACTTTCCAATGGAGGTACAACATCTCTTAAGTCTGCAACCACTTTTTCCTTTTTAATAATTGCTTCTTTGTCCAGTTGTTTAAGTATAAAATCGTACTCATCCTCGATGTTTTTCTTTCCATGACAACTCCTTTCAACTATTCTTTCATCTTCAAGGGTCTCTCCTACCCTTACCCGTAGGGCCTTCTCTAGCTCTTTTTGAAGTATGGATTCGCGAAGATGATTCGTTCTTTCCTATTCTATATCAATAGCATAATTGGGATCATCTTGCTTTTGGATTGATGGATGTGGGTGTTCTTCCATGGAGGGTGGTGATGGGATAAAAAGATCATTGTGTGGTTGAAAAGGAGGTGCACTAGAGCTTGAGGGTTGATTGTTGAAGGTATTTGGTGGTCTGATTTGGGCGACGAGAGCTTGTATAGTAGAGTTTAGATTGGCAAGTGCTTTCTCCATGGAGGTTTGGGGTGGATCTATGTATGGTTCATTTGGTTCATAAGGTGGTTGGTATGGTGGATGTGGGTTAGGGTCATATGGAGGTGAATGGCGGAAAGGGGCTTGTGAGTATGGTGGTCTAAAATCATGTTGAGGAAAGGATTCATAGGCATATGGTGGTGGTTGTTGATAGTCCATTGGAGGTGGTTGTTGCCATGAGGGTTGATCAAATCCTTGTGACTCCTCCCATCTTTGATTGTTCCAACCTTGATGCCTGTTCTCATTGTAATTTCTTCTTCCTGCAACATTATTGTAACCAGACTCATAGCCAAAGGGGTGAGAGTTCATAGTAGCAATTAAAAATTAAAAATGAAAATAAAATTAAATTAAAAGGTTATTTATGTAACGACCCAATTTTTGGTACATCATGATCATACTAGAAACTGAGCGCTACCAACTTATCTTCCTAATTATTATCTATTATTTATTATATGAGCCTGATTCGTTGTTAAAAGCGTAGTTATTTTGTGAGGTACTTTTTTTTTTTGAAAACGTTTGAATTAATAAACAGAATCATTTATAAGCAATTCACAACTGGTAGCAGATAAAACAGTTATAAACAACCATACATAAATATATCACAAGCAGTTGATATCATTCGGTTATCTAGCCTTTATTAGAGTAAAGATCTTTAGTTAGGACACCCCTAGATATAACTAGATAATAACTATATACATATATATACATACAACATCCCAGGTCCTGACCTGTTCAAGAAGTCCCTAAGCTCGCACCCAGGCTAGCCTAGACTCTATACTCACTTAGTCCCTCTAAACTACTAAAGCGAGGGAAAGTACGTTCTAGGTCTTCAAAACTCAA
The DNA here is from genome assembly GCF_000816755.2 of Arachis ipaensis. Classification (NCBI taxonomy): domain Eukaryota; kingdom Viridiplantae; phylum Streptophyta; class Magnoliopsida; order Fabales; family Fabaceae; genus Arachis; species Arachis ipaensis. Next base: position 72,996,223 of record NC_029791.2, read on the forward strand.
GTCAGGTGGAACGTCATCAAAATGTGGAAGGTCGTCTACTAATCCTCTGCACGATCATATGTTGTCAAAGAGCATCTCTCAAGTACTTCATCGAGTGGCCACATAACGGCAACATTGTACGGAGGACTTAGGCTAATGTTTGTAGATAAGCAGGGTGCAGACGTTGGCTGGCCTCACAATATATACATATAAACAGGTAACGGAGTTGACTCTAGACTCAGAAGACTACCTAGAGCGGAATCCTCTTTGCAGAACAGTCATTAGTAAACTACGGAAGGGTGCTCATGCTTCCATCTGAAGGGGGAAGAGAGAGAGAAGGGGTAAGAACTGGGGAGTTCTTAGTAGGGTCGGGGTTATTACTTAAGTTCATTAATTTCGTGTCGCTTAGCAGACATATAGCAGAATACTGAGAAATAGTAAACAGAAGATACAGATAAATAAAGAAACTAAGAAGGCAAAACACAAACAAAAGAATACAAGAAAACAAAACACAGACACAGAGAATAGAATGAAAACAAAGAAATCATACATTCAAACAACAATCATAACAGAGGAAATGCGCAACCAAGTATGATGCATGTCTGTCCTATGCAGCCCATGAGCTCACGTGTCGGTGTACACCCTGTAGCCCGACATTACCTAGGAACTAGTCCTAGATATGGCTTATTTTCTGTAGGTGAACTTCGGCCTACAGGAGCAACACCCTGAGATACACAATTGATATTCACTGCAGGTGAACCTCAGCCTACAGGAATAACAACTTACTGTAGGTGAACTTGGGCCTACAGGACCTCTAGGGCCAATGGAAAAGCAGCAGATGAACATACAACAGAACATCATGCCACAAGGCTTAACTCTTTATTCTTATACTCTTCTCCTCTATTCTTTTTGTTATATTACTCTTTTCTCATTATCATCATTCATTATCATTCTTGTTATTCATCATCACTTTCACATTCTTATACAGTACTTCTTTCTTTCTCTGTTCAATCATACTATACAAACTTTACATCTTTCAATTTCACAATATCTTGGCTCAAACCATTTCTCTTTATCATATTACTCTTTTCACTTTGTCTTTTTACTCTGCTTTGATTACTCTTTTCTCTGTATCTCTTTACTTTTCTCTGGTTACTCTGTTCTCTGTGTTTTCTTTACTCTGCTCTGATTTCTCTGTTTAACGTATGTATTTAAAGCTTATGTAAATTTCGGTATGAATAGTTAGCCTGTCCCAAGTATAGGTTCATTAAGTCTATACTAAAATAGTTTAACTTTTCATATAATACCTAACCCTAGTCGTAACTCAAGAGTTTAACTTTTTCGCATTATTTTATTATTTTTATTAAAATATTTTTTTAATTAAATATTATTATTTAATATTTTATTATTATTTAATATTTTATTAATATATTTTTGAAAATTACTTTAACTTTACCTTTAACCTTTAAAATTCACTTTTTATCACCCGTAACTTTTAATATTTCTACTTTTACCACCCTAACTTTCAGAAATTACAAAAGAACCCCTCAAACACCAAAATAATTACTTCCTTGCCCTTTTATGAATCAAAAAGGTGTTCTTCGTTGTTCTTCACCACACTCAAAGTGTTCTTCGTGTTCTTCATATATTCTTCAGATTCTTTCTCTGTTTTTACCCGTTTTTCAGTCTTTTCAGCAACCGACTTTTACCAAAATTCAAAATAAATTAGTAGCCACTAAAACCCCATCTTTTCTACATGATTTTAACACAAATTGAACCTCAATTTAACCTCTAGGGTTCGTTTTTCCAGCAGCCATAAAGAACACAAATTCAAAGTTGAATATCATCAAATTTCATCAAATTTTCACCAAAATTTCAACAAGAATTACTCATATAAACAATAAATTTCAAGCATAACCAAACCATATCATAATCACACAACTCAAACACAATCAATCAAGATTAAATTCGTCAATTCCTACCTTGATTTGCTGCTCCAAATTCGGTTAGACTTTCAGGTGGTCCTTAAGCACTTTTTCCTCCTAAAACACATCAAGAACAACTTTAAATCCACAAACTCTCAACTGACCAAATCTCCCTCAGCATGTTAGGAAGAGATATCTCACCTTAGACTTGCTGAAAATTAATGTTTCTTGGCCCTCAAGTCAAGTTAAGCATGATTCCTAAGGAAGAACATCAAGAAAACACATGTTTTGCATGGTTTTCCTTGAAAACCGAATTGAAGAGGGAGGGAGACAGCCATCTCACCTTATTTCCATCCTTGATAAGTTACATGGTTATGTAGAGGAAGAAGAGAGGATCATTTTGGTGAAATCGGAGTTTTGATTTGAGTTTTGGTTCAGAAGAAATCAAGCTTTGAAGATTAAGTGTTCATGAAAGTTTCTCTCTTTTCTCTCTTGTTATTTTCGGCCAAAATGATGAAATGAGACAGCCTTGGAGTGTCTTGGGGGTGTAAGGTGAGTTGTTATTGGTTGGCTTGCAGGTGGATTAAAATAATATTAAAATATCTCAGGTGTATAACTACTAAAACTAGAAGTATCGGAACACTTGCAAAAACATCTCTAAAAATTATTTTCATAGCTACTAGCATAAATGACACTAGTAACATATTTATTATGAGAATAAAACATGAATAATGAGGCCTTAGCATTGCTAAAAGTCATCAGAGAGTGCTGGTGCTAAGCTGCACTAGTAAATTGTGAACCCGGTTAAACCGGTTTTCTGTTTTTAACTAAAACTGATCAGGTAACCTTATAATATCATTCAAGAGGCTTCTAATACTCATATAATGATGGTATTATCCTATTATCTCTCTTTTCTCCTGAATCGAGTCCGGTTTGTCAAACTAAGACTATTTACGAAAAACCGAATCAAAACTCCTAACCGATACGGTTCAAAAACTAGGTTCTTCGCGACCGCGTTATCGAGCTTGTCTCAGAAAAGGTTCTAACTTAAAGATGACATAATGACAATGAGGATTGAGATACTTGATGATATATTAGAGGTTTTCCCCTTACTGATCTTCCGGAGAAATTCGTACTTTCAGAAAAAATCTCGCGTACTCAAAAGTCGGGGTTGTTACAATTTAAATTTTGAATTTGAAAATTAAATTTTAAAATTTGAAATTTGAAATTTTGAAATTTGTGATATCAAATGTAACATGGAAGAGTTCATAAATTAAATTAGGAAAATAAATAAAAATAAAGAACCTGGGATTGAGAGTCACTTCTAAAACTAAGAGAAATCCTAAATCCTAATCCTAAGAGAGAGGAGAGAACCTCTCTCTCTAAAAACTACATCTACTCCTAAAATTGTGAATATGAGAGCCTCTTCCATGAATGGATGCATTCCCCCACTTTATAGCCTCTAATCTGTGTTTTTTGGGCCGCAAACTAGGTCAAAAACAGTCCAGAATTCGCTGGTTTCGAATTTTGCCACGTTGGATTCCCGTCCCTGCGACGCGACTGCATGAAGCACGCGGTCGCATCGCCTAGCGTCAGAGGAACTATAGCATATTATATATCAAATCGAAGCCCCGGATGTTATCTTTCCAACGCAACTGGAACCGCGTCATTTGGACCTCTGTAGCTAAAGTTATAGCCGTTTGAGTGCGAAGAGGTCAGGCTAGACAGCTTAGCAATTTCTCCAACTTATTGTATTCCTTCCACTTTTGCATGCTTCCTTTCCATCCTCTGAGCCATTCCTGCCCTATAATCTCTGAAAACACTTAACACACATATCAAGGCATCTAATGGTAATAAGAGAGGATTAATATTAGCAAATATAAGTCCAAAGAAACATGTTTTCAATCAAAGCACATAATTAGGACGGCAAATATAAACCATGAAATAGTGGTTTATCAGCTATTCAGGCTACAACCAAATTGCAGTAGATCCCCAGGATCAAGAGAAAACAGTATTCACATGCCCATCTGGAGTATTTGCTTACAGAAGGATGCCATTTGGGCTGTGTAATGCACTTGCAACCTTTCAGAGATGCATGCTCTCTATTTTCTCTGATATGGTGGAAAAATTTCTGGAAGTCTTCATGGATGACTTCTCAGTATATGGAGACTCATTTAGCTCCTCTCTTGATCACCTGACACTGGTTCTGAAAAGATGCCAAGAGACTAACCTGGTTTTAAATTGGGAAAAATACCACTTTATGATGATTGAAGGGATTGTCCTTGGGCACAAGATTTCGAACAAGGGAATAGAGGTGGATCAAGCTAAGGTAGAGGCAATTGAAAAATTACCACCACCTGCTAATGTTAAGGCAATCAGAAGCTTTCTGGGGCATGTAGGATTCTATAGGAGGTTTATAAAGGATTTTTCAAAAATTGCAAAACCTCTGAGCAACCTGCTAGCTGCTGACACGCCATTTGTGTTTGACACAGAGTGTCTGCAAGCGTTTGAAACTCTGAAAGCTAAGCTGGTTACAGCACCAGTTATTTCTGCACCAGACTGGACATTACCATTCGAACTAATGTGTGATGCCAGTGACCATGCCATTGGTGCAGTATTGGGGCAGAGGCATGACAAGCTTCTGCATGTCATTTATTATACTAGCCGTGTTTTAAATGATGCCCAGAAAAATTATACAACCACAGAAAAAGAATTGCTTGTAGTGGTTTATGTCATTGACAAGTTTAGATCATACTTAGTAGGATCAAAAGTGATTGTGTACACTGAACATGCTGCTCTTAAATATCTACTTACAAAGCAGGATGCAAAACCCTGGCTCATAAGATGGGTGTTGCTTCTGCAAGAGTTTGATATAGAAATAAGAGACAGAAAAGGGACAGAAAACCAAGTGGCTGATCATCTGTCCCGGATAGAACCAGTAGAAGGGGCGTCTGATAAACCCCGATTTCGTGGTTTATTTCATGCTTATTTTGGAGGATTTATTCATTTTTTCCCACATTTATTCAACGAAATAGCATGGTTTTGTAATTCTCCCTTGAATTTTGCTTAAGTGTAAAAACATGGTTTTAGGCCCTAATTTGGTGATTTTTGTTTCACTTTAATTCCATTCGATGCCTTGATATGTTTGTTAAGTAATTCCAGGTTCATAAGGCAAGTATTGGATGGAAGAAATGAGGAGAAAAGCATGCAAAATGGAGAATGCATGAAGAAACAAAGATTTGGAATGAACCAATGGACACGCACGCGTACAAGGTGCGCACGCACAAAAGTGGTTTCTCACAAGGACGCGCACGCGTACATGCCGCTTCCGCGTGGGTTGGGAGTTTGCCTGCGATGCGCACGCGCACATGGCGCGCGCGCGCCGATATTCTTATATGGCCCACTTAATGGAAAAACGCTGGGGGCGATTTCTGAGCTGCCCAGGCCCAAATCCAACTTGTTTCTGAGTGTATTTCATGCAGAATTGAAGTCCAAGCAAAGGGGAGCAATTAAGTTTAGCCAACATGAGCCTTTAGTTAGTTTCTAGAGAGAGAAGCTCCCTTTTCTCTCTAGAATTAGGTTAGGTTGATTTCCATCTTAGATCTAGGTTTAATTACATGTTTTCATCTTGTTTCTTTTATAATTTCTTACTTTTACTCTCTCATTCTCATGTTCTGTAATGTTAATTTCTCTTTTATGTTCATAGATGCTCTTGTTGGATTTGATTTCCCTTTAATGCAATTTATGATTCATGTTCTTTTATTATTGACTTGCTTTATTGTTGTTTAATTCCTCGAAATTGAATAGTGTAGAATTACATTCCTTGCAATTTGCCATGTTTCCCTCTAATGCCTTCTAAGTGTTTGACAAAATGCTTGAAAGGATGTTAGAGTAGGTTTCGAGCATTCTTGGCTTGGAAAGAGTAATTGGGCAACCTTGAGTCATGAAAACCCAACTTATGTTGGTGATCTAGAGTTGTTAGCTAATATTATTTCCATTGACGCTAATCTTTTGCTATTTTAATTAGTAAGTCAATTAGGACTTTTGGATTGAGATTAGCTAGTCTCATTAGACTTTCTCCCTACTTGTTGGAGTTGACGTAATGAGATAAATTCTTGTTTATATTTGTGACATGATTAATTAATCTTGTTTGACATTCTCCGGATGTGTGAGTTAACTAAATAAGATGAATTAGTCATGCATGACTAGGATAGAAAGCCTATGACCTCAATCCATTGCCATGAATGTCTCTCTTTATTACTTGCCTTCTTTAATTATTTGCTCAATTTACTTTTCTTGTCTTTTTATTTTATTGCCCCTCTAATCAAACTAAACCCCTCTCTTTTTACCCCATCATAGCCAATACGCATGCACTCCATTATATCCTAGGGAGACGACCCGGAGTCTAAATACTTCGGTTATAAATTCATTGGGGTTTGTTATTTGTGACAACCTAAAAAAAAAAACCTTAATTTGATGCGAGAGTTGTCTGTCGGTTGGGAGTTATACTAACAACGAAATTCTTCTTTCTATAAGAGAAATTCCTTATCGACAACAATTTCCCGTTCATCAAATTAATGGCGCCGTTGCCGGGGAGCCAATGGTGCTATGTTATTGGCTATTGTAAATATTGTGAATAGCTTTATGTTTGGTTTGTTTGTTGATTTTTGATAGTTTTAGGATTTAGCCACCTTCATTTCTTATTGCTCTTTGTTTTTATTTTCTACTTCACTATGAATTCTCACTTTGGCTATGAGTGTAGCTCAAACTATGTTGTAGGAAATGAAAGCTTCAATGAGGATGTGTATCAAGGAATTGGAGATCAAAGGTGGAAAGAGCCTCAGACATTTGATCAACCTCCATGGCAACAACCTCTGCCAATGCACTATGAAGAAGGGCCATTCTATGATGCATGTCAGTCCACTGGCTATGATGAACTCCCTTGTGACTTTCAAAAATCAACACCATATGCCTATGAGCCATATCCTCAATATAGCCACACGTCATACTCACAAGTCTCATACCACCATTTACCTCCACTTGACCATAACTCATACACACCATATCAACCACCGTTAGAATCACATGTAGAACAACCACCATCCCAATACCAATACTCTCAAGAACCACAAATTCCATATACACCACCTCAAGAACTCCACCAATATGAACCACCTTCCGATTACAACAATCTTCCCCTAACCGATGAATTTTCTCTTCCAATCCCATCTCCTGACAAAGCCTTCATGTTAGAACTGAGAGACCTTGAATCTCGTATTTTAAGGCAACAAGAGGAGGATGAAACTAAGTTTAAGGAGTTAAGAGTAAGGGTGGCCGGGATAGTAGAAGTCGTGGGTCGCCTGACATCTCACCTGAACTCATGCACCATAAGTACTCCCGTTGTTGAATGTGGAGAAGAAATCAAGGAGCTTAGTGAGGATATGAACTTGGAACTCCATGGTGAGGAAGGAGAGTTGAAGCAAGAAGCACAACAAGAGGAGAAGGTAGAGATTAGCTAACAAAAGGAAGTAGTGGATGGATGTTTAGGGTATGTTGAGCACATTAAGGAATCCAAAGTTGAGGAACCCCCTTCTAAGGAGTGTCGAGGGAATATTAAAGAGAAATTCCTTACCGACAACAATTTCCCGTTCATCAGCGTCCTTTTCTTATATTGAGATCTTTGAAACCTTTCCGGATGAGCATTTGTTCGCCATTCAGGAAACACCATGGTTTGCATACATTACAAACTATAAAGTTGCAAGGTTCATACCGAAGGGGTACAGCAGGCAACAAAAGAAAAAATTAATTACTGATGCAAAGTACTACTTGTGGGATGAACCCTATCTCTTTAAGAGATGTGCAGACGGAATACTCCGTAGGTGTGTGCCTAGAGAAGAAGCACAGAAGATCTTATGGCATTGCCATGGGTCACAATATGGAGGCCATTTCGGAGGTGAGCGAACAGCCACCAAGGTCCTCCAATGTGGCTTCTACTGGCCTACCCTCTATAGAGATTCCCGAGAGTTTGTACGTAATTGTGACAGTTGCCAGAGATCTGGTAATCTGCCTCATGGTTACGCCATGCCTCAACAAGGAATCTTGGATATTGAGTTGTTTGATGTATGGGGTATTGACTTCATGGAGCCTTTCCCACCATCATACTCAAACACTTATATTCTGGTGGCAGTCAACTATGTATCCAAATGGGTAGAGGCCATTGTCACATCCACTAATGATACTAAGACAATGCTGAAGTTCCTCTAGAAACATATCTTCAGCAGGTTTGGTGTCCCTAGAGCACTAATTAGTGATGGGGGCACTCAATTCTGCAACAAACAACTTTACTCTGCTATGGTCTGGTATAGAATTAGTCACAAGGTGGCAACTCCATATCATCCACAGACAAACGGGCAAGCTGAAGTCTCTAATAGAGAACTAAAAAGAATCCTGGAACAGACTGTAAGTACCCGTAGACAGGATTGGGCGAGAAGCTTGGATGATGCTCTGTGGGCTTACGGAACAGCATTCAAGACTCATATAGGGACCTCTCCATACCAGTTTGTGTATGGTAAGGCCTCCCATCTGCCCGTGGAACTGGAGCATAAGGCCTACTGGGCAACCAGATTCCTAAAGTTTGATGCCAAATTAGCTGGAAAAAAAAGATTGCTCCAGCTGAATGAGCTAGAGGAATTCAGACTCACTGCTTTCGAAAATGCCAAGCTTTACAAAGAGAAAGTAAAAAGGTGGCATGATAGAAAGCTGTCATCTAGAGTCTTTGAACCAGGATAGAAGGTTCTGCTGTTTAACTCTAGGCTCAAGCTATTTCCTGGGAAACTGAAATCCCGGTGGAGGAGACCATATGTGATTACAAGTGTGTCACCATATGGCTATGTGGAGCTTTAAGACATTGATTCTAATAAGAAGTTCATTGTTAATGGACAGAGAATCAAGCATTATCTTGAAGGAAATGTTGAGCAAGAGTGCTCAAGGCTGAGGCTAGATTAAAAGCTCAGCAAGGTCCAGCTAAAGACAATAAAGAAGCGCTTGCCAGGAGGCAACCCAACCATTAGAAAAGCTTTTTATTTATTTATTTAATTATTTATTTTTAATTATAAAGTTTAATATAAATAGTCTTCAAGGTAAAGAATTAATTGCATAAGTTCACAGGGTTACAGAAGGATTCAGAATACAAAACAGGGAGAAAGAGCTCACTGGCAAGAAAATGCCAGTAAGAGGTATATTTGGGCGTTAAATGCCCAAAAGAAGCATCTACTGGGCATTTAACGCCAATAAAGATACCTTTTTGGGCGTTTAACGCCATACCTGCAGCATCCTGGGCGTTCAGAAAAATGCCCAGTGACGAAAGATTTCTGGCGTTTAACGCCAGCCAAAAGCAACAGCTGGGCGTTAAACGCCCAAAACAATCTACAGATGGGCGTTAAACGCCCAAAACAAGCAGCAGTTGGGCGTTTAACGCCAGGACTGTGGAGGGGAGGAAGTTTTTGTTCCCAACTTGATTTTTTTTAAAAATTTCATATCTCCATCCATTTTTCTTGCATAAACATGTTCCCATACTTTCAATTTTCAAACTTTTTCCAAAAATTTTTAAAATATTTTAATCCTAAAATTCAATCTTTCTCAATTCTTCTTCAACCTCTTCTCAAATATTTTTTTTTAAGAACAAATCTATCTTTTTCTAATATCTTTCATATCTTTTCAATTCTAAATTACATCTTTTCCTATCTTACTTATCTTTTCCAAATCACATTTTCTATCATATCTTTTTAAAAGATTTTCGAAAACCCACCCCCGTCCCCTTTAAATCCTCGTTCGGCCTCCCCCCTCTCATCCACACATTCGAACTTGGCTCTCCCTCTATCCCTCTCTTTTCTTTTCTTTTGCTTGAGGACAAGCAAACCTCTAAGTTTGGTGTGTTTATCCGTGATAACTAAGCCAATACCCACCAAGATCATGGATCCTAAGAGAAAACAAACCAACTCAAGAGGCAAGAAAGAGAATATTCCAAAATCACTTTAGAATCAAGGAAAGTTCTTAACCAAAGAACATTCAGACCATTACTATAAAATAATGGGTCTAAGGTCAGTGATCCCGGAAGTTAAATTCGATCTGAAAGAAGACGAATATCCGGAGATCCAAGAACAAATTCGAAACAGGAGCTGGGAAGTCCTAGCTAATCCTGAAACAAAGGTGGGAAGAAACATGGTTCAGGAATTTTACTCTAATCTGTGGCAGACAGACAGGCAGAGAATAGCTGGAACCGCATTCTATGACTATCGAACTCTGGTCAGAGGGAAGATTGTTCACACCCATCCTGACAAAATAAGGGAGATCTTCAAGCTACCTCAACTGCAAGATGACCCAGACTCCTTTAATAGGAGAATGATGAGACTAAATCAGAGCTTGGACAAAATCCTAGAGGACATATGCCTCCCTGGAGCCAAATGGACAACCAACACAAAGGGTGTCCCAAACCTAGGGGTGTTCATGGTTTGGTTAATCTAAAAACCAAACCAATTTTTTGGTTAACCAAAAATATAGTATTGGTTAATTAACCAAATTGGTTTTATATTATAAAACCGGTTATTAACCGGTTAGTAAAATTCAAAACCGGTTTTTAACCAGTTATTAAAATAAAAACCGGTTTTATATCAGAAAAGTGGTTTTTATACTAAAAAACCGGTTTTTATATCAAAAAACCGGTTTTTACACTAAAAAACCGGTTTTTAAACTAAAAAATTGGTTTTTAAACCAAAAAATTAGTTTTTACACCCAAAAACCAATTTTTACACAAAAATTAATATTTTTACATACAAAAATAGTTAACCTTCCACCATCCAAGAATATCCAAAGGCTTATCATCTGGCTCACAGTCTTCATTCAAATAACGATCAAGCTCAGATTTAAGATTGGATTTGCGACCGGTTGATCGGCGATATAACCCCATATCATAAATGTCTTTGGCTTTGTCACTTGGACTCGGTTGGGAGAGGGTATCATCTTGGTTTCCTTCATCTGCACCTTGATATAAATTATAAAGTGAATGAAGACAAGAAGACAACTTTGTCTTCAATTCACCGCCCACTTCCGCACCAAAAGAATTAACTAGGCACCATTCAACATAATCCAACTTATGGCAAGGATCTAGAACTACGGCAATTAACAACAACATGTTAATAGTTTTTGCATTTCCCCAATACTTGTTGTATTTTGCTTTCATCTTACTTGCCATAAGACTTATGCTCAAATCATCATCATCACGATATTGTTGAATCCTCCTTCTAAGAGCAAACACTTCTTTCATGTATAAGTTACTAGTGTCGTTTGCCTCTATCTGAACCGGGATTGCTTATGCAAATCTTTAAATGTGATCTCATTGCACTTGTTCCATTCCCGCACTTGATCACTTTTAAACAGTGTTGACATTGAGCCTTATTTTCATCATCAGATGTTCTCTTGAAGTGGTCCCAAACTGTTGATCGATTTTTGCGCTCAGATGATGTGGTTGGGAGAGGAGGTAATGTAGAAGCCGAATGCTCTGCAGACTCTGACATGGGAACATCACGATCGGCTACCTCATTCTGAATAAGAAGCCATAAAATCTAATTATTAAATACTTCAACAAAGCAAAGTTATCAAACACAAAGCCAAGTTCAAACAATATATACATATACTTTGAAACTGATTCCAGAGGTGTTCAAACGAATTAAATATTAGTCATAAATCACACCAAAATACAATGATATCAATATATCATTCATTATTCATTATCTTCTCTACTTCAAGACTCTACTCAGTGCTTTCTGCTTTTTAACTTAACAAAAGACAAGAGATACACCCAACAGAATCATGTCTGATGTAATGTAACAAACATATATAAACTTATTACATATAAGGCTATTGAATGAATGAATCAGAATTTACTTACATGTGTTATTTATTCTGTGTTATATATGATGATTCAATCAATATGCTGTTAAAGTATTCTTTATGTGAAGGACTAATAAGTAAGCATAAATAATGACCCAAAGCCCAAGATAATGCATACCATTCCACTAACTACTACTAAAACTATTTAAATAAAGTAATGCATACCATTCCACTAACAATGGCAATGCCCTTTACTTGCGCCACTAACTACTAAAACTATTAGTAAGTGGGCTATTGAATGAATGAATCAGAATTTACTTACATGTGTTATTTATTCTGTGTTATATATGATGATTCAATCAATATGCTGTTAAAGTATTCTTTATGTGAAGGACTAATAAGTAAGCATAAATAATGACCCAAAGCCCAAGATAATGCATACCATTCCACTAACTACTACTAAAACTATTTAAATAAAGTAATGCATACCATTCCACTAACAATGGCAATGCCCTTTACTTGCGCCACTAACTACTAAAACTATTAGTAAGTGGTATATAGTATATAATAACAATAGCATAATAGGAAATCAGAGTAAGAGAAGTGGTCATGGGCTTGTGGGAGGTTTAGTTGAAGCTATTGAAAGTATAGTTAGTTAAGCTAGCTAAGATTAAGTTATTGAAAGTATTAGTTATATTCACTTTGTCAATTTGTTAGTTTGTTAGGAAGTGACTTTTTTCAATTCTGTTATAAGTTTATAGCTGTTTTCAATCTTGTGTTCAAGTCTATTAGTTCAAGACTATTAGTTCCTAGTTTCTATAAATAGCTATGCATAATGCTCTACTTGGACTATGTCTTGTATTCTTCTCTAATCAAAGTGTGTTTAGTAAAGTTCATTCAATCATTTCTTTTTCTGCTTTACCTATTCTAGATTCTAATTCTTTATTACTTGATCTAGTTTTTGCATTGTTGTTTTCTGCTGCATAACTCTGATATTCAAAAAAGTAGCATAATCACTGCAATTCTTCTTATCAATTATTTTTCCCATGAATAGAAGTGTAGCTTATCATACCCAACAGGAATTCAACTTTCTAGAATACTAGACCACTAGCAAAAGGTGTCAAAGTCTTAAGCAGTGCCAATTCAATGAATTCATTTAACTTGTACTACAGCTTAAGCAGTTCAACATCAAGATCAGGAGACACGAAACAATACCAAAAACAGGACAACAAAAGCATGTAATATAAGCAATTACAACTTCATGCCATCTCACTAATATCCCTCAATATTACTCTTGTAGTCTTAAGTTTCTCCTAACCAAAACCTAAACGGATAAGAATATCTAAAGCTCAAGAAGCGATAAACCTTGAAGATAATTCAAACAAATGGTACAAAAGTAGAAGTCCCAAATCCTGTTTATATGATCAAAACTATAGTAAGTACTTTGTGAGGCAAACCTGTTTTCCTCCTTCCCGTTCAACCAAAAAAATAGTGATTTTTCATATGATTGACAAATCAAGTAAAACAAAATAAAAGCTCAATCACAGAAAAATAGGAACTGATATGCACTATAGTTTAATGGTGCAGAAACACAGCATAATGCAGTAGCCAGAACAACAATTCTCCATTCAATGAGACAGATAATTAGAACAACAGTTCTCCATTCAGTTCATACAAATTAATAAAGTCTTAACCAATCAAAAAGTGAACCAAAGTGAAGAAGAAACTTACAGTAGGATCCATTGAAATGAAGAGTTCAATGCTGAGAGATTTAAAATCTACACCTTTTCAATCCATTAAAATGAAGAAGTCAGAAGTATACTAATGAAGAAACAAAACAGAACAAATCAACAAAATAGAAAAAACCCAAATAACAAATCCAACTTAGAACTCAGAACTAAGGCAAGGAGGGGGTTTACCTCAATTGATGAGCTCCGGCAAGCCACCGACGAAAGAAGACAATCGAAAAAGATAGATACTCAGGCGAATCAAAGTGAAGACAGAGACACAAAGTTGCGAATGGGAGGTCGAGGCAGAGAGCCAGAGTCGCGAATCAAAGTGAATACTTGAAGAGGTAGATGTCCGACGAGCCACAACGAGCTCCGGCGAGAGGCGGAGGAGAAGAACGGTTGACGGCGGTGAACTGGAGAAGAGTGAATTGGGTTTTGTCGGTATCGAAGAGACGAAGGAGAGTGAATTAGGTTTAGATTTAGGTTTTTTAAATTTGGTTTTGGTTTTGGTTAACCGGTTAAAAACCGTTTTTTTTTTTAATTTGGTTTTGGTTAACCAATTTTAAAAAATATGGATATGGTTTTAAAATTGTTTTATTAAACTGGTTAACCAAAATATGGTTATGGTTTTTTAACCGGTTAACCATATTTTGGTTATTTTTTGAACAGCCCTACCCAAACCAACTCAAAAGAGGAGATCTCAAACCAGTCGATAGAGGCTGGCTGGACTTCATTGGGCGCTCTATATTGCCCACTAGCAACCGCTCTGAAGTCACCATTAAAAGAGCAGTGATGATTCATTGCATTATGTTGGAAAAAGAAGTGGAAGTTCATCAGCTGATTTCTTGTGAGCTTTACAAAATTGCAAACAAGAACTCCAAAGATGCCAAATTGGCTTATCCAAGCTTGATCTCTCTATTGTGTAAAGATGCTAGAGTAAAAATGGGAGTAGATCAGTATATTTTAGTTGAGCAACCAATCACCAAAAAGTCAATGGAAGGACAAGTGCAGGACGACCCCATCAAGAGGAGAGCACAGGAGTTCCTCCCGAAAATTCCTCAATTTGAATACTGGGGGCGCCTAGAAGCATCTATCACCAAGTTGCAAGAAACTATGGATTAACTGAAGGAAGAATAGCAAAATCAAAACAGCATGCTCTGCAAACTGCTTAGGGAACAAGAAGAGCAAGGGTGTGAACTGAAAGAACTGAAGCGCCAGAAGCTATCTCCTGAAGGGCCAAGCACCCCACAGACTAAAGAGGCATCTACCTCCCAAAGCAAAGGTTGTTGAGTCCTAACTCTGTGATAACCTTTTATCTATTTTAAGAGTATATGAGTATTAAAATTAGAGTCATGTGTCTTTATGTCTTTAGTTTCTTTTCTTTTATTGCTAAGTGTATGCTTTTATGCCTAATTTATATTATTTTCATTAAATAATAAATAAAGACTAGAGTCTATGCCTTAAAGTTATGAACATCCTATGAATCTATCACCTTTCTTAAATGAAAAATGTTTTAATTACAAAAGAACAAGAAGTACATGGTTCCGAATTCATCCTTGAAATTAGTTTAATTATTTTGATGTGGTGACAATACCTTTTGTTTTCTGAATGAATGCCTGAACAGTGCATATGTCTTTTGAATTTGTTATTTATGAATGTTAAATATGTTGGCTCTTGAAAGAATGATGAAAAGGAAAAATGTTATTTGATAATCTGAAAAATCATAAAATTGATTCTTGAAGCAAGAAAAAGCAGTGAATAAAAAAGCTTGTAGAAAAAAAATTTAGCGAAAAAAAAAGGGAGAAAGAAAAACAAAAAGCAAGCTGAAAAAGCCAAAAGCTCTTTAAACCAAAAGGCAAGAGCAAAAAGCCAATAGCCCTTAAAACAAAAAGGCAAGGGTAAAAAGGATCCAAGGCTTTGAGCATTAATGGATTAGAGGGCCTAAGGAAATAAAATCCTGGCCTAAGCGCCTAAACCAAGCTGTCCCTAACCATGTGCATGTGGCGTGAAGGTGTCAAGTGAAAACTTGAGACTAAGCGGTTAAAGTCGAGCTCCAAAGCAAAAAGAAGAGTGTGCTTAAGAACCCTGGACACCTCTAATTGGGGACTCTAGCAAAGCTGAGTCACAGTCTAAAAAGGTTCACCCAATTATGTGTCTGTGGCATTTATGTATCCGGTGGTAATACTGGAAAACAAAGTGCTTAGGGCCACGACCAAGACTTATAAAGTAGCTGTGTTCAAGAATCAACATACTAAACTAGGAGAATCAATAACACTATCTGAATTCTGAGTTCCTATAGATGCCAATCATTCTGAACTTCAAAGGATAAAGTGAGATGCCAAAACTGTTCAGAGGCAAAAAGCTACTAGTCCCGCTCATCTGATCATTGATATTTTGGAATTTATAGTATATTCTCTTCTATTTATCCTAGTTTGATTTTCAGTTGCTTGGGGACAAGCAACAATTTAAGTTTGGTGTTGTGATGAGCGGATAATTTATACGCTTTTTGGCATTATTTTTAGATAGTTTTTAGTATAATTTAGTTAGTTTTTAGTATATTTTTATTAGTTTTTAAATAAAAATTACATTTCTGGACTTTACTATGATTTTTTGTATTTTTCTGTGATTTCAGGTATTTTCTGGCTGAAATTGAGGGACCTGAGCAAATTCTGATTCAGAGGCTGAAAAAGGACTACAGATGCTGTTGGATTCTGACCTCCCTGCACTCGAAATGGATTTTCTGGAGCCAAAGGAGTCCAAATGGCGCGCTCTCAATTACTTTGGAAAGTAGACATCCAGGGATTTCCATCAATATATAATAGTCCATACTTTGCTTGAGTTTAGATGACGCAAACTGGTGTTCAACGCCAGTTCTCTGCCCTATTCTGGCGTTAAACGCCAGAAACAGGTTACAAGTTGGAGTTAAACGCCCAAAACAGGTTACAACCTAGCGTTTAACTCCAGAAATAGCCTAGGCACGTGTAAAGCTCAAGTCTCAGCCCCATCATACACCAAGTGGGCCCCGAAAGTGGATTTATGCACTATCTATCATAGTTTACTCATTTTCTGTAAACCTAGGTTACTAGTTTAGTATTTAAACAAATTTTAGAGATTTATTTTAGACATCATGACATTTTCACGTTTTACATTGTATCTCTACGGCATGAGTCTCTAAACTCCATGATTGGGGGTGAGGAGCTCTGCTGTGTCTCGATGGATTAATGCAACTACTTCTGTTTTCTATTCAATCACACTTGGTTCTATTCTAAGATACTCGCTTGTACTAACTGTGATGAATGTGATGATCCGTGACACTCATCATCATTCTCAACCCATGAATGCGTGCCTGACAAACACTTCTGTTCTACCTTAGATTGAGTGTGTATCTCTTTGATTCCTGGTTCACGTGTTTGATTGCATCTCCTGACAACAGAGCATTCGAATCCGTGAAATCAGAGTCTTCGTGGTGTAGGCTAGGACTATTGGCGGCCATTCCTGAGATCCGGAAAGTCTAAACCTTGTCTGTGGTATTCCGAGTAAGATCTGGGAAGGGATGACTGTGACGAGCTTCAAACTCGCGAGTATTGGGCGTAGTGACAGACGCAAAAGAATCAATGGATTCTATTCCAACATGAGTGAGAACCGACAGATGATTAGCCATGCGGTGATAGCGCATTTGGACCATTTTCACTGAGAGGATGGATGGTAGCCATTTTGAGGGACCTGAGCAAATTCTGATTCAGAGGCTGAAAAAGGACTACAGATGCTGTTGGATTCTGACCTCCCTGCACTCGAAATGGATTTTCTGGAGCCAAAGGAGTCCAAATGGCGCGCTCTCAATTACTTTGGAAAGTAGACATCCAGGGATTTCCATCAATATATAATAGTCCATACTTTGCTTGAGTTTAGATGACGCAAACTGGTGTTCAACGCCAGTTCTCTGCCCTATTCTGGCGTTAAACGCCAGAAACAGGTTACAAGTTGGAGTTAAACGCCCAAAACAGGTTACAACCTAGCGTTTAACTCCAGAAATAGCCTAGGCACGTGTAAAGCTCAAGTCTCAGCCCCATCATACACCAAGTGGGCCCCGAAAGTGGATTTATGCACTATCTATCATAGTTTACTCATTTTCTGTAAACCTAGGTTACTAGTTTAGTATTTAAACAAATTTTAGAGATTTATTTTAGACATCATGACATTTTCACGTTTTACATTGTATCTCTACGGCATGAGTCTCTAAACTCCATGATTGGGGGTGAGGAGCTCTGCTGTGTCTCGATGGATTAATGCAACTACTTCTGTTTTCTATTCAATCACACTTGGTTCTATTCTAAGATACTCGCTTGTACTAACTGTGATGAATGTGATGATCCGTGACACTCATCATCATTCTCAACCCATGAATGCGTGCCTGACAAACACTTCTGTTCTACCTTAGATTGAGTGTGTATCTCTTTGATTCCTGGTTCACGTGTTTGATTGCATCTCCTGACAACAGAGCATTCGAATCCGTGAAATCAGAGTCTTCGTGGTGTAGGCTAGGACTATTGGCGGCCATTCCTGAGATCCGGAAAGTCTAAACCTTGTCTGTGGTATTCCGAGTAAGATCTGGGAAGGGATGACTGTGACGAGCTTCAAACTCGCGAGTATTGGGCGTAGTGACAGACGCAAAAGAATCAATGGATTCTATTCCAACATGAGTGAGAACCGACAGATGATTAGCCATGCGGTGATAGCGCATTTGGACCATTTTCACTGAGAGGATGGATGGTAGCCATTGACAACGGTGATCCACCTACATACATCTTGCCATGGAAGAAGACCTACGCGCATGAAAAAGAAGACAGTAGGAAAGCGGAGGTTTAGAAGACAAAGCATCTCCAAAACCTCAATTTGTTCTTCATTACTGCATAACAAGTATTATTTAATTTATGCTTTTTACTCTTTATAAATATAATCACTCTTATCATTGATTTCCCGATTAAGATTTACAAAATAACCATAGCTAGCTTCAAGCCGACAATCTCCATGAGGTCGACCCTTACTCACGTAAGGTATTACTTGGATGACCCAGTGCACTTGCTGGTTAGTGGTACGAGTTGTGAAAAGTGTGATTCACAATTCGTGCACCAAATCACAATTGAATCAGAAAAAATAGCAGTTATCAAAATAGAGAACAGAGGAGTGCCAAGCAGTTTAATTAAGAAGTGGAAAAACATTAAATACCTCAACTCATACCAGTAGAAAGCCAAGAAAAGAACAGCTGACAGAGGATGAGCAACCTGCTACCCAAAATCCCTCTGAGGACAGTAAGAGCCCAGAGAGGAATAAGTCTGGCGCTCAAACGCCAAAAAAGGGTGAAAAACTGGTGTTAAACGCCCAATCCATGTCCAGTTCTGGCGTTCAAACGCCAGTGAGGGATCAGACACCTGCAAGTGCTGATAATAACTCCCTCAAGAATGCTTCTCAACATACCTCTATAGGAAATAAACCTGCAGCAACTAAGGTTGAAGAATATAAAGCCAAAATGCCTTATCCTCCTTATCCTCAGAAACTCCGCCAAGTGGAACTGGATAAACAATTTGCCCGCTTTGCAGACTATCTCAGGACTCTTGAAATAAAGATTCCGTTTGCAGAGGCACTTGAGCCAATACCCTCTTACGCTAAGTTCATGAAAGAGATCTTAAGTCATAAGAAGGATTAGAGAGAAATAGAAAAAGTTTTTCTCACTGAAGAATGCAGTGCAGTTATTCTAACAAGCTTACCAGAAAAACTTAAGGATCCCGGAAGCTTTATGATACCATGCACATTAGAGGATACTTGTACCAAGACAGCTCTATGTGACCTTGGGGCAAGTATCAATCTAATCCCTGCATCTACTATCAGAAAGCTTGGCTTGACTGAAGAGGTCAAACCAACCAGGATATGTCTTCAACTTGCTGATGGCTCCATTAAATATCCATCAGGCATAATTGAGGACATGATTGTCAAGGTTGGGCCATTTTCCTTTCCCACTGACTTTGTAGTACTGGAAATGGAGGAGCACAAGAGTGCAACTCTCATTCTATGAAGACCTTTCCTAGCAACTAGACGAACCCTCATTGATGTCCAAAAAGGGGAAGTGACCTTGAGACTCAATGAGGATGAGTTCAGGCTGAATGCTGCTGAGGCAATGAAGCATCCAGACACATCAAAAGATTGCATGAGTGTTAATATTATTGACTCCCTCGTAGAGGAGATCAACATGGCTGAGAGTCTCGAATCAGAGCTAGAAAACATCTTTAAAGATGTCCAGCCTGATCTGGAGGAATCAGAAGAAATAAAAGAGCCTCTGAAAATTCCTCACGAAGAGTAGAAACCTCCTAAACCCTAGCTTAAAACACTACCACCATCCCTGAAATATGCATTTCTAGGAAAAGGTGACACTTTTCCAGTGATCATAAGCTCTGCTTTAAATCCACAGGAAGAGAAAGCACAGCTTCAAGTGCTAAGGACACACAAGATAGCTCTTGGGTGGTCCATAAGTGATCTTAAGGACATCAGCCCAGCAAGATGCATGCACAAGATCCTATTGGAGGACGATGCTAAGCCAGTGGTTCAACCACAAAGGTGGCTAAATCCAGCCATGAAGGAAGTGGTGCAAAAAGAGGTCACCAAGTTACTGGAGGCTGGGATTATTTATCCTATTTCTGATAGCCCCTGGGTGAGCCCTGTCCAAGTTGTCCCCAAAAAGGGAGGCATGACAGTGGTTTATAATGAAAAGAATGAACTGGTTCCTACAAGAACAGTTATAGGGTGGCGTATGTGTATTGATTACAGAAGGCTCAATACAGCCACCAGGAAGGATCACTTTCCTTTACCATTCATAGACCAGATGCTAGAAAGACTAGCAGGTCATGAATACTACTGCTTTTTGGATGGCTATTCAGGTTACAACCAAATTATAGTAGACCCTCAGGACCAAGAGAAAACAACATTCACATGTCCTTCTGGAGTGTTTGCAAACAGAAGGATGCCTTTTAGTCTGTGCAATGCACCTGCAACCTTTCAGAGGTGCATGCTCTCTATCTTCTCTGATATGGTACAAAAATTTTTGGAAGTATTCATGGATGACTTTTCAGTATTTGGAGACTCATTCAGCTCCCGTGTTTTAAATGATGCACAGAAAAATTACACAACCACAGAAAAAGAGCTGCTTGCAGTGGTTTATGCCATTGACAAGTTTAGATCATACTTAGTAGGATCAAAAGTGATTGTGTACACTGACCATGCTACTCTTAAATATCTACTTACAAAGCAGGATTCAAAACCCAGGCTCATAAGATGGGTGTTGCTTCTGCAAGAGTTTGATATAGAAATAAGAAACAGAAAAGGGACAGAGAACCAAATGGCTGATCATCTGTCCCGAATAGAACCAGTAGAAGGGGCGTTCTCCCCCTCTATTGAGATCTATGAAACCTTTCCAGATGAGCAATTGTTTGCCATTCAGGAAACACCATGGTTTGCAGACATTGCAAACTATAAAGCTGTAAGATTCATACCCAAAAAGTACAGCAGGCAGCAAATAAAGAAATTAATTTCTGATGCAAAGTACTACTTTTGGGATGAACCATATCTCTTTAAGAGATGTACAGATGGGATAATCCGTAGATGTGTGCCCAAAGAAGAGGCACAGAAGATCTTATGTCATTGCCATGGATCACAATATGAAGGCCATTTTGGAGGTGAGTGAATAGCCACCAAGGTTCTCCAATATGGCTTCTACTGGCCTACTCTCTATAGAGACTCTCGAGAGTTCGTACATAACTGTGACAGTTGCCAGAGAGCTGGTAATCTACCTCATGGTTATGCCATGCCTCAACAAGGGATATTGGAGATTGAGTTGTTTGATGTATGGGGTATTGACTTCATGGGACCTTTCCCACCATCATACTCAAACACGTATATTCTGGTGGTAGTAGACTATGTATCTAAATGGGTAGAGGCAATTGCAACACCCACTAATGATACTAAGACAGTGCTGAAGTTCCTCCAGAAATATATCTTCAGCAGGTTTGGTGTCCCTAGAGTACTAATTAGTGATGGGGTACTCACTTCTGCAAGAAACAGCTTTACTCTGCTATGGTTCGATATGGAATTAGCCACAAAGTAGCAACTCCATATCATCCACAGACAAATGGGCAAGCTGAAGTCTCTAATAGAGAACTAAAAAGAATCTTGGAACGGACTGTAATTATCCATAGAAGGGATTGGGCAAAAAGCTTGGATGATGCTCTGTGGGCATACAGAACAACATTCAAGACTCTCATAGGGACCTCTCCATACTATCTTGTGTATGGGAAAGCATGCCATTTGCCAGTGGAATTAGAACATAAGGCCTACCGGGCAACCAGATTCCTAAATCTTGATGCTAAGTTAGCTGGAGAGAAAAGATTGCTCCAGTTGAATGAGCTAGAGGAATTCAGACTCAATGCTTTTGAAAATGCAAAAATTTACAAGGAGAAAGCAAAAAGGTGGCATGGCAAGAAACTGTCACCCACAGTCTTTGAGCAAGGACAGAAAGTTCTGCTGTTCAACTCTAGGCTCAGATTATTCCCTGGGAAACTGAAATCTCGATGGAAGGGACCATATGTGATTACGAGTGTGTCACCATATGGGTATGTAGAGCTTCAAGATATCGTCTCTAATAAGAGGTTCATTGTTAATGGATAGAGAGTCAAGTATTATATTGAAGGCAATGTTGAGCAAGAATGCTCAAAGCTGAGACTAGATTAAAGCTTAGTAAAGTCCAGCTAAGGACAATAAAGAAGCGCTTGTTGGGAGGCAACCCAGCCATTAGCAATGTTTATTTATTATGCAAATAATAATTATATGAGTTTTATATAAATTATCTTTAAGAATGATTAACAATTGCAGGAGTTCATAGAGTTACAGAAGAATTCAGAGCATAAAGTAGAGAAAAGGAGATCACTGGCACAAAAACGCCAGTAAAGGGAATTGTGGGCGTTAAACACCCAAAAGAAGCATCTTCTAGGCATTTAACGCCAGTAAAGATACCTTTCTGGGCGTTAAACGCCAGAATGGGTACCATTCTGGGCGTTTAACGCCCAGTGATAAAGGATTTCTGGCATTTAACGCCAGTCAGGGTACCTGGCTGGGCGTTAAACGCCTAAAAGAAGCAGCAGATGGCGTTAAACGCCCAAAACAAGCAACAACTGGGCGTTTAACGCAAAAAGTGTGGAGGGGAGGAAGTTTGTTTTTTACTTCAATTTTTCTCAAATTTTCATATTTTCATCCATGATTTCTTGCATGAACTTGTTACAAATTCTCATTTTTCAATTTCAATTTCAAAATAATTTCAAGCCTAAAAATCTTTCTTCATTCTTCTTCAACTTCTTTTCAAATCTTTTTCAAACCTCATCTATCTTTTTAAATTCTTTTCAAATCCTTTTGAAATCATCATACTATCTTTTCAAAAAGTAGATTTATCTTTTTCAAATCTCTCTCTTATCTTTTCAATTTTAAAAACTATATCTTTTGCATATCATAATTATCTTTTTACAAATCATATCTTCTGGCATATCTTTTTCAAAATTTTCGAACCCACCCCCTCCTCTTTATATTCACAATCGGCCACCCCCTCTCCTCCACAATTCGAATTTGTCTCTCCTTCTATTCCTCTCTTTTCCTTTCTTTTGCTTGAGGACAAGCAAACCTCTAAGTTTGGTGTGCTTTTCGTGATCACTGAGCTAAGACTCACTAAGATCATGGCTCCGAAAGGAAAACAAACCACTTCAAGAGGCAAGAAAGAGAATGTTCCAAAACCACTTTGGAATCAAGAGATGTTCTTAACCAAAGAATATGCAGACCATTACTACAAAATAATGGGTCTAAGATCAGTGATCCCGGAAGTTAAATTCGATCTAAAAGAAGACGAATATCCAGAGATCTAAGAGCAGATTCAAAAAAGAGGCTGGGAAATTCTTGCTAATCCTGAGACAAAGGTAGGTAGAAACATGGTTCAGGAATTCTACTCAAATCTGTGGCAAACAGATAAGCAGAGATTAACAGGAGCCACTTTCTATACCTTTCGAACCTTGGTCAGAGGAAAGATTATTTACTTCCACCAGGACAAAATAAGAGACGTCTTCAAGCTACCTCAACTACAAGATGATCCAGAATCCTTTAATAGGAGAATGGTGAGATTTAATAAGCACTTAGACCAAGTTCTAGAGGACATATGCATCCCTGGAACCAAGTGGATAACCAATACAAAGGGTGTCCCAAATCAACTCAAGAGAGGAGACCTCAAACCAATTGCTAGGGGCTGGTTGGACTTCATTGGGCATTCCATACTGCCCACCAGCAACCGCTCTAAAGTCACTGTCAAGAGAGCAGTGATGATCCACTGCATTATGCTGGGAAATGAAGTGGAGATTCATCATCTGATTTCTTGTGAGCTTTATACCATTGCAAACAAGAACTCCACTGACGCCAAATTGGCATACCCAAGCCTAATATCTCTGCTATGTAAAGATGCTGGGGTGAAGATGGAAATGGATGAGTATATCTCAGTCAAGCACCCAATCACCAAAAAGTTAATGGAAGGACAACAAGTGCAGGATAACTCTATCAAAAAGAGGGCACATGAGTTCCTCCCAGAAATCCCTCAGATTGACTACTGGACCCGCCTAGAAGCATCTGTCACCAAGTTGTAAAAAGCTATGGATCAACTGAAAGAAGATCAGCAAACTCAAAATAACATGCTCTACAAACTGCTGAAGGAACAAGAAAAGCAAGGGCGTGAACTACAGGAGCTGAAGCGTCACAAGCTGTCTCTTGAAGGGCCAGACACCCCACAGATTGAAGGAGCATCCATGTCCCAAGATAAAGGTTGTTGAGTCCTAATCTTAACTCTGTGATAACTTTTGCTATTAGAGATCTACCTTAGGAGTCATATGAATAATAGTAATTAGTATCTTTATTTTTATTTTCTTATTGTTTCCAATTAAGCTATAATTTATTTTTCTCATCATCATTAAACATGAATAAAATGGCAGATTCTTTAGAGTAAGGAGGCAATTTTATTTTTGAGTTCTTAATAAGAAAAATTCAAATTATTTATATATGGTGGCAATACTTTTTGTCTTCTGAATGAATGCTTGAACAGTGCATAGTTTTTGATAGTGAAGTTTATGAATGTTAAATTTGTTGGCTCTTGAAAGAATAGTGAAAAAGGAGAAATGTTATTAATAATTTGAAAAATCATAAAATTGATTCTTGAAGCAAGAGAAAGCAGTGAATACAAGCTTGCAAAAAAAAAGTGAGAGAAAAAGAAAAAGAACAAGCAAGCAAAAAAAGGCAACAGCCCTTTAAACCAAAAGGCAAGGGTAAAAAGGATCCAAGACTTTGAGCATTAATGAGTAGGAGGGCCTAAAGGAATGAAATCCTGGCCTAAGCGGCTAAACCAAGCTATCCCTAACCATGTGCTTGTGGCGTGAAGGTGTCAAGTGAAAAACTTGAGACTGAGCGGTTAAAGTCGTGATTTAAAGCAAAAAGAATGTGCTTAAGAACTCTGGACACCTCTAGCTGCGGATTTTAGTATGATTTAGTTAGTTTTTATTATATTTTTATTAGTTTTTAAATAAAAATCACATTTCTAGACTTTACTATGAGTTTGTGTGTTTTTCTGTAATTTCAGGTATTTTCTGGCTGAAATTGAGGGACTTGAGCAAAAATCTAATTCAGAGGCTGAAAAAGGACTGTAGATGCTGTTGGATTCTGACCTCCTTGCACTCGAAATGGATTTTCTGGAGCTACAGAAGCCCAATTCGTGCACTCTCAATTGTGTTGGAAAGTAGACATCCAGGGCTTTCCAGAAATATATAATAGTCCATACTTTGCCCAAGTTTTGACGACGCAAATTGGCGTTTAACGCCAAGTCTTTACCCTATTCTGGCGTTAAACGCTAGAACTAGCATAAAAACTGGAGTTAAACGCTAGAAACATGCAGCAACTTGGCATTTAACTCCAAGAAAAGTCTCTACACATGAAAGCTTCAATGCTCAGCCCAAGCACACACCAAGTGGGCCCAGGAAGTGGATTTCTGCACTATTTATCTTAGTTTACCCATTTTCTGTAAACCTAGGTTATTACTTTAGTATAAAAACTACTTTTAGAGATTTATTTTGTACCTGATGAAACTTTCACGTTTTACATTGTATCTCTACGGCATGAGTCTCTAAACTCCATGATTGGGGGTGAGGAGCTCTGCTGTGTCTCGATGGATTAATGCAATTACTTCTGTTTTCTATTCAATCACGCTTGTTTCTGTTCTAAGATACTCGCTTGTACATAACCATGATGAATGTGATGATTCATGACACTCATCACCATTCTCAACTTATGAACGCGTGCCTGACAGCCACTTCCGTTCTACATTAGATTGAGTGTGTATCTCTTGGATTCCTGGTTCACGTGTTTGATTGCATCTCATGATAACAGAGCATTCGAATCCGTGAGATCAGAGTCTTCGTGGTATAGGCTAGAATTATTGGTGGCCATTCCTAAGATCCAGAAAGTCTAAACCTTGTCTGTGGTATTCCGAGTAGGATCTGGGATGGGAGGACTGCGACGAGCTTCAAACTCATGAGTGCTGGACGTAGTGACAAACGCAAAAGGATCAATGGATCCTATTCCAACATGAGTGAGAACTGACAGATGATTAGCCGTGTGGTGACAACGTATTTGGACCATTTTCACTGAGAGGACGGATGGTAGCCGTTGACAACGGTGATCCACCAACATACAGCTTGCCATGGAAGGAGCCTTGCGTGCGTGAAGAAGAAGACAGCAGAAAAACAGAGATTTAGAAGACAGAGCATCTCCAAATCCTCAATCTGTTCTCCATTACTGCATAATAAGTATTATTTAATTTATGCTATTTACTCTTCATAAACCCAATCATTTTTAATACTAATCTCCTAACTAAGAGTTACAAAATAACCATAACTTGCTTCAAGCCGAGAATCTCCGTGGGATCGACCCTTACTCACGTAAGGTATTACTTGGACGACCCAGTGCACTTGCTGGTTAGTGGTACGAGTTGTGAAAGGTGTGATTTACAATTTCATGCACCCCCAGTATTATGGTAATGACCATGGGGTCATCATGCCCTGGGATGATGCCCACGGCGTCTTCTTGGGTTAAGGTGATATTGGGGAGGTCGACCGACCGGTCTCCTCCTCCAACATGATACACCTCCTTAAGATGTCTTTTGCGTGAAGACTTAGAGATCCCACCTCCTGCGAATCCTCCATTGATCATGTGGACATGCCTTTTCGGGGTGCGATTGGGACGTTCAGCTCGTCTGGTCTCGTCATCCCTTCTTCTTTTTCTTTGCTCGTCTGTTTTATTAGCTAGGAACCGATCTAGTCGACCTTCTCGCGCCAGTTTTTCAATGACGTTCTTTAGATCAAAGCAGTCGTTGGTGGAATGTCCATAGATTCGGTGATATTCGCAATACTCCGTGTGATTTCCTCCTCCTCTTTTATGTTTAATCGTACGATGGGGCAGGATCTTTTCAGTGTTGCATATCTCTCTGTATACATCCACAAGTGACACTCTGAGCGAAGTGTAGTTGTGGTACTTTCGAGGTTTCTCAGCAGGCTGATCCTCCTTTTTCGTAGACCCTTTATCCTTATCTCGAGGTGGGTAGGAGAATCCGAATTTTGAAGTTTCTCCTAATCGAGAATTTTCCTCCATATTGATATACTTTTCTGCCCGTTCTTGTATCTCGTTTAGAGATGTTGGATATTTTTTGGATATTGAGTGACTAAAAGGTCCCTCTTTCAGGCCGTTGATGAGCCCCATGATGGCTGCTTCTGTCAGGAGACTTTGTATGCCAAGTCATGCTTTGTTGAATCTTTCCATGTAGCTGCGAAGGCTTTCTCGATCTCCTTGTTTAACTCCCAATAAGCTTGGAGCATGTCTGGTCTTGTCCTTCTGGATGGAGAATCTAGCGTGGAACTTTTTGGCTAGGTCATCAAAACTTGTGATTGATCTTGGAGGAAAATTGTCGAACCACTTTATCGCTGTTTTTGTCAGAGTAGTCGGGAAAGCTTTGCATCGAATTACATATGAGGCGTCTCTGAGGTACATCCTGCTTCTGAAATTGCTGAGATGATGTCAGGAGCTTTGAAGTCCTTTGGGACTTTAGCTTTCATGATCTCTTTAGTGAATGGATCTTGATCTTTGCGGGAGTTATCTTCATGGTTGGAATAAGCAGTTTTGGTTTTGAGATCGGCCTCGAGCTTTGTGAGCTTGTCTTTTAGCTCTCGGCAATGTCTCACTTCTCTTCAGAGGTCTCTCTTGGCCTCCCGTTGATGTTCAGCCTCCTGTTCGAATTGTTTAAGGCGATTCTGCTATTCACAGAGGGCATCTAAGATTTCAGTGTTTGGAGATTTCTTGTCCCCCTTGTTTTGAGGCACATCCTTTGATGTGGCATCTATATTTTTAAGCGGGGTTCTTTCTTCCAAACCGGAGTTGTGGTCATTGTCAAGGTTGTCTGCCATGATGAGAGGATGACTTCCAGGTTCCCCGGCAACAATGCTAATGTTCTGAAGGTTACCTAAAACTGAAGGTCAATCTTGGATGAGATTTGCTATGGTGGCCGGAGCTGTCGTGTCCGACCTGTTGGATCTAGTTGGGCTGCTGATCCTGGATCACCGGAGGGTGGTGGTACCTGCAAGAGACTCCAATGCTTAAGTTAGCATGGGCTTTAAGCAGGTTTTTTGTGTAGAATCAGAGTATGAGTTATACCTGGGTGCTCCAGTGTATTTATAGTAGTGTGGAGTGACCTCCTTTGGAGATAAGTTAGTTATCTTATCTTATCTTTTGGGGTGGGCCCCCTTATCTTTGGGCAGCCGTCTTCAGGCGGGCTGTGATCTTCTGCTTTGGGCCTAGTTGGGCCCTTATAGCAATTTGGCTGAGCTCTTTGGGAAGAGGTCGGTTACGACCAACCGTTATAAGAGGTAGGTTGTCCCTGTCTTCATTTAGGTCGGCTTGCCTATCTCGACCCATGGTATGAACACTTAGCTTATATTATTTTCTCACTTACATGTTGTAACTACCATGTAGCTGAGAACCCTACTCTTATTTGGCATTAGCCCCTGCCCATGTTTTATTTGCTTTGATATTTTTGTGATGAGCTTAATTTTCTTTCTTTTCCTTTCCTCTTAGGTTGGCCACCAAGAGGGAAAGGGCAAAGCTTCTAAATGGGGTAACAAATAAGTCATCTGCACAATCTTTTAGAAGAAACTCATCAGTTGTAGCAACGCATCCACCTTGCTCATCTTTGCGTGCACTGAGAACGGTGCAATCTTTAAGTGTGGGGAGGTCGAGGACCGACTTCTATGGGTAACAATTTCTTCTTCCAACACCAATTTTTAATTTTTTTTATTAGTTAGTTGTTGCATTGTATGATAGGTTGCATGATAATTAGAATCTGTACATATTTTACCATTTTTCTTGCTAGGACTACAAGGTTGAAGTGATGATTTCTTTTTCAAAAAACTCTTTTAGGGCATTTTGCTAATTTGAATAAAAATTTTTGTTGAACTTGCTTGAAGAATGTATTTTGGAACATGGTTTTAGAGTTAGAACCCACAACCTTGTGAGATTTTGAGCCTAATTGATTGGTTGCATCTTATCAACCAATACATTTTGTTTCGGTGTGTGTTGTTCTCTCTAAAATTGTGATCTTCGTCTTGCTTGATTCTATATTTCCATTGTTTGGCCTATGCATGCATATATATGATTGAGGCCTTTGTTTCACTAAACTCACATACCCATATGGCCTTACCCTTTTATCATCCTTTACAAACCAATGTTGAGCCTATTCTACCCCATTTGTTCTTTATTTTAGCACATCACTTACTCTAAGTGGAAAAACAATAGATGTCCTTGATTTGAATCCTTGGTTAGTTTAGACTAGTAAAAATAGTGTAC
>NC_029791.2:73025839-73033034 GCF_000816755.2 Arachis ipaensis
AAAAAATAATGAATGTCCTTGATTTGAATCCTTGGTTAGCTTAGACTAGTGAGAAGAGTGTACATGATTTAAGTGTGGGAAAATTGGGTGGGGAACATTTGGTTTGGGAATTGGGTATGTTATATTTTTTATGAAAAATATGAAAAAGAGTTGGGCGCATGTTCATACATTCAATATCTTAAGCATATGGATTGATCTCTCATATATATAGTACCCACCACAAGAATAAAACAAAAAGAAAAACAAATAGAAAGGAAAAAGAAAAAAATATAAAATAAAATAAAATAAAAAGAAGGAAAAGAAAAAGAAAATAAGAAAGCAATAAAAAGGGGATAAAATGCCCCAAAGTAAGTAGTGATAGCAATGCATATGTATTGTATTCAAATTGGAATGCATGGACATGTGGCAAAAGATAGTTAATGGGTAGTTAGGTTTTATATTTTAATTACATAGATTGTCTTAGGTTAGGTGGGAAGCTTAGGTTAATCAATGATTGCCCCAAGAATGTCTTGAAGTCTTGGAAGGCTTGTTCACATTCTGGGGTCCATTCAAACCTTTTTCCTTTCTTTAGTGTTGCGTAAAAAGGGAAAGATCTTAATGTCAATCCAGCTAAGAATCTGGACAGAGCCGCTAGTCTTCCGTTGAGCTGCTGGACTTCTTTGACACAGGTTGGACTTTTTCATGCTAAGTATGGCCTGGCATTTATCCGAGTTTGCTTCGATCCCTCTTTGAGTTAGCATGAAGCCTAGGAATTTGCCAGCCTCTACTTCGAAGGTACACTTTGTGGGGTTAAGTCTCATTCCATGCTGTCTTATGGTGTTGAACACTTCAGTGAGGTCGGATAACAGCGTTTCCTCCCTTTGTGTCTTTACCAGCATGTCGTCTACATATACCTCCATTAGTTTTCAGATGTGATCGGCAAAAACTTTGTTCATCAATCTTTGGTATGTAGCCCCTGCGTTTTTGAGTCCAAAAGGAATAACTATGTAGCAGTAGTTCGCTCTAGGGGTTAGGAACGAGGTCTTTTCTTGGTCGGGCGAATACATTGGGATTTGGTTGTATCCTGAATAGGCGTCCATAAAGGAAATGTACTTATATCCGTAAGAGGCATCCACTAGAGTGTCTATATTTGGGAGTGGGTAGGGATCTTTTGGGCAGGCCTTATTGAGGTCTGTGAAGTCAGCACACATCCGCCACTTTCCATTTGACTTCTTTACCAAGAAGACGTTGGCTAGCCACAGTGGGATGTACCCAAGTGGCTGGATTGGAGCATCTCTGAGTCTGAATAAACTATTTGGATATGCTCTGAGCTCTTTCTCTTGTAGAACGAGCTTGCCGAAGGAGGATTTGAACAGGATATCCACGGAGCTTCCTTGGTCTACCAATGTTCGATGGAGATTGGCATTAGCTAGTATGATGGTAATGACCACGGGGTCATCATGCCCCGGAATGGTGCCTGCGGCATCTTCTTAAGTGAAGGTAATAGTGGGGAGGTCAGGTGACCTGTCCCCTTCTCTGACATAGTACACCTCTTTAAGGTGTCTTTTGCAGGATGACTTAGAGATCCCTCCTCCTGCGAATCCACCGTTTATCATGTGGATATGTCTCTCAGGGGTGTGAGGGGGACGTTCAGCTCGTCCGACCTCTTCATCCCTTCTTCTCTTTTTTGGTTCATCTACTCTGTTGGCTAAGAATTGATCTAATCTCCCTTCTCGTGCCAATTTCTCTATGACATTCTTTAGGTCATAGCACTCGTTGGTAGAATGCCCGTAGACTCGGTGGTATTCGCAATACTCGGTCCGACTTCCTCCTCTCTTGTGTTTAATCAGGCGAGGTGGTGGGATCTTCTCAGTATTACATACCTCTCGGTAGACGTCCACAAGAGACACCCGAAGAGGGGTGTAGTTGTGGTATTTTCTAGGTTTCTCAGTAGGTTGGTCTTCTTTTTTCCTGGACTCCTTATCCTTATCCCGAGGTGGGTAGGAGAATCCAGATTTTGAAGTTTCTCCTAATCGAGAGTTCTCCTTCATATTGATGTACTTTTCCACCCGTTCTTGTACCTCGTTCAGATATGTTGGGTGTTTTTTGTATATGGAGTGACTAAAGGGTCCTTCTCGCAGACCATTGATAAGTCCCATAATTGCTGCTTCTATAGGGAGATTCTATATGTCAAGGCATGCTTTATTGAATCTTTCTATATAACTGCAGAGGCTCTCCCGATCTCCTTGCTTGAACCCTAGCAGGCTTTGGGCGTGCCTGGTTTTATCATTCTGGATGGAGAACCTAGCCAGGAACTTCTTGGAGAGGTCATCGAAGCTTGCAATCGACCTTGGCGGCAGGCTGTCGAACCACTTTATTGCTGTTTTGGTCAAGGTAGTCGGGAAGGCTTTACAACAAGTTGCATCTGAGGCATCCGTGAGGTACATTTGGCTCCCGAAGTTGCTGAGATGATGACTTGGGTCGGATGTACCATCGTAGGGAGTCATGTCAGGAGCTTTGAAGTCTTTTGGAACTTTAGCTTCCATGATTTCCTTTGTGAATGGGTCTTGGTCCTTGTGGGGCTATCTTCGCGATTGGGCTGAGTAGCTTTTATTTTGAAGTCGGCCTCGAGTTTGAGGAGCTTATCTTCCAGCTCTCAATGCCTTCTGGTTTCTCTCCAAAGATCTCGCTCAGTGATGAATCCATATTTTACGATATATTTTGGTTTGATTTGAGTGGATTCCATCACATAAACCCACATTTATTCACCTAAATAGCATGCTTTTGGGATTTCTTCCTAAATTGTGCTTGAAAGTGAAAACATACTCTTTTGTGCTTAATTTAGTCAATTTTATTCACTTTAATCCCATTTGGTGCCTTGATGTATTTGTTAAGTGATTTTCAGGTTTTCAAGGCAAGTATGGGTTGAAGAAGTGAGGAAAAGAGCATGCAAAAGGGAAGATTTCAAGGAATGAAGGATTTGGAAAGCTGCCAGCCCTGACCTCTCTGTACTAAATTGGTCATAACGTGAGATATAGAGGTCTAAATGAGGCGGTTCCAGTGGCATTGGAAAGCTAACGTCTGGGGCTTCAAAATGACATGCAATTCGCTATAGTGGACATAAGTCTAGTGTGTGTACACATACATCTATGCGTCCGCACAGGTCCCTGCACGTGACCTCGTTAATTGCAACTCACTGGCAGTGATTTTTGGGACCCAAAACCCAATCCAACTCATTTTTTGAACCTATTTAAGGCCAAATTGAAGAAGGATGAAGGGGGCAATTAGGTTTGGTTTTTATGATGTTTTCTCTTAGTTTCTAGAGAGAGAAGCTCCCCTTTCTCTAAAATTAGGGTTTTTAGCTTAGTTTCCTTTTGATTTCAGCACTTTAATTCTCGCTTTAATGTAGTTTCCTTTATATTTTTATGCTTTCTTGTCTTTATCTTCTTCATCTCTTTTGTTATTTTCTCTTTTATGGCAATTTTCATGTTATAAACACTTTTGTTATTTTAATTCCAATTAATGCAAATTTATGTTTCCATGTCATTTATTACTTTCTTGAGTTGTCATTGTCACTTTCTTGCTTTGGTAGTTTTAGAATTTATTTTATTACAATTTAATATTATTTTATTCTCATGCAAACCAAGTGTTTGATAAAATGCTTAGCTTAGTTTTCACTTAGTTTTTCTGTTTGATAAAATGCTTAGCTTAGTTTTCACTTAGTTTATCTCCACTCTTGGCTTGAAATTGTTGACTTTGGTGATCCTTGAGTCATTGATGTCCATTCCTGTTTGATATATAGAGTAGTTAGTTGATTTGGTTTTCCTTGACTCTATGTCACCCCTTAGTGTTGACATAGGACTTAGGGATTGAAATTAACTATGCCTATTAGACTTATCTTCGATGTAAGGTTGACTAAGTAGGATTAACTCTTCATAATCATCATGTGTTTGTGGTCAATGTCTAGGATAGGTAGCCTTAGCTCTCAATTACTTGCCAAGATGTTCTCTTGCCTTTGAAGTTTCCTTTTCTTGCATTTAATTTCTTTGACTTTTATTGCTTTGATGTTTAATTTCTTGCATGTTTAGTTTTCACACTCTTGGTTGAAAAATTGGATGTTTGGGTGGAATTGAGTTATGGATGTCCATTCCACATTGTGTGAGAATAGTTAATTGGTTTGGTTTTCATTGACGCTAGTCTTTCACTAAGTAATTATGCTTTTGACTAATTCTCAAGGAGGATTGATTAATTTGGATTAATTTCACACAATTGCCATATTTGTGGTCCATAACTAGGATAGGAATCCTAAACTCCCCAATTCTTGGCAAGAGTTGGCATTTACATTCCTTGCATGTTTACTTGCGTTCTTGCTATTTACATTACTTGCTCTCTTGCTTTCATTCCCAATTCCCCATGCTCTCTCTCATAGCCAATAATTGTACACTTAATTACAACTCCTAGGGAAGACGACCCGGGAGCTAAATACTCTCGGTTTATATTTTGTATTGGATTTAATATTTGATAGTGAGAATTCATTGTTGGTTTGGACTATGCTACCAACGAATTGATTCTAGTTTTGATTGATTCCAAACCAAACAAAAATTCTCTTATCAAATTTGGCAGCATTGCCGGGGAGTTGCAATGGTGTAAAGTTAGTAGCTATTGTATATATGTTAATATGTAAATAGCTTGCTTTTTGGTTGTCTTTTGTTTTTGTTGATGGTTAAGAATGGGATCCCGGAGGACATTGCAAATTCTAGCATTGGTGGGAAAGTCAAGCACAAGCCACCATAGCAAGGGCTCTCCCAATTGTCTAACTTAAAGACATTAAATAAAAGTGCTTGGTAACTGAAAAACCCATATTTTATGATATATATTGTGTTCAATTCAAGAGATTTATTCAATCCTTCACCCACTTATTCATGTAAATTGCATGGTTTTACTTTCCCTTCCTTATTATGTGATATATGTGAAATACATGTTTCCTATGCTTTGAAATTATTTATTTTAATTACCCTTTATTACCATTCGATGCCGTGATTTGTGTGTTGAGAAGTTTCAGATCTTGTAAGGCAGGAATCACTTAAAGGATAGAAAGGAAACATACAAAAATGGAAGGAAAGCACAAAATGGAGTTTTTGAAGAAACTGGCAGCGACGCGAACGCATGGACGACGCGGCCGCATGCCCAGTGCGAAAAGGCAGCGACGCGAACGTGTGACTGACGCGGACGCGCGCCATGAGCAGAACACAGATGACGCGTACGCATGACCGAAGCAAACGCGTGATAAGGAAAACTTCAGATGACGCGACCGCGTGACCCACGCGGACGCGTGACAGACGCCACGCACCAGAAATTACAGAAAACGCTCCCAGCGATTTCTGAAACCCTTTTTGGCGCAGATCCAAGTACAGAAGGCACAGATTAGAGGTTATAAAGTGGGTGAATGCATCCATTCAAGGAAAGCTCTCCAATTATTCACTTTTCATAGTTTAGATGTAGTTTTTAGAGAGAGAGGTTCTCTCCTCTCTCTTAGGTTTTAGGATTAGGATTTCTTATTATTTCAAGTTAGTATTCGAACTCTTTATCAGGTTCAATGTTCCCTTTTTAATTACTTTGTCAATTTAATTTATGAACTCTTCTATGTTACATATGATTCTCTTAATTAATGTTATTTGAGGTATTTCAGTTTATGATTGCTTTCTTTTATTTATGTTACTGTTGCTTCCAATCTGAAGATATTTTTATTCGAGTAAGTTTACCTTTCCCCTTTTGGCCTTGGTTAAGTAATTGGTAACTCTTGAGTTATCAAACTCAACGTGATTGATAATTGTTGTCTTTGCTAATTGAATTGAACTTCAATAACTCCAGTCCTTTCTTACGAATTGACCAGGACCTGAGGCTCAAACTAATTAGTCACTTGACCTTCCTTTGCTTTAGTAAAGGCTAACTAAGTGAGATTAAAATTTAATTCTCATCAGCATTGATAGGGATAACTAGGATAGGACTTCCAAATTCTAATACCTTGCCAAGAGTTTATTTTACAGTTATTTATTTATTTTAATTGTCATTTAAATTACTTGTTACTTACTTTCAAAACCCCAATTTACAAAACTCATAACCAATAATAAGAACATAGCTCCCTGCAGTTCCTTGAAAAGACGACCCGAGGTTTAAATACTTCGGTTATCAATTTATTTAGGGGTTTTTTACTTGTGACAACCAAAACATTTGTGAGAAAGGACTTTTGTCGGTTTAGAAGCTATACCTACAACGAGGATTTATTCTGCGAATTTCTAGGTCATGCAAAAGTTCTCTCTTCAAAATGGCACCGTGATGCACGGAAAACTTGTCTCTCAACAAATTCCCCTTCGGCAAGTGTACCGAATTGTCGTCAAGTAAAACTCACAATAGAGTGAGGTCGAATCCCACAGAGATTAACGGATTAAGCAATCAATAGTTGATTGATTATCCTAGTTAGATGATTCAGATTTTGATGATGAGTAAAAAGGGAATGTAAATGGCATAAAAGTAAAGAAAGCAATAAAGTGGAGAAAAGTAAAATGGCAAGAAAAGTAAATGTAAGAACTAAAAATAAAATGAACATTGGGATCAAGAGATATTGCAATCCTCCGGATCAAGTTCATTCTCATCTCTACCTCAATCAATGCATTCATTGATCTCCTTGGCAATCTTAATTGATCGAATTCCAATTTCTTGGAATTCAATCTCTCAAATCTTGATCAATAGCCAATTCCTTGGTCAATTGCTCATGAGAAGAGATGAAGTATGGTCACTGATTATGCCACATGCATTTCCCAAATCAAGGATTAAAGTCACATATCCATCCACACCCAATTTGGTCCAGCATGAGAAAGCATTTCTAGCATGATATCTTCATTCCTCTTTCAAGGTTCAGAAGAGATCCAAGTATGAATAGTTTCTTTTCCAAGATAACTACCCAATTGGATGAAGATCGAAAGCTCTCTAGTAAAATCAAGAGGAAAGAAAGAAGAAGAAGAATAAGAACTACACTTAATCCATTGAATCACAATAGAGCTCTCTAACCCAATGTAAAGAGTTAGTTGATCATTACTCTACAAAAATAGAAAAGAAAGAAAGTGCAGAAAAGTAAATATGAAGATTCAAACTAAATTTGAAAATTCAACATTCATAAATGAAAATTACAACTAAAAGAAAGAGAAGGAAAAGTGTG
>NC_029791.2:73033667-73035686 GCF_000816755.2 Arachis ipaensis
AGAAAAGTAAAGAAAGCAATAGAGTGCAGAGAAGTAAAATGACAAGAAAAGTAAATGTAAGAACTAAAAATAAAATGAATATTGGGATCAAGAGATATTGCAATCCTCCGGATCATGTTCATTCTCATCTCTTCCTCAATCAATGCACTCATTGATCTCCTTGGCAATCTTAAGTGATTGAATTACAATTTCTTGTAATTCAATCTCTCAATCTTGATCAATAGCCAATTCCTTGGTCAATTGCTCATGAGAAGAGATGAAGTATGGTCACTGATTATGCCACATGCATTTCCCAAATCAAGGATTAAAGTCACATATCCATCCACACCCAATTTGGTCCAGCATGAGAAAGCATTTCTAGCATGATATCTTCATTCCTCTTTCAAGGTTCAGAAGAGATCCAAGTATGAATAGCTTCTTTTCCAAGATAACTAACCAATTGGATGAAGACCGAAATCTTTCAAGTAAAATCAAGAGAAAAAAAAGAAGAATAAGAATAAGAACTACAATTGATCCATTGAATCACAATAGAGCTCTCTAACCCAATGTAAAGAGTTAGTTGATCATTGCTCTACAAAAATAGAAAAGAAAGAAAGTGCAGAAAAGTAAATATGAAGATTCAAACTAAATTTGAAAATTCAACATTCATAAATGAAAATTACAACTAAAAGAAAGAGAAGGAAAAGTGTATGAGGGGAGGGAGTCCGAGGACCCCTCTTCAATCCCCCCTTCCAGAATTCCCCCCTTTTCAAGATTTGTCCAGCCTTTTCAAGATTTCTTTCAATGTAAAGACTAAGGCCTTTATATAGGCTCTCCTAAATTACAAAATGAAATTAAAAGCAAATTACAATTAAATGAAAATTCCTATTCTAGATGCTTCTTGTGGTCTTGATTGGTTGACAATTGTGGGCTTGCTTGCTTGAGCTTTCAAGTGGACTTGAAAGAGAGTGAGTCAAGTTGAGGTCCAGGTGCTAAAGTTAGTGCTAAAGTTAGCCACACTAATGCTACAAGTGTGGCATTAGTGTTAAAGTTATTGTGGCTAACGTTGCACTTGCTGCCCATTTGGTGTTTTTGGGGCTTAAAAGATGCCTCTTGTTTGTGCTACAATTTCATGCCCACTATAGAGTATTATATATAGTAGGAAATCTCTGAGTGTAAGCTTTCTAACACAACTAGAATCACCTCAATTGGACCTCCGTAGCTGAAGTTATACTCTTTTGAAGTGGACATGGTCGCTGGCATAGTTGCCAGCGTTACTGGAAAACTTGAGTGCCAATAACGCTAGTGATCAGGGCTTCATTATTGCCAGTTTCTGGAGCTCAAACTTAGTGTCCACCCCATACTATTATATATTGTTGGAAAGCCCTCGATGTCTACTTTCCAATGTTTTTGAAAGCGCATCATTTGGAGTTCTACAACTCGAGTTACACTTCTTGGAAGGTGAAGAGGTCAGCTGGCCTTAATACAGGTTGATACCATGTTCATCATTGCACTTTCAGGGCGGGTTTTCTCTCATAAATTTAGTATCAACCATGTAATGCCATATATGCTTGGAAAGTTCTGGAATCCTACTTTCTAATGCCACTAGAATCACCTCATTTGAAGTTTTGTGGCTCAAGTTATTCTTGTTTGAAGAAGGCATGGTCAGGCTGCCAAGTGGGACTTTTGCCCACGTTAACTACCACGTTAATCTAGTTAACGTGGAAGTTAATGTGGGTCTTTTTGCTTCGCCAACATTAGTGGAGATCACCTTTTCCACTAACTTTGGCATCTCCCTTTCCTTCCACATTAGTTCCCACGTTAATGTAGTTAACGTGGAAGCTAACGTGGGTCTTCTTGCTTCGAAAACGTTAGTGGCACTCACTTTTTCCATTAACGTTGGCATATACCCCTTTCGCAAGCGTTATTGGGGCACACCTTCCCCATTAACGTTGCTTGGTGCCTTTTGTCCCTTCGTTAGAGTTCACGTTAGTGTAGCTAACGTGACTCTTAACGTGGGTCTTCGTTCCATGCTCTCCT
>NC_029791.2:73037451-73055007 GCF_000816755.2 Arachis ipaensis
GTTAGTTAACCCAAGTTACCAAGTGATAAGGCACCCCTAAGAGCTTATTCATCCAAGTAGATCCCTCACACAAGAGCACCACAGACACATGCCTCAAGATTAAAACCATTGGTGCCTAGCCTTATTGCTTACTCTTTTTTTTTTCTTTTATTTTTCAACCTTTATTGTTCTTTCCCTTTTTCTTATTAGGATCTTCTTATTTAGCTAGTCTCATGGGGTGTGTTCAAAGCATATGATTCAGGACAGATAGTTGTCTTCCCACCTTGTGGTTGAACTAACTTAGCTAACTTATGACCACACCACAAAATCAGGAACTTACTCCATAGTATGAACTCTACTCTGGTCTTTTATAAAACACTCATTCTCTTTTCATTTGATTCAAAAGGGACAAGCATACTAGTAAGCAAAGTAAGGATGCAGTAATAACATTCAGACTAGAAAACACAGCCTTAATCAATAAAAAGTTTAAAAGACAGAATTGACATGCTTATTCACAAGGAGAAAGCACACATACATACAAAGAACATAGAAGACAATCATGCAAATTAAAGTGCTGGAAATAAGTAAGAGGAGAAAGGAACTTTACCACCTTGTATTTGACGGGGTCCATGATGGATCATGAATGTCTTAGAATGAAGTGTGTGTATGCATGTGTTTCAGCAAGCAAGATTATGGATCACAACAGAAGCACAAGAAGTAAAACAGAGACAATTTTGCTTGCATTAATAAGTGGTGTTGGCATGGTACTTTGCATGAAAGTTAAGTGGCAACACCAAACTTATTATGCCACTGTCAATCTAGAATGTTGTAAGTACCCAGTGAAGATTGAAATTCAAATTGTTGCATGGCACCACCAAACTTAGAGTGCAATCATATGCCAAATTATTGAAAGTAAACTAAGCAAAGCAAGGAAATGTTACCTACGGTTGGGTTGCCTCCCAACAAGCGCTCTTTTAA
Organism: Arachis ipaensis; assembly: GCF_000816755.2. Lineage (NCBI taxonomy): Eukaryota > Viridiplantae > Streptophyta > Magnoliopsida > Fabales > Fabaceae > Arachis > Arachis ipaensis. The sequence goes on from NC_029791.2 coordinate 73,038,409, forward strand.
TGTCATTAGCTTGACATGTTGTTCACGACTTTCTTCCTCTTCTTCCAGTTTGTTAAGAGGAATGACCTCAAGAGGAAAGAGGAGCCAGTTAATGCCCCTTATTTTGAGTGCCTCTCCCCAGCAAGCCTTCTTTTGTTGTTAGCTTGAGTAAACTTGCTTGTTGGGGTAGGGGTGGGATGGCTTTTGGTTGACCTTTTCTTCTTCATGAATATTGTCCTTCTTTTCTTGGTCACCATCCTTTTGTTAGTGTCTATGTTGATTGCCTTTACCACCTTGATTTCAGGATTTGGGTATTGTATGATGGGTGGAGCATCCTCTTCATCAAGAACTTCTTGAATTGGTGGTTCAATGAACTCACCCTCTATGCAACTCTCTATTTCATTGGAGTGTGGGCTCCCTTGATTGACTTCCTCCCTTATTCTTGATCTTTGAATGAACTCCTCTATTTTTGGAGAGAGTGAAGTGGTCTCTCTTTGTGATCTCAGCTCTTCAATGAATTGTTCTTCAGAATAGAGTTGTGCATTCTCCCTCAATTTTTCTTCATGGTCCCTTTTTGCTATTTTCTCCTCTTCGATTGTTTTTATTATTTCTTTAAGGAGGAGTTCTATCCTAGTGAGTCTCTCCTCTACTCTACTTTTTCTGAGTTCTTCAATGATAAGTTCCACCCTAGCAAGTTTATCTAAAGGAGGTTGTGTAGATTGTAATGGTTGGGCGGGGTTGGCTTGTGAATGGCATTGGATGTTTTGTGGTTGTGTGTTCTGAAAGTGGTATGACTCTTGTGGGTAGTGGATTGAGTTTTGTGGATGGTGAAATGAATTGTATGGATTTTGGATAGACTTTTGTGCTGAGGCATACTCAAATGATGAAGAATTTAGGCATGTAAAACTTGGAGGTGAGGTTGTATAATTGAGAGGTGATGGCTCTTGATGAATGGGGTATGAATGAGTGAAATCTCTTTGATTATGATCTTCCCAGCCACAACTTGAGTAGTGATTAATTTCACCAAATTATGGACCATTCTATGGCTCTGGAAAGTACCCCATTTCATGTTCTTGATACTCCCACCCACCATGAGCATAGTAAAGTGAATCATTATGTGGTGGTGGAGAGTTTCCCATGAAATATGATTGACTAAAATATGATGGATGCTCCTTTCATTCCTGCAGAAAGCTTTGTCTCAAACAATAATCACCAAAAGAAATTGGAATCTCCATTGTCACAGATGAGGAAATTCCCAGTGAGGCAATATCACAAACAGTTAGTTAGCAAAAGAAAATAAAGAAGCAAAAGAAAATAAAGACAAAAGAAAAGTGTCTAATCTAGTAAATCAATCAACCGGTAGTTTGTTAATCACAATTAATCCCCGACAACGGCGCCATAAACTTGATGCACGGAAAACTTGTCTCTCAACAAATTCCCCTTCGGCAAGTATACCGAATTGTCATCAAGTAAAACTCACAATAGAGTGAGGTCGAATCCCACAAAGATTAACAGATTAAGCAATCAATAGTTGATTGATTATCCTAGTTAGACGATTCAGATTTCGATGATGAGTAAAAAGGGAATGTAAATGGCATAAAAGTAAGGAAAGCAATAAAGTGCAGAAAAGTAAAATGGCAAGAAAAGTAAATGTAAGAACTAAAAATAAAATGAACATTGGGATCAAGAGATATTGTAATCCTCCGGATCAAGTTCATTCTCATCTCTTCCTCAATCAATGCATTCATTGATCTCCTTGGCAATCTTAATTGATCGAATTCCAAGAACTCTCAAATCTTGATCAATAACCAATTCCTTGGTCAATTGCTCATGAGAAGAGATGAAGTATGGTCACTGATTATACCACATGCATTTTCCAAATCAAGTGTTGGAAGAGAAGTGGACTTGAGAGAGAGTGAGTCAAGTTGAGGTCCAGGTGCTAAAGTTAGTGCTAAAGTTAGCCACACTAATGCTACAAGTGTGGCGTTAGTGCTAAAGTTATTGTGGCTAACGTGGCACTTGCTGCCCAGTTGGTGTTTTTAGGGCTTAAAAGATGCCTCTTATTTGTGCTCCAATTTCATGCCCATTATAGAGTATTATATATAGTTGGAAAGCACTGAATGTCAGCTTTCTAACACAACTAGAATCACCTCAATTGGACCTCCGTAGCTCAAGTTATGCTCCTTTGAAGTGGACATGGTCGCTGGCATAGTTGCCAGCATTACTGGAAAACTTGAGTGCCAATAACGCTAGCGATCAGGGCTTCATTATTGCCATTTTCTGGAGCTCAAAATTAGTGTCCACTGATGTGCGGAAAACGATCTGACACAAAACTCACCGGCAAGTGCACCGGGTCGCATCAAGTAATAATAACTCACGGGAGTGAGGTCGATCCCACAGGGATTGAAGGATTGAGCAATTTTAGTATAGTGGTTGATTTAGTCAAGCGAATCAAGATTTGGTTGAGAGATTTGTGATTTGCAGAATTTAAATTGCATAGAAAGTAAAGGGAATGGGTAAATTGCATTGAATTTAAAGAGAACTGAAATTCAATTCTCCTTCCCCGAGACTTAGAAATTAAAATTCACTCCACACCAAAAGCTCTCCGAAAACTCTCTATGAAAACTAAAAGAAAAGCTCCCTGAAAACTTAAATCCTATGCTATTTATACACTTTCTTCAAATGGTCTTCAAGCCTTCAATTGGGCCTTTGCTCTTGATGGAATTGGGTTGATAGAGGCCTTGGTTGATTGCTCTTTGAGTTTGGAGAAGAACCGAAGTGAACCGGGTTTGGAATCATGAAAGCTTGAGTAAAAGTTTGAGGCAAACTTTTACTCAAACTTTTCATATCAGCCACCCCATCTTTGCTGCTACTAACGTTTGAGCCAAATTTTGGGGTCATACTTTTGCTCAAACGTTGGCTCCCCTTTGCACACTCATGGCGCCAACGTTTGCCAAAAAGTTTGAGGCAAACGTTGGCACAAAATTTTGCTCTCCAGGGTGTTGATTTGTGATGCCAAAAGTTTGCCAAAAAGTTTGAGGCAAACTTTTGCTCAAGCTTTTTGCCCAAAAGTTTGCTCAAAAGTTTGAGGCAAACTTTTGGTCAAGCTTTTTGCTCCCTGGTTCGTTTTCACTTATTCCAAAAGTTTGAGCTAAAGTTTGAGGCAAACGTTTTCTCAAAATTTTTGTCCTCTCTTCCTCCTAGCCAGTCCTTCTTGCTTCAACCTTTCTCCAAGCTTTCTTCACCTATCATTAATCAACCAAACACATCAAAGCTATGCTCAAAATCATGAGATATTCATTCTTTCGTAATATGTGACAATTATAGCACAAAACCTCATGAAATTGCATTAATTCATCTATGGTTGATTAAATCAAAGGAAGCATGAAAATCTACCCAATTGGCTTGCTTGTGGCTCAAGAAAGTGCATAATTCAATTGAAAACATAAGAAAAAGGCTAGTGAAACTAGGCTAAGATGACTTGTCATCATCCACCCCATACTATTATATATTGTTGGAAAGCCCTGGATGTCTACTTTTCAATGCTATTGGAAGCACATCATTTGGAGCTCTACAACTCGAGTTACACTTCTTGGAAGGTGAAGAGGTCAGCTGGCTTTAATACAGGTTGATACCATGTTCATCATTGCACTTTCAAGGCGGGTTTTCTCTCTCAAATTTAGTGTCAACCATGTAATGCCATATATGCTTGGAAAGTTCTGGAATCCTACTTTCCAATGCCACTGGAATCACCTCATTTGGAGTTTTGTGGCTCAAGTTATTCTTGTTTGAAGAAGGCATGGTCAGGCTGCCAAGTGGGACTTTTGCCCACGTTAACTACCACGTTAATCTAGTTAACGTGGATCTTTTTGCTTCGCCAACGTTAGTGGAGATCACCTTTTCCACTAACTTTGGCATCTCCCTTTCCTTCCACGTTAGTTCCCACGTTAATGTAGTTAACGTGGAAGCTAATGTGGGTCTTCTTGCTTCGAAAACGTTAGTGGCACTCACTTTTTCCACTAATGTTGGTATATACCCCTTTCGCAAGCGATATTGGGGCTCACCTTCCCCATTAACGTTGCTTGGTGCCTTTTGTCCCTTCGTTAGAGTTCACGTTAGTGTAGCTAACGTGACTCTTAACGTGGGTCTTCGTTCAATGCTCTCCTTCTTCAAAGTTAATTCCACTAACTTTTCTCACTAACGTTGTGGCTTTCCTTCCTTCCACGTTAGTGCCCATGTTAGTGTAACTAACGTAGCCACTAACGTGGCTCTTCTCTTCTTCTTTTGGCCTGAAATCAATCAAACAAAGTGCATCAAAGTCTTGCTCTTAATCATGGGATCATGCATCATCCAATTTATCATATAATTCATGCAAAATTCTCATGAAATCATGTAAAGTGCACAATGTATACTTGAATCAAGATGTAAGTGAATATCTACCCAAAACTAGCTTATTTTCTAAGAAAATGCATGAAACTACCTTAAAAACAGTAAAGAAAAGGTCCGTGAAACTGGCCAAAATGCCCTGGCATCACACCGTTGTCGGGGAATTACAAACGTTTGCCTTATTATTTGTTATTGTACATATTTTTTCTTTTATTTGTTTATTTGTCTTTGTTTTTCCCTTTTTATTTTTATTAGCTACTATGAATTCTCACCCCTCTCGCTTTGAGTTTGGTTCTAATATTGTTGAAGGAAACGGAAGTTATAGCAGGAACATGCACCAAGGTCAGAACAATCAAAGATGGATGGAGCCACGAGGACTTGATCAACCCTTTAGGCAACAACACCCTCCACAATATCACAGACGAGGACCACTTTACAATGCATACCAAGCTAATTGATATGGTGGACAACCTTGTAACTACCAACAAGCCCCACCCTGTGCCTATAGACCATCCTCTCAACATAACTTTGAGCCACCACACTCACAAGCTCCTTTTCACCATTCACCACCATATAATCCTCATTTACCCCAATTCTAATCCAATTACTCCCAAACTCCATCACTTCCCTATGTACCATGTCCAAATCCATCACCTCGAGAATCACAGGCTCGCCTCAAGGAAACAGTAGATCAACTTCATACAACCCTTCATCAGCTGGAGCAAGCAATACATCAATTATCTTCCAGATGTTTAGACCCTCAAGGAACTCCAATAGCTTTATGTGGAGAATCTAATGACGAACGTAGCATAAAGGAGACACTAGAAACCCCAGTGGGCAGTAATGAGCATAACTTTGTCTTGAAAAAATTGGAGGAAGCTCAAATTATCCAAGAAGAAGAAGTACTGATTGAAGATTTAGGAGATGCTGAACCTCCATGGGAATCCAGAGTTGTGAAAAATTCCGTCAAGGACGTTACAATTAATGCTAAGGAGTGTAGTGCACAACCCCCAAAGCAGGTATTTCATGAAGAACTAGACGGAATAACCCAAGACGCACATTTTCTTGATGATGATAGTCTCAAGTCAAGTTCTCCTAGTAATGAACTTGCTTCCGCAAGTGAATTCTCTGAGATTGAAGAACCTTATCCAAGTGAATACGAAGATGATGCGGAGGTAGATTTCTCTCAACCTCCAGCTTATGACTTAAGTGATGAGGAAGACATAGAAGACTTTGATCAGGACACAGTTGCATTTGAAGAAGTTTGCAAGGAAATAGAGGAATTCGTAGAAGATTACAAGGGAGTAGAACTTACAGAACCACTGGAAACACCTATCCCAAGGCCATTACCACCTAATACAAGCTTCAAGTGGGTACAATCCTTAACCTTTATCTTTACTTTTCCACTTGAATATGGTTTGCTTGAAACAGATGGCCAGCTTAGAGCTCTCTGCGGCTTTAAGAGTAAGAGGGAAATGGCTCGTACTCAGAGCTGGTGTGCAAGATTCAACAAGATTCCATGCTTCAATTCAAAGCGCACGGATTGGTATCATGTTCAATCGAATGGATCTCGGAAGACGTTTGGTCATCTTGGTGAGAATCTAATTTCTAAACCGCCTGGATGGAAAAATATAATTCAAGACGAAGGTAGATTTAAAAGCAAAGTTTGGGATCCTGGAAAATATTCTGATATTCGTCACCCCAGAAGCCTGACAATCTGTTTGAAGCTGCTCAGAAGCTTTACATGCCTAGTTTGGGACCCCGGAGGCTGTTGGCATTCCAAACATTGATGGAGATTTCTGCATGAATTTAAGCATAAGCCACCATAACAGAAAGCTCATCCAATGTCCAACTTAAGGACTTTAACTAAAAGTGCTAGGTGGGAGACAACCCACCATGGTATAGTCGTTTCTTTTTCAATTTTTATTTCGTACTATTTGATTTTATGTTATGTTATTTTTATTGAACCTGGATGTTATTCATAGCATTTGCATTAGCATTGCATACTGCATCATTGCATACCTGCATCTAAAAAAAAAAGGAAGGCGTGCGACGCGATCACATCGCTAAAGCGTTTGCGTTAGTTGCGAAAAACTCCTCCCACGTGTCCACATTAATCATGCGAATGCGTGATCTGGAAATCGGCGTAAAAATCCAAAGCCCAGAAATCTGGGCTGGAATCGTGCGGCTGTTGTGAGTTTAGCACAAAACGGCCCACGCGTTTGCGTTTATGATGCGAACACATCACTTGCAAAATACCCATCCCACGCGAAAGCGTGAGTGACGCGTTCACGTCGCGTGGATTGCACAACACCCCAAAGGAGACAGAGAGTTGCGCTGAAACGACGCTGGAATTGTGCGTTTAGCACAATTTCCAGCGACGCGGTCGCATGCCTCACGTGACCGCGTCATGCATCCTTTTACCCATTCCATGCGATTGCGTCAACCCCCCGTCCACCCTAGCCACGCGACCGCGTGGCCCACGCGTTCGCGTGGATTCAAATTCACTAACCCCCAGTGACGCGAAACCCTACCCGTCGCGCTCCCCATTCCCCTTCTTCTCCCTTCCTTCTCTGTAACCCTTCTTCTCCCTAGCCCATCCTTCAAGTGATGACACTCCTTAACACCCAGCTTGAGTGAGCATCGAGGACGATGCTTTATTTTAAGTGTGGGGAGGTCGCCATCCCTGGCGTATTTCTTTTTGGTGAACCACTACGGACTCTTTCTATCTTATTTTGTTTATTTTTCTATATTTTTATCTTTATTTTTACTTTTCAGTACTTATACACTGTTCTTTTGCTGTATTTTTACTTTATTTCCGTATTTTGCTCTTTAGTTTATATTTTAGCCATTTAGTTTAATTGCAATTCTAACTTATTAGTTATAGAATATGTGGATTAATTAGTATAGTTTACCCTTTTAGCATATGATAGTTTGGTTTGAATTGAAAATAAAAAGGAAGTAAAATAGAGACTTTAACATAATCAAAAACAATCCACACACCTTGTATATAGAACATAACATGTTAGTTAGTTAACAACATTTCATCAAGGAGGAACACTAAATCTTTAAAGCCACCCAAAAAAAAACAAAAAAAATTTTTACATTGAGAATAATGGGAACTCTTAATTTTTACTTGCATGACATGTATAACTGATATATGATTTTTGAGCTAGAGAACACACAGCCTGTGAGTTTTGAGCTTAATTATATGGTTACATTCAAACCATAATTTTTATTCCTGTGTGTTTCACCATTCTCTTTATTCTGATGTTCTTTGCTTTGTTTTAATCTATATGTCCATTTATAGAGTATAGATACATACTAAGAGATGATTGAGGCCATCATATGAATTTTTCCTCACTTATCCCAAATTAGCCTACCTCTTACATCACCCTTGTTAGCCCCCTTGTTAGCCCCCCTTGAGCTTTTTAATCCCCTCTTGTTCTATAAACCACATTACTAGCCTTAAGCAGAAAAATAAAATAAAAATCCCAAGTTGAATACTTAGTTAGCTTAAGATAGAAATTGTGTATTGTTTAAGTGTGGGGAACTTTATGGGAACATGGATGATAGAAACAAGTAGGAAGTTAAAAAGAATAAGATGTTTCAAATAAAATTTTAGGAAGCATGCTCATGTGATTGAATGATTAATATTGAGTTTGAACTATATTTTATAATTATATGATTAATATGCTTATTTTATAATTTAAACTAGAAATAATTAATTCAAATTAGCAATATGTTGATAAATAATGTTTCTAAATATTTTTAATAGAGTACATTTGATTTTAAAATAACTCTACCCTTCAATTTTATCAAAATATCTATTCATACCTATCCTTTTTATTTTATAAAATCCTAATTTCCAATCCCAAATTCCCAAATTGAATCAGAAACCCTAATTCCCAAATCCCAAAAACCCTAACCCTAACTGTCATTTCACTACCCAGCCACCATGGCATCGCTGCCTACTGCCGCCGAACCTATTCCGCCGCCAAACCGATTATCGCGTTCTGCTGCACGCCGTCACGGAGGAAGACCAAAACCCAGGGAGAGGGCCACACGAGGAGAGGTCGGCGTCGCCATTACCTAAAGCCCGTGTCGCCGTCGAGCCCGCCGAGCAGAAGCTTCCATGGCCGTTGCCGTTGAGCTCACAAGTGGGAGAGAAAGAGTTCGCAGGTGAGAGAGGAAGGTATTGCGCCACCGTTCGTTGTTGTTCAGCCACCGCCAGGCCTTGTCGTCGCCGGGGTTACCACCGCCGCGTGCCACCGCCGCTTCTCACTGCCGAGGGGAAGCCTTGTCTACGTTGCTGCCTCAGTCATCGGTGAGTTGTGCACCGCCACCAGTTTCGAAGACAGCGCCAGCCTTGTTCTGATTTCAATTCTCCTATTTTTGAAATTGTAACGCTTTAAATCTTGCTCTGTTTTTATCTTGTTCCTCTGTTCCTTCCTGGCTTAATTATAGAATTATGGATTACTGTTTTAGTCGTTGCTGGTTTACTGTTCGAAAAAGGCATAATTGATGCTGAGATCGTTGTTGTTCTTGCTCTGAGAGAACTGATGTCACCGTTGCTGCTGTTGGTTCCGAATCCTATTACATTGATTCTGGTTTGCTCTTCTCCTTGGTTCTGACCTATTTGGCACGTTTTATTTTGTCACTTTTAATTGCCATGTTCTTGTTTTAATTCAATTCTGGTCTTTGAATTGTTTTGAATCTTCCAGAGCTATGTTTGCTTTTGATTCTTACCCAATTCGAATCCTTGTCTCGCTGCAACCATCGTCACTGCCATAAGAGATTGACAATGCTGCTGCCATACAAATTAATAGAGAAGGGAGTTTCCACGTTTAATCTATGTGAATTCAACTAATCGAGGTAGGGGATTTTATTTGAAATTAACAGCTTTTAACTTATGAATGCCAAAGAGGTTTAGTGAGTAATTACAAATAATTCATAAATATGATTAATTGATAGGAATAAGCTTGGTTTGAAGTTGTAAAATTTGGATTAAGTTTGGTATTGAGATAATATTCTAAATTGGTTTATTGAGTTTAGTTTATGGCTGTGAATGTTACTAGGTTTTGTTATCGTGAGTAATTAACTTGACAAGATTAATTTTGGTTAATGCTGTGACTGATATTGGTTTTCTAATTTTGATGGATTTGTTGGAAATTCTAGTCTTATGTGATATTGCTGAATTGGTTGAAATCTGGTTGTGAACTGTATTTTGAATTACTGATTTTTATGATGAGTTGGCTGAGATTCTGATCTTGAATAAGTTATTTTGAATTATTTGATCTTGAATGGCTGTAAAATGAACTTGTGTTGGGTTGGAATTGGTTGAAATGTGGCTGTAAGTGGTGATTTTTCTGAGTTATGATTTGAATTAAATGTGGTTGTGAACGGTGATTAAACTGGTGCTATTTACTAAATTAAAATATGTTGAGTTAATTATAAAGAAAAACTAACATGTTGATGATTGATGAATTGAGTTTGAATTGTGATTGGTTTTTTTGTGGTGAATGATTAACTGGTGATACTGATTTTGATTTGAGGCTGTAACTATTTCCGATTTTCTGATTGTTTGGAATTACTGAGAATCCTGTTATTTGATTATGTTGAGCTGCTTGCCATAGGCTGGTTTGCTTGATGGTTGCAAATTGACTGAAATTATGATCTTTGACGGATTTATATTGAATTGAATGATGTTATTTGATATATTGTAACGGTAGTGGATTTGGTTGGTGACTGATTGAAGAATGGTTTTGGAAAATTAGTTATGAGTTTTTAAAGTTAGACTAGTTAACTTTTAAAATAAATGATGACTGGGTGAAATTCTGATTTTAATTGATGAAAGGATGTTAGTTCCTAAACTGAATTATGATGAGATAATTATTGAGAATCTGTTATGATAATTGCTAATGAACAGATGGAGAATTGATTGAGTTTAACTTGAAAGGATTTTATGACTTATGAATTTAGTTGTGAATTGATGAGATTGGAGTTGGATTGATGGATTAGTTGGAATTGTGGAGTATGATTGACTTGCTAATTATTATGAATTGTGAATTTCTGGTTGATTGAGAATTGCCCGTTTGAAAATTGTTAAGAAAAGGGCTGGTGATTTGTGGAGAAAGAGGGAACCCGTAAGGGTGGTTAAGTCCGAGTTTTAGGGGAGGTGCTGTTGAAATTATATAAAAACCTGAGGTTTCATTTGAAAAGTTATTTTAAGAGAATGACGAATTGATATGTGGATTGTTGCGTTTTAGAAAGGATAATGAAAAGTGATAAAAGGCGGAAAAACCCCACGAACTGTTAGTTGTTTAACTACGCGGGAAAAGCCCACGAATTGATAATTGGTTAAAATCGGGAAGTACCTACGAACTGAATGATCATTGATCTCGGGGAAACCTATAGATTGTTATTTATTTTATATGCGGGAAAAACCCACGGACTGATAATCATTGATTACGGGAATAACCCATGAATTGTTGTATGTTGATCTCGGGTATAGCCCATGAACTGAAGATCATTGTTTGCTGTGTATTGATCTCGGGTATAACCCACGAACTGAAGATCACTATGTTATTGTGTATTGATCTCGGGGAATAACCCACGAACTGAAGATCTCTGTTTTGTTTGTGAATTGATCTCGGGGACGCCCACGAACTGATGATCACTGTTTCCCCTTGTGCGTATATTATGGGGTCGGGCTTTGCGCCGACTATCGGTAGTCACGAAGGAGTGGTATTCTTACCACCGACACATATGCACTAAGGACACAAAGGGAAGCCATATCTGGGACTTGTTCTTAGGTAATGTCGGGCTGCAGGGTGTAAACCGACACGTGAGCTCATGGCCTGCTTAGGATAGACATGCATCATAGTGGTTGTGCATTTGCATTTGGTTGTGTTTGCTTGTATTACTTCTCTGTGATTGTGTTATTTGTTTTATTGTGATTTGTTTGTGTGTTGAATTGAGTTTCTTACTTGTGCTAGTAGTTTGTGAATGGAAAGAGATGATTAATATATGTCGTTATGACCAAGAATCAATTATGTGGCTGAAAGATATTTAATATGACAAGTTTTGCGATTGATATCTATTTTGGGTTTAGAGATTTAAAGAAAGTAATTATTTATCTAAAGTAAGATTAAAAAGTATTTCAAGGGATTTAACAAAGATGGTTTATTAAGCAAAGTTAATTATTTGCATGTTAATCATTACTTTTACGGCATTCCCATTCCCTACTGAGAACGTGTGGTTTGTTCTAACCCCAAAATCTTCTACCCTTTTCAGTGATACAGGTTCGAAGACTCAGTTTGAAGCTGCGGGCGATTATAGAATTTATTTATGAGATAAGTTTTTGAGTTAGGTTATTTTCATAGAATTCCCTTGCCCTTGTTACTTTAGTTTTTGTTTTATACAGAGGGATATGATTTGTATCTAAGTTACACTTGAATTTGTTTGTATAATATTTACTAATAATTATATGATTATTATTATTTGGTGATGCTTGATATATGATTTGATAAATAAAAACAAAATTTTTTGGTATTTTTACTAAAACTGGATCGCGATATCGAACTAAAGGCTCAATAGTAAATAGTTAATAAGGAAAACAGGTCAGTAACGCCATACTTTTGGTACGATCATGACGTATTGGAAGTTGGGTCGTTACAATATGGTATCAGAGCAGTTCGTTCCTGTTAGAGCCTTGGGAATGGACTGACTATGCTTCATTGCATACTCTGAGTATCTGTCATGCTTTGTGACTTATTCTGATAACAAGAGTTTGAGTTTTATATGCATGACTGTCTGATGATCAACGCTGTTAGTTTACCATTGCATTCCTCATGGTATTAGGTCTGGCCAACTTAATACTAATAATTTATGTATATAGGAACACTAATGGGTTATCATAGACGAAATAGAAGAATAGGTAATGCGATTCACGGGGTTTGGGAGCGTTAGAAGTTAGGAAGTTAGTTTCGATTCAACGTATAATCTGTATTCGTGCCACGTGAACTTGTGTTATCTCTTCATTGTTTTCATTTGAATTCCTTGTTTTGGATTTCCTCGTCAGCATATAACTTGCTTATCTTTCAGGCTTAACTTATTGTTCTTGTATACTTTTCCTTGCTTGTAAATCTAATTACTTATCTGACTATTTCCGAATCTTCATTCTTGACCATGCTTATATTTTTGTTCATAGATTCCATTTTCTTTGATTTGAGTTTAAATTTATTTTCTAATTTTCGAGGGCAAAAATTTTTCTAAGGTGGGTAGAATGTAACAACCCTAGTTTTTGAAAATAAAATAATTAGTTATTTGTGATTTATTTTAAGAAAATTATTTTACTAAAGGTAATTAAATATAGTTTCATGATAATTGAAGTTTAAATTAATTAGAATTCTTATATAATTTTTATTGAATATTTGATATAATTGAAATTATAATGTTAGTAATTGAAAAATAAGAAAGAATTTTACCGTTCAATTTAAGTAATTTTTATTATGAATGAATTATGTTCTATTTTATTAATTTATACTCTTAGAGATTAATTTACTCGAAATAATTAGTTTGATTTTTATAAATAGTTTAAGTTTAAGTTAATTAATGTTTAAGTACAATTTTTGTTATAATTAGTTATTCTACACAAATTGAAATTAGAGTTTTGATAATAGAAATATAATAAAAAGTTATATCATTCAATTTGAATAATTAATATTGAGTTTAAACTATATTTTATAATTATATGATTAATATGCTTATTTTATAATTTAAACTAGAAATAATTAATTCAACTTAGCAATATGTTGATAAATAATGTTTCTAAATATTTTCAATAGAGTACATTTGATTTTAAAATAACTCTACCTTTCAATTTTATCAAAATATCTATTCATACCTATCCTTAAAAAAAAATACCTAAACCTAATTTTCTATCCTAACCCTAACTAAACTACACTCGCCTCACCCCACACCTACGGTTAGCCCACACAACCCACTACCCAGCTCACCAACACTCAAAACAAAGAAAAAAAGAGAGAGAGAGAGAGAAACGAAAGAAAGGGATGAGAGGAGAGGGGAGCTACGGTAAGGGAGAAGGGGGAAAAGAGGGAGAGAGCGACGGAGAGCTGCGCCCTGCCGCCGATCCGCCACCGAACTCGCCGCCCAGCCGTCGTCACGTCACTACCCAGCCACCATGGCCTCGCTGCCTGCTGCCGCCGAACCGATTATCGTGTTCTGCTGCACGCCGTCACGGAGGAAGACCAAAACCCAGGGAGAGGGCCGCGCGAGGAGAGGTCGGCGTCGCCGTTACCTGAAGCCCGTGTCGCCGTCGAACCCGCCGAGCAGAAGCTTCCATCGCCGTTGCCGTTGAGCTCACAAGTGGGAGAGAAAGAGTTCGCAGGTGAGAGAGGAAGGTGTTGCGCCGCCGTTCATTGTTGTTCAGCCACCGCCAGGCCTTGTCATTGCCGGGGTTACCACCACCACGTGCCATCGCCGCTTCTCACCGTTGAGGGGAAGCCTTGTCTACGTTGCTGCCTCAGTCGCCGGTGAGTTGTGCACCGCCACCAGTGTCAAAGACAGCGCCAGCCTTGTTCTGATTTCAATTCTCCTATTCTTGAAATTGAAACGCTTTAAATCTTGCTCTGTTTTTATCTTGTTCCTCTGTTCCTTCCTGGCTTATTTATAGAATTATGGATTACTGTTTTAGTCGTTGCTGGTTTACTGTTCGAAAAAGGCATAATTGATGCTGAGATCGTTGTAGTTCTTGCTCCGAGAGAACTGATGTCACCGTTGCTGCTGTTGGTTCCGAATCCTATTACATTGATTCTGGTTTGCTCTTCTCCTTGGTTCTGACCTATTTGGCACGTTTTATTTTGTCACTTTTAATTGCCATGTTCTTGTTTTAATACAATTCTGGTCTTTGAATTGTTTTGAATCTTCCAGAGCTATGTTTGCTTTTGATTCTTACCCAATTCGAATCCTTGTCTCGCTGCAACCATCGTCACTGCCATAAGAGATTGACAATGCTGCTGCCATAAAAATTAAAAGAGAAGGGAGTTTCCACGTTTAATCTATGTGAATTCAACTAATCGAGGTAAGGGATTTTATTTGAAATTAACAGCTTTTAACTTATGAATGCCAAAGAGGTTTAGTGTGTAATTGCAAATAATTCATAAATATGATTAATTGATAGGAATAAGCTTGGTTTGAAGTTGTAAAATTTGGATAAAGTTTGGTATTGAGATAATATTCTAAATTGGTTTATTGAGTTTAGTTTATGGCTGTGAATGTTACTAGGTTTTGTTATCGTGAGTAATTAACTTGACAAGATTAATTTTGGTTAATGCTGTGACTGATATTGGTTTTCTAATTTTGATGGATTTGTTGGAAATTCTGATCTTATGTGATATTGCTGAATTGGTTGAAATCTGGTTGTGAATTGTATTTTGAATTACTGATTTTTATGATGAGTTGGCTGAGATTCTGATCTTGAATAAGTTATTTTGAATTATTTGATATTGGATTGGAATTTTAATATATTGGAATGGCTATAAAAAGAACTTGTGATGGGTTGGAATTGGTTGAAATGTGGCTGTAAGTGGTGATTTTTCTGAGTTATGATTTGAATTAAATGTGGTTGTGAACGGTGATTAAACTGGTGCTATTTACAAAATTAAAATATGTTGAGTTAATTATAAAGAAAAACTAACATGTTAAAGATTGATGAATTGAGTTTGAATTGTGATTGGTTTTATTGCGGTGAATGATTAATCGGTGATACTGATTTTGATTTAAGGCTGTAACTATTTCTGATTTTCTGATTGTTTGGAATTACTGAGAATCCTGTTATTTGATTATGTTGAGCTGGTTGCCATAGGCTGGTTTGCTTGATGGTTGCAAATTGACTGAAATTCTGATCTTTGACGGATTTCTATTGAATTGAATGATGTGCTGGTTATTTGATATATTGTAACGGTAGTGGATTTGGTTAGTGACTGATTGAAGAATGGTTTTGGAAAATTAGTTATGAGTTTTTAAAGTTAGACTGGTTAACTTTTAAAATAAATGATGACTGGGTGAAATTCTGATTTTAATTGATGAAAGGATGTTAGTTCTTAAACTGAATTATGATGAGATAATTATTAAGAATCTGTTATGATAATTGCTAATGAACGGATGGAGAATTGATTGAGTTTAACTTGAAAGGATTTTATGACTTATGAATTTAGTTGTGAATTGATGAGATTGGAGTTGGATTGATGGATTAGTTGGAATTGTGGAGTATGATTGACTTGCTAATTATTATGAATTGTGAATTTCTGGTTGATTGAGAATTGCCTGTTTGAAAATTGTTGAGAAAAGGGCTGGTGATTTGTGGAGAAAGAGGGAACCCGTAAGGGTGGTTAAGTCCGAGTTTTAGGGGAGGTGCTGCCGAAATTTTATAAACACCTGAGGTTTCATTTGAAAAGTTATTTTAGAAGCTTTGAATTTGGAAAATTATATTACTTGAGCTTTATTTAATTTAGAAAAGAATTAAAATATTTTGAGTTCAATTTACCAAGGAAAGGAATTATGTTTCGAACTTGAATTATTTAAGAAAGAAATTATGTTTTGAATTTGATTCAATATAGAAAGAGTTATGTTTTGGGATTGAAATAAAGAATTACCTTTTTAGAAATTTGGTGAAATAATAATATTTGAATTTGAATAGTAAGAGAGATGATTTTTGAATCTTTGTGAAGTTAGTGAACTTGAGAAAGAGTTCTATTCGATTATTTCCAAAGAGAGGTTATGTTTTGTAAAGTGTTTAATGAATTTAAAATAAATGATTTTTCTTGAGTCTTTCGATAGAGAACCAAACTGAAAAATAGTTTTAGAGTTGGCTTGAGTCAAGATTGCTAAAGTAGAGATTATGACTGACTTGATGGTGAATATTTTTATGGATAAATACCTGAGAAAGTTAAGAAAGGTTTAAAGAAAAATGTTAAGAACTCAAAGGGAAAAAGAGAATGACGAATTGATATGTGGATTGTTGCGTTTTAGAAAGGATAATGAAAAGTGATAAAAGGCGGAAAAACCCCACGAACTGTTAGTTGTTTAACTACGGGGAAAAGCCCACGAATTGATAATTGGTTAAAATCGGGAAGTACCCACGAACTGAATGATCATTGATCTCGGGAAAACCTATAGATTGTTATTTGTTTTATATGCGGGAAAAACCCA
>NC_029791.2:73055370-73088386 GCF_000816755.2 Arachis ipaensis
CTTTTTAGAAATTTGGTGAAATAATAATATTTGAATTTGAATAGTAAGAGAGATGATTTTTGAATCTTTGTGAAGTTAGTGAACTTGAGAAAGAGTTCTATTCGATTATTTCCAAAGAGAGGTTATGTTTTGTAAAGTGTTTAATGAATTTAAAATAAATGATTTTTCTTGAGTCTTTCGATAGAGAACCAAACTGAAAAATAGTTTTAGAGTTGGCTTGAGTCAAGATTGCTAAAGTAGAGATTATGACTGGCTTGATGGTTAAGATTTTTATGGATAAATGCCTGAGAAAGTTAAGAAAGGTTTAAAGAAAAATGTTAAGAACTCAAAGGGAAAAAGAGAATGACGAATTGATATGTGGATTGTTGCGTTTTAGAAAGGATAATGAAAAGTGATAAAAGGCGGAAAAACCCCACGAACTGTTAGTTGTTTAACTAACGGGGAAAAGCCCACGAATTGATAATTGGTTAAAATCGGGAAGTACCCACGAACTGATTGATCATTGATCTCGGGGAAACCTATAGATTGTTATTTATTTTATATGCGGGAAAAATCCACGGAATGATAATCATTGATTACGGGAATAACCCATGAATTCTTGTATGTTGATCTCGGCTATAGCCCATGAACGGAAGATCATTGTTTGCTGTGTATTGATCTCGGGTATAACCCACAAACTGAAGATCACTATGTTATTGTGTATTGATCTCGGGGAATAACCCACGAACTGAAGATCTCTGTTTTGTTTGTGAATTGATCTCGGGGACGCCCACGAACTGAGGATCACTGTTTCCCCTTGTGCGTATATTATGGGGTCGGGCTTTGCGCCGACTATCGGTAGTCACGAAGGAGTGGTATTCTTACCACCGACACATATGCACTAAGGACACAAAGGGAAGCCATATCTGGGACTTGTTCTTAGGTAATGTCGAGCTACAGGGTGTAAACCGTCACGTGAGCTCATGGCCTGCTTAGGACAGACATGCATCATAGTGGTTGTGCATTTGCATTTGGTTGTGTTTGCTTGTATTACTTCTCTGTAATTGTGTTATTTGTTTTATTGTGATTTGTTTGTGTGCTGAATTGAGTTTCTTACTTGTGCTAGTAGTTTGTGAATGGAAAGAGATGATTAATATCTGTCGTTATGACCGAGAAACAATTATGTGGCTGAAAGATATTTAATATGACAAGTTTTGCGATTGATATCTATTTTGGGTTTAGAGATTTAAAGAAAGTAATTATTTATCTAAAGTAAGATTAAAAAGTATTTCAAGGGATTTAACAAAGATGGTTTATTAAGCAAAGTTAATTATTTGCATGTTAATCATTACTTTTACAGCATTCCCATTCCCTACTGAGAACGTGTGGTTTGTTCTCACCCCAAAATCTTCCACCCTTTTCAGTAATACAGGTTTGAAGACTCAGTTTGAAGCTGCGGGCGATTATAGAATTTATTTATGAGATAAGTTTTTGAGTTAGGTTATTTTCATAGAATTCCCTCGCCCTTGTTACTTTAGTTTTTGTTTTATACAGAGGGATAGGATTTGTATCTAAGTTACACTTGAATTTGTTTGTATAATATTTACTAATAATTATATGATTATTATTATTTGGTGATGCTTGATATATGATTTGATAAATAAAAACAAAATTTTCTGGTATTTTTACTAAAACTGGATCGCGATATCGAACTAAAGGCTCAATAGTAAATAGTTAATAAGGAAAACAGGTCAGTAACGACTTACTTTTGGTACGATCATGACGTATTGGAAGTTGGGTCGTTACATGAAATCAAAAACAATTGAATTACCATGTGCATTCAAAAAAAATATATTTATTTAATTAAGGGGTACACAAAATTCCCCAATTGCAAAAATAAAAAGAATCAATGCACATGGGATAAAATTAAAATTAATGCATGAGCTTGCAACACAAAGTGAGAAAAGTTAGGAAAATAGGTTAAGAAACTTTGATTTACAAAATATGTATGCTAGGTGAGATCTTAGACTAATCAAGGATTCACTTATTAGCTCACTTAGCCTTATACATATACTCTTACCTTTACCTTGGTCCCATTACAACCTTGAAAAAGACCTCATGATTTTTGTATATCTGTATTCTATAATTGTTGATTGGTTAGATGAAGAACAAAGTTATAGAAAGTAAGGATAAAAAGAAGAATAGAGTGATTAACCCAATAAACACTGAGTGACTAGAGAGTAAACACAAAATCCAGTGAGGGTTCAATAGCTCATCACCGTGTATCTCTGCTTAAATTGTTAATTGTCTTGCAAGTTTGAAAAATATTTTTACCCATCTCAATTGTAAAAGTGCTTTAACATTATCTAGGGTTTGGCTATGCATATATGATTCCTTGAGAATGTGAATTAATTTAACTACATGTAAGTTTTATATACAAGTGAAGAATAATTAGAATTGCCTGATTCATTTAGGTAGTTGTATTTAGGATAGATTGCATTGCATGAGATTCTACCACTTTAACCTTACGTTACTCTTTATCTTGGATTTAGCATGAGGACATGCTATTGTTTAAGTGTGGGGAGGTTGATAAACACATATTTTATGATATATATTGTGCTCAATTCAAGAGATTAATTCAATCCTTCACCCACTTATTCATGTAAATTGCATGGTTTTACTTTCCCTTCCTTATTATGTGATATATGTGAAATACATGTTTCCTATACTTTGAAATTATTTATTTTAATTACCCTTTATTACCATTCGATGCTGTGATTTGTGTGTTGAGAAGTTTCAGATCTTCTAAGGCAGGAATGACTTAAAGGATGGAAAGGAAACATACAAAAATGGAAGGAAAGCACAAAATGAAGTTTTTGAAGAAACTGGCAGCGACGCGAACGCATGGACGACGCGGCCGCATGCCCAGTGCGAAAAGGCAACGACGTGAATGCGTGACTGACGCGGACGCGCGCCATGAGCAGAACACAGATGACGCGTACGCATGACCGAAGCGAACGCGTGATAAGGAAAACTCCAAAT
Source organism: Arachis ipaensis (assembly GCF_000816755.2). Lineage (NCBI taxonomy): Eukaryota > Viridiplantae > Streptophyta > Magnoliopsida > Fabales > Fabaceae > Arachis > Arachis ipaensis. The sequence goes on from NC_029791.2 coordinate 73,058,392, forward strand.
GACGCGACCGCGTGACCCACGCAGATGCGTGACAGACGCCACGCACCAGAAATTAGAGAAAACACTCCCAGTGATTTCTGAAACCCTTTTTGGCCCAGATCCAGGTTCAGAAGGCATAGATTAGAGGTTATAAAGTGGGGGAATGCATCCATTCAAGGAGAGCTCTCCAATTATTCACTTTTCATAGTTTAGATTTACTTTTTAGAGAGAGAGGTTCTCTCCTCTCTCTTAGGTTTTAGATTTAGGATTTCTTATTATTTCAAGTTAGTATTCCAACTCTTTATCAAGTTCAATGTTTCCTTTTTAATTACTTTGTCAATTTAATTTATGAACTCTTCTATGTTACATATGATTCTCTTAATTAATGTTATTTGAGGTATTTTAGTTTATGATTGCTTTCTTTTAATTATGTTACTGTTGCTTCCAATCTGAAGATATTTTTATTCGAGTAAGTTTACTTTTTCCCTTTTGGCCTTGGTAAAGTAATTGGTAACTCTTGAGTTATCAAACTCAACGTGATTGATAATTGTTGTCTTTGCTAATTGAATTGAACTTTAATAACTCCAGTCCTTTCTTAGGAATTGACCAGGACCTGAGGATCAAACTAATTAGTCACTTGACCTTCCTTTGCTTTAGTAAAGGCTAACTAAGTGGGATTAAAATTCAATTCTCATCACCATTGATAAGGATAACTAGGATAGGACTTCCAAATTCTCATACCTTGCCAAGAGTTTATTTTACAGTTATTTATTTATTTTAATTGTCATTTAAATTACTTGTTCCTTACTTTCAAAACCCCAATTTACAAAACTCATAACCAATAATAAGAACATACCTCCCTGCAGTTTCTTGAGAAGACGACCCGAGGTTTAAATACTTCGGTTATCAATTTATTTAGGGGTTTGTTACTTGTGACAACCAAAACGTTTGTGAGAAAGGACTTTTGTTGGTTTAGAAGCTATACCTACAACGAGGATTTATTCTGCGAATTTCTAGGCCACACAAAAGTTCTCTCTTCAGTAACATTGTTCTAACTCTTCTCTTTTGTACATATTTTGACTTATTTTTTTTGTTATGCTTGGTTAGCTTAGAATTAGTTTAATTTTGAGTTGGTTATGTTAATTTTGGTTTGGATCATGAATTTATGGGTTCTTGCATGTTTTGGTGTTTGGTTTTGATTTAACTAAGGCTTGGTACCTTAGAATTTTGAAGAAAAATTTTTGCAAAACAGGGCATCTGTGCGTACGCACGTACTTGTGCGTGCGCACAAAACAGCTATTTTCTACTTCCTATGCGTGCACACCGACCTGTGTACATGCACACGCATGATTTTGCCCTCTGTTCGCAGTGCCAACATGCCTTGTGCGCGCGTGTTCCCCTGCTTCCTGCAACCTGTGCGTGCGGACGCACTTGTGCGTACGCACCCATCTCCTTTGGTTGGTTTAGCATGAGGACATGCTTGGTTTAAATGTGGGGGAATTGATGAATCCATATTTTACGATATATTTTGGTTTGACTTGAGTGGATTCCATCACATAAACCCACATTTATTCACCTAAATAGCATGCTTTTGAGATTTCTTCCTAATTTTGTGCTTGAAAGTGAAAACATACTCTTTTGTGCTTGATTTAGTCAATTTTATTCATTTTAATCCCATTTGGTACCTTGATGTATTTGTTAAATGATTTTCAGGTTTCCAAGACAAGTATGGGTTGAAGAAGTGAGGAAAAGAGCATGCAAAAGGAAAGAATTCAAGAAATTAAGGATTTGGAAAGCTGCCAGCCTTGACCTCTCTATACTAAATTGGTCATAACTTGAGCTACAAAGGTCTAAATGAGGCGGTTCTAGCGGCTTTGGAAAGCTAACGTCCGGGGCTTTAAAATAATATGCAATTTGCTATGGTGGACATAAGTCTAAGTGTGTGTACACATAGGTACTTGTGCGCACGCACAAGTCAAGATTCAGCATGTGTGCGGACGCACACATCTGTGTGTCCGCACAGGTCCCTGCACATGACCTCATTAATTGCAACTCGCTGGCAGTGATTTTTGGGCCCTCAAAAGCCAATCCAACTCATTTTTTGAAGCGATTTAAGGCCAAATTGAAGAAGCATGAAGTGGGGGCAATTAAGTTTAGTTTTTATGATGTTTTCTCTTAGTTTCTAGAGAGAGAAGCTCCCCCCTCTCTCTAGAATTAGGATTTTTAGCTTAGTTTCCTTTTAATTTCAGCACTTTAATTCTTGCTTTAATGTAGTTTCCTTTATGTTTTTATGCTTTCTTGTCTTTATCTTCTTCATCTCTTTTGTTATTTTCTCTTTTATGGCAATTTTCATGTTATAAACACTTTTGTTATTTTAATTCCAATTAATGCAAATTTATGTTTCCATGTCATTTATTGTTTTCTTGAGTTGTCATTGTCACTTTCTTGGTTTGGTAGTTTTAGAATTTGTTTTATTGTAATTTAATATTATTTTATTCTCATGCACACCAAGTGTTTGATAAAATGCTTGGCTTAGTTTTCACTTAGTTTTTCTCCGCCCTTGGCTTGAAATTATTGACTTTGGTGATCCTTGAGTCATTGATGTCCATTCTTGTTTGATATATTAGAGTAGTTAGTTGATTTGGTTTCCCTTGACTCTATGTGACCCCTTAGTGTTGACATAGGACTTAGGGATTGAAATTAACTATGCCTATTTGACTTATCTTCGATGTAAGGTTGACTAAGTAGGATTAAATCTTCATAATCATCATGTATTTGTGGTCAATGTTTAGGATAGGTAGCCTTAGCTCTCAATTACTTGCCAAGATGTTTTCTTGCATTTGAAGTTTCCTTTCCTTGCATTTAATTACTTTGACTTTTATTACTTTGATGTTTAATTTCTTGCTTGTTTAGTTTTCACACTCTTGGTTGAGAAATTGGATGTTTGGGTGGAATTGAGTTGTGGATGTCCATTCCGCATTGTGTAATAGTTAATTGGTTTGGTTTCCATTGACGCTAGTCTTTCACTAAGTAATTAGTGAGTTGACTAGGACTTATGGATTCAGATCAATTATGCTTTTGTCTAATTCTCAAGGAGGATTGATTAATTTAGATTGACTCCACACATTTGCCATGTTTGTGGTCTATAACTAGGATAGGAATCATAAACTCTCCAATTCTTGCCAAGAGTTGCCATTTACATTCCTTGCATGTTTATTTGTTTTCTTTCTATTTACATTACTTGCTCTCTTGCTTTCATTCCCAGTTCTCCATGCTCTCTCTCATAGCCAATAATTGTACACTTAATTACAACTCCTAGGGAAGACGACCCGGGAGCTAAATACTCTCGGTTTATATTTTGTATTGGATTTAATATTTGATAGTGAGAATTCATTGTTGGTTTAGATTATGCTACCAACAAATTGATTCTAGTTTTGATTGATTCCAAACCATACAAAAATTCTCTTATCACTCAGCCTCCCGCTGCCGTTGGCTTCTTGTTCTAACTGTTTAAGGCGATTCTATTGTGCACGAATAGCCTCCAAAATTTCTGTACTTGGGGTTGTTTGTCTTCCTTGTTTTGAGGTGTATCCTTCGGTGTGGTATCCGTGTTCTTATGCAGCGTTCTGTCTTCCAGACCAGAGTTGTGATCGTTGTCGAGGGTGTCCTCCATGATGATGGGATGACTTCCAGGGTCCCTAGCAACGGCACCAACGTTCTGAGGGTTACCTGAAACTGAAGGTCGATCTCGGAGGAGATCTGCTATTGTGGCCTGAGCTGTCGTGTCTGACTTGCTGAATCTTGAGATGTTGCTGATCCTTGATCACCGGAGGTTGGTGGTACCTACAAGAGACTCCAATGCTTAAGTTAGCATGGGCTTTAAGCAGGTTTTTGTGTAGAATCAGAGTATGAGTTATACCTGGGGGATACAGTGTATTTATAGTAGTGTGGAGTGACCTTCCCTGAGATAAGTTTGTTATCTTATCTTATCTTTTCGTGGGTGAGTCCACTTATCTTTGGCCAGCCGCCTTCAGGTGGGATGTGATCTTCTGCTTTGGGCCTACTTAGGACCTTATCGCGATTTGGCCAAGCTCTTTGAGAAGAGGTCGGTGATGGGCCAACCTTATAAGAGGTCGGCCGTTTTTGTCTTCGCCCATCCTGGATCACCTAGCTCGACCCAGGGTATGAATAGTTAATCAAGGATTCAATTTTAGTCCACTTGACCAAATACAATCCTACCTTCACCCTGACCCCATTACAACCCTTGGAAAGACCTCTTGATATGTGTATTCATGCATTGAAAATATGTTGATTGTTAGAAGAAGAGCAAGCCTTAGAAAGCAAGATTAGTAGAGAATTGAGAGAATCGACCCTCAAACACTTGAGAGCATAAGAGTGCAAACACTTCCGGTGAGGGTTCGACGCTCAATTCCTTATTCCCGGCTTTCATGAGCTTTCTTGTTGCAAGTCTATTTGTACTTCATTTTGAGATTTGAATTAGTGGAATTCATGATTTATCATACCATCCTAGCCCTACTTGCTTATATATGTTCTTGGAGATTGATTTACTTTTAACCAAGTAGGTAAGAACATTTAGTTGCATTCATATAGATAGGTTGCATTGCATGTTGCATTTAATAAATCCTACCATCCCTGTTCATCCCTTTATAGCTTCTCTTGAGCTTTGCATGAGAAAATGCTAATGTGTAAGTGTGGGGAGGTTGATAAACCCCGTTTTTAGGGTTTATCTTGTGCTAAATTTAGTGGATTTTGTCAACTATTCTCACACTTATTCATACAATTTGTATGGTTTTAAGATTCCTTCCTAATTTTGTGATATGAATGAAAACATGCTTCCAGGGCCTTAAAATCACTAACTTTTAATCCTCTCTTATTACCATTCGATACCGTGATGTATTTATTAAGTAATTTCAGAGATTATAGGGCAGGAATGGCTTAGAGGATGGAAAGGAAGCATGCAAAAGTGGAAAGAACACAAGAAAATGAAGATTTGAGAAGCTAATGCTGACGTGCACGCATGGACGACGCGTGCGCGTGATCGCGCCATACTACAAGCGACGCGAATGCATGACGAGCAGCATGTGCCTCATTAAAGAGAAATTGCTGTGGGTAATTTCTGAGCTGATTTATGGCCCAGTTTCAAGCCCGATTCGAGGATAATAGGCTGGGAGTGAAGAAGGATGGGGGATTCCCATGGAGGGAGACTGATAAACCCCATTTTTAGGGTTTATCTTGTATGGATTTTAAGGGTTTTATCGATTTTCTTTCACACTTATTCATAAATAATGCATGGTTTTGTATTTCCTTCCCGATTTTGCTTCATGAATGAAAACATGCCTCTTTTATATTAAATACGCCATATTTGAATCCTCTTCTATTACCATTCGATGCTGTGATCTGGTGTTAAGTGATTTCAGAGTTTTTAGGACAAGGATGGCTTAGAAGAGAGGAAGGAAGCATGCATGAATGGAAGGAGCATGGAAAATGAAGCTTTGGAGCTTGAGCAGCGACGCGTACGCGTACCTTGCGCGTACGCGCAGATGCGAGCTACTGGATCGGCGCGAGGAAGCCAAAGCTAGAAGCCGGCGCATTCGCGTGGCTTAGCCAGAACCTCATGGATGCGCAGGCGTGCTTGGCACTTGCGCGTCGATCGTGAAAAACCCTAGGAACGCGCACATATGCTATACGCATACGCATCGGTGCCCGCACGTGATTTTTAAGTGAAAACATGCCCAGCGAATTCACAGAAGTTGTGGGACCCAATTGGAACTGATTCTGGAGCAAAAAACCATAAGAAGACCAAGGGATGAGGAGATTCTCATTCATTCACTCATTTTTAGATATTTTCTAATTAGTTTTGGAAGTTACATTTTTTAGGGAGAAAACTCTAGCTTCTTTCTAAGGTTTTGCTTCTCAAATTGGAATTCTCTTGTATCCATTGGTGAGATCTATTGTCAATTCAACTCTACATTGCTTCCAATTGTAGATCTGGATTCTCCTACTCTCAATTTAGTTCTTATTGTTCAAGTTACTTCGGGATCTTAGCTTTTGGATGTTGTTACTTCTATTTCCATTAATACATTGAGGTAATTTCATGTTCTTAGTTTCAATTGTTTGATTATTGTTAATCTCTTGTAGCGTATACCTTTGATTGCAAGTTTACTCTCAATTTTACAATGTCTTTCATCCTTGCTCTCCAAGTGTTTGAGAAAATGCCAACTTTAACTATGGAGTAGAATTTTCCTACTTGGCTTGGGAGTTGAGATATTGGAGACACTTGAATTATTAATGTCCTTTGTTGGTTATCAATTGGAGATTGCTAATTGGTTTGAATGTCACTAAAGCTAGACTTTCCTAGGGTTAGACTAGGACTTGTGAACTCAAATTTGTTACTTTCACTTGACATTCCTTAATACTAAGGGTTAACTAAGTGAAGCAATAACTAATTGTAATCACAATTGATGGAGATGATGATGATAGGAAGTCCAATTCTCACTTATAGCCATGGCATTTATATTGCTTGATTTTCACTCACACTATTGGCTTGTTCCTCTCTTGTATGAAACTCCAAACACCAATACACTTTCTAACCAACAATGTGCATCGTGAAGCACTCCTAGGGAGAATGACTCGGGAGTCATACTCTCGGTTATTGAATTTAGATTGTTTGATGTGGAATTGCGTGTTGGTTTAGACTATACTACGATCGGATTTATTGATAAATTCTACGCCGGCATAAATTCACTCATCAAAATGGCGCCGTTGCCAGGGAGTTGCACATGAGTGCCATGTTGTTGGTTAGTGTAAATATGTGGATATGTATATACTTGTATTTTGCTTGATTGTTTGTGTTAGTTAGGATTACTCTTTGTCTGGTTCACTTTATTGTCATGAGCTCACTATCTCTTTCCTTGAATGACGCGTTCTTTACCCGATCCGATCTTAGCTAGATTTGATCTGGAAATAGAAAGAACTTTTCTTCACCTTAGACAAGCTCGGAGACGGTTAGCCTTTGAAGGTGGTGAAAAGGTTTTCGCCAATTCACCTACCATATCCGAAGTTGATTCCGAATCGTCATTTGAAGAAGGCACTGTTTACTCTTCCATAGATACTACTAATAACTCTTCTATTGATCTAGGTACGGACACCATGGCCGCTCCAAGGTGAGTCACTCTCAAGGAAGCCGGTGCTCCGGATTTTGTTCTTCAACCTACTCATATTTGTCATCCGGACTTGAATGCTAATTTTGAGCTTAAAACCGCTTTGATCAATCTTCTTCCCAAGTATCAAGGACTTCCCGCTCAAGATCTTATTAGACACCTTAAGGACTTCCAAGGTGTATGCTCTACTACTAGGCGAGAAGGCTCTAGTGAAGTTGCGGTTTGGTTATATGCTTTTCCTTTCTCTCTTGATGGGAGAGCTAAGGAGTGGTTCTACTCTTTGCCAAGTGAGATTGTTAGTGATTGGGACTTGCTTCGAAGAGAATTCTTAGACAAATTCTTTCTCGCGGCAGTGACCGATAAGTTGCGGAAAGAAATCTCATGCATTGTCCAAGGTGAATTGGAAACTCTATACGAGTATTGGGAGCGGTTCCGAAAGCTTCTTGACACATGCCCCAACCATATGATTGACACCCTAGTGTTGCTTAACTATTTTTACCAAGGAATGAAACCCCAAGACAAGATTTTCCTAGACGCTTCAAGAAATGGTTCCTTGACAAAATATAGAACGGTGGAAGAAGCGTGGCAATTGATAACCAATTTGGCCGAGTCCACCTTGCATGCTAGACAAAGGAGCAATCACCCTAGAACCGTTAATGAGGTTTCTTCTAGTGGTGAGACCACCACCCTTACCAAGACCTTGTGCGAGATGACAAGCATTCTGAAGCAACTCCAAATAAATCAACAACAACCTCCTCCACCTCCTCAACACCAACAAAGTCAATAATTGGTCCCCCAAAGAATATGCGGTATTTGTTCTTACTACTCCCACTACACGGATGAATTTCCAAGTCTCCAAGAAGATAACACCTTGGCGGCTACCCATAATTTGCCCTTTCTATGACCGCCCTAGTGAATGATATCACTCACAAGGCGGCAATTTCAACCAAGGGTACCCCCAACAAGGAGGCAATTACAATCAAGGGAGTAACAATTATAATCAAGGTTAGAGAGATAATTCCAACCAAGGATGGAGGGACAATGGAGGAAACCAAAGATGAAACAACAACAATTCATAAAACTGATACTCACAAAACCCTCCACATCAACAACCAAACCAAGGAAGAAACTACCAAACTAACCTACCACCCAACCACCTCAACCCAACCAATCACAAGCACCTCAAATCACCTATCCTTCCCCTTCCTCCAATCAAGATGAGACACTCCGGTCCATACTCCAAGGGCAAAAAGAACTCCAAAATACACTTACCTCTAGCCTTACCGGCCTTACTTGTGCACGTGCATACCTCCTTCTTTCTCCTTGTGTGCGTCCGCACACGACCTTGTGCATTCGCACAGGTCACTTTTCGAACGTTAATTCGAAAAAGGGAGTGTCGCGCTTCAGTTTCCAACCCATACCCTTTCCTTCTTCTTTTCCCTCTCTCTCTGAAATCACACCAACCCCTCCCAACATCCACACCACCCAACTCTCAATCCAACCTCCACCGCGACTAACTAACGCCGGCGACCACTGGTGCACGAAATTGTGATTATCAACAATGGCGCCAAAGCACTTGGAGCTCTTAAACGTGAATCACACTTTGTCACAATTCCGCACAACTAACCAGCAAGTGCAATGGGTCGTCCAAGTAATACCTTACGTGAGTAAGGGTCCATCCCATGGAGACTGTCGGCTTGAAGCAAGCTATGGTCACCTTGTAAATATCAATCAGGCGAATTCAGATGGTGATGGAGAATTGATAATTAAAAGATAAATAAAACATAAAATAAAGATAGAGATACTTATGTAATTCTTTGGTTGGAATTTCAGATAAGCGTATGAAGATGCTTTGTTCCTCCTAAACCTCTGCTTACCTATTGCCTTCTTCCAATCATTCATACTCCTTTCCATGGCAAGCTTTATGTTGGGCATCACCGTTGTCAATGGCTACTTCCCGTCCTCTCAGTGAAAACGTTCCAAATGCGCTGTCACCGCACGGCTAATCATCTATCGATTCTCGATCATGTTGGAATAGGATCTATTGATCTTTTTGCGTCTGTCACACGCCCAACAATCGCGAGTTTGAAGCTCGTCACAGTCATCCCTTCCCAGATCCTACTCAGAATACCACAGACAAGGTTTAGATGTTCCGGATCTCAGGAATGGCCGCCAATAATTCTAGCCTATACCACGAAGGTTCCAATCTTAGATCAGAAACCCAAGAGATATGCATTCAAGCTTGTTCATGTAGAATGGAAGTGGTTGTCAGTCACGCATTCATAGGTGAGAATGGTGATGAGTATCACATAATCATCACATTCATCATGTTCTTGGGTGCGAATGAACATCTTAGAGAAGAAATAGACTTGAGTTGATTAGAAAAACAATAGTAATTGTATTAATTCATGATGAACAGTAGAGCTCCACACCTTAATCTATGGTGTGTAGAAACTCTACCGTTTGAAAATACATAAGAACAAAGTCTAGGCATGGCCGAATGGCCAGCCTCCCAAAGAGGGTTCAATCATCAAAACATGATTCCAGGATGATCAAAAGATGAAAAATACAATAGCTAAAGGTCCTATTTATAGATAACTAGTAGCCTAGGGTTTACAAAAATCAGTAATTAATGCAAAAATCTTCTTCCGGGCCCACTTGGTGTGTGCTTGGGCTGAGCGTTGAAGCTTCCATGAGCAGAGACTTTTCGTGGAGTTAAACGCCAGCTTTTGTGCTAGTTTGGGCGTTTAACTCCAGCTTTTGTGCCAGTTCCGGCGTTAAACGCCAGAATTCTTGAGCTGACTTCGAATGCCTGTTTGGGCCATCAAATCTCGGGCAAAGTATGGACTATTATATATTGCTGGAAAGCCCAGGATGACTACTTTCCAACGCAATTGAGAGTGCACCAATTGGGCTTCTGTAGCTCCAGAAAATCTACTTTGAGTGCAGGGAGGTCAGAATCCAACAGCACCTGCAGTCCTTTTTCAGCCTCTGAATCAGATTTTTGCTCAGGTCCCTCAATTTCAGCCAGAAAATACCTGAAATCACAGAAAAACACACAAACTCATAGTAAAGTCCAAAATTGTGATTTTTAATTAAAAGCTAATAAAAATATAATAAAAACTAATTAAAATATACTAAAAACATACTAAAAACAATGCCAAAATGCGTATAAATTATCCGCTCATCACAACACCAAACTTAAATTGTTGCTTGTCCCCAAGCAACTAAAAATCAAATAGAATAAAAAGAAGAGAATATACAATGAATTCCAAAAATATATATGAAGATCAGTATTAATTAGATGAGCGGGGCTTTTAGCTTTTTGCTTCTGAACAGTTTTGGCATCTCACTTTATTCCTTGAAGTTCAGAATGATTGGCATCTATAGGAACTCAGAATCCAGATAGTGTTATTGATTCTCCTAGTTAAGTATGTTAATTCTTGAACACAGCTACTTTATGAGTCTTGGCCGTGGCCTTAAGCACTTTGTTTTCCAGTATTACCACCGGATACATAAATGCCACAGACGCATAACTGGGTGAACCTTTTCAGATTGTGACTCAGCTTTGCTAGAGTCCCCAATTAGAGGTGTCCAAGGTTCTTAAGCACACTCTTCTTTTTGCTTTGGACCTCGACTTTAACTGCTCAGTCTCAAGTTTTCACTTGACACCTTCACGCCACAAGCACATGGTTAGGGACAGCTTGGTTTAGCCGCTTAGGCCAGGATTTTATTCCTGTGGGCCCTCCTATCCACTGATGCTCAAAGCCTTGGATCCTTTTTATCACCCTTGCCTTTTGGTTTAAAGGGGTATTGGCTTTTTCTGCTTGCTTTTCTTTTTTTTCTTTTCTCTTTTTTTTTCGCCTCTTTTTTTTTCTTTTCTTTCTGCAAGCTTTTCACTGCTTTTTCTTTCTTCAAGAATCAATTTTATGATTTTTCAGATCATCAGATAACATTTCTCCTTTTCCCATCATTCTTTCAAGAGCCAACAATTTTAACATTCATAAACAATCAAATTTGAAAATATGCACTGTTCAAGCATTCATTCAGAAAAACAATAGTATTGCCACCACATCAAAATAACTAAACTGTTTTAAAATTTGAAATTCGTGAACTTCTTTTTCTTTTGCAATTAAAAATATTTTTCATTTAAGAAAGGTGATGGATTCATTTTCATCGCTTTAAGGCATAGACACTTAGACACTAATGATCATGTAGTAAAGACACAAACATAAATAAACATAAAGCACAATTTTCGAAAAACAGAAAATAAAGAACAAGGAAATTAAAGAACGGGTCCACCTTAGTGATGGCGGCTTGTTCTTCCTCTTGAAGATCTTATGGAGTGCTTGAGCTCCTCAATATCTCTTCCTTGCCTTTGTTGTTCCTTTCTCATGGTTCTTTGGTCTTCCCTAATTTCATGGAGGATGATGGAATGCTCTTGGTGCTCCACCCTTAGTTGCCCATGTTGGAACTTAATTCTCCTAGGGAGGTGTTGATTTGCTCCCAATAGTTTTGTGGAGGAAAATGCATCCCTTGAGGCATCTCAGGGATTTCATGAGGAGTTTCCTCACGCTCTTGTCCATGAGTGGGATCTCTTGTTTGCTCCATCCTTTTCTTAGTGATAGGCTTTTCCTCATCAATGAGGATGTCTTCCTCTATGTCAATTCCAGCTGAATTGCAGAGGTGACAAATGAGATGAGGGAAGGCTAATCTTGCCACAGTAGAGGACTTGTCCGCTACCTTGTAGAGTTCTTGGGATATAACCTCATGAACTTCTACTTCCTCTCTAATCATGATGCTATGAATCATGATAGCCCAGTCCATAGTAACATCAGATCGGTTGCTAGTAGGAATGATTGAGCATTGGATGAACTCCAACCATCCCCTAGCCACGGGCTTGAGGTCATGCTTTCTTAGTTGAACCGGCTGCCTTCTTAAATCTCTCTTCCATTGAGCGCCCTCTTCACAGATGTCCATGAGGACTTGGTCCAACCTTTGATCAAAGTTGACCCTTCAAGTGTATGGGTGTGCATCTCCCTGCATCATAGGCAAATTGAATGCCAACCTTACATTTTCTGGACTAAAGTCTAAGTATTTCCCTCGGACCATTGTAAGCCAATTCTTAGGGTCCGGGTTCACACTTTGATCATGGTTCTTGGTGATCCATGCATTGGCATAGAACTCTTGAACCATTAAGATTCTGACTTGTTGAATGGGGTTGGTGAGAGCTTCCCAAGCTCTTCTTCGAATCTCATGTCGGATCTCCGGATATTTTCCCTTTTTGAGCTTAAAAGGGACCTCGGGGATCACCTTCTTCTTGGCCACAACTTCATAGAAGTGGTCTTGATGCATCCTTGAGAGGAATCTCTCCATCTTCCATGACTCGGAGGTGGAAGCTTTTGCCTTCCCTTTCTTCTTTCTAGAGGTTTCTCCGGCCTTTGGTGCCATTAATGGTTATGGAAAAACAAAAAAAGCTTTAGCTTTTACCGCACCAAACTTAGAAGGTTGCTCGTCCTCGAGCAAAAGAAGAAAGAAGAGAGTAGAAGAAGAAAAAATAGAGGAGATGGAGGGGGCTTTGTGTTTCGGCCAAGGGGGATAGGTAGTGTGTATGTTGTGTGAAAATGAAGAAGTGAAGATGGGTTTATATAGGAGTGGAGGGGGGGTATGTTCGGCCATTATGGGTGGGTTTGGGTGGGAAAGTGGTTTAAATTTGAATGGTGAGGTAGGTGGGGTTTTATGAAGGATGGATGTGAGTGGTGAAGAAAATGGTGGGATTTGATAGGTGAAGGGTTTTTGGGGAAGAGGTATTGAGGTGATTGGTGAATGGGTGAAGAAGAGAGAGAGAGGTGGGGTAGGTGGGGATCCTGTGGGGTCCACAGATCCTGAGGTGTCAAAGATTTCTCATCCCTGCACCATGTGGCGTGTAAAATGCCCATTGCTGCCAATCCTGGCATTAAACGCCAGGCTGCTACCCATTTCTGGCGTTTAACGCCAGCTTCTTGCCCATTCCTGGCGTTAAACGCCAGTCTGGTGCCCATTTCTGGCATTAAACGCCCAGAATAGTGCCAGACTGGGCGTTTAACGCCCATTCTGCTACCCTTACTGGCGTTTAAACGCCAGTAAGTTTCTCCTCCAGGGTGTTCTGTTTTTTATTCTATTTTTCCTTCTGTTTTTGCTTTTTCAATTGTTTTTGTGACTTCACATGATCATCAACCTACAGAAAACATAAAATAACAAAAGAAAATAGGAATTTAACATAGATAAGTAAGAAAAAAATTGGGTTGCCTCCCAACAAGCGCTTCTTTAATGTCAATAGCTTGACAGTGGCTCTCACGGAGCCTCACAGATGTTCCAAGCAATGTTGGAACCTCCCAACACCAAACTTAGAGTTTGAATGTGGGGGTTCAACACCAAACTTAAAGTTTGGTTGTGGCCTCCCAACACCAAAGTTAGAGTTTGACTGTGGGGGCTCTGTTTGACTCTGTATTGAGAGAAGCTCTTCATGCTTCCTCTCCATGGTGACAGAGGGATATCCTTGAGCTTTAAACACAAGGGAGTCTCCATTCACTTGAATGATCAATTCTCCTCTGTCAACATCAATCACAGCTTTTACTGTGGCTAGGAAGGGTTTTCCAAGAATGATGGATTCATCCATATACTTCCCAGTCTCTAGGATTATGAAGTCAGCAGGGATGTAGTGGCCTTCAACCTTTACAAAGACATCCTCTACATGTCCATAAGCCTGTTTCTTTGAATTGTCTGCCATCTCCAGTGAGATTCTTGCAGCTTGTACCTCAATGATCCCTAGCTTCTCCATTACAGAGAGAGGCATGAGGTTTATACTTGACCCTAGGTCACAAAGAGCCTTCTCAAAGGTCATGGTGCCTATGGTACAAGGGATTGAGAATTTTCCAGGGTCTTGTCTCTTCAGAGGTAATTTTTGCCTAGTCAAGTCATCCAGTTCTTTAATGAGCAATGAGGTTCATCCTCCCAAGTCTCATTACCAAACAACCTGGCATTTAGCTTCATGATTGCTCCAAGGTACTTAGCAACTGGCTCTTCAGTAATATCTTCATCCTCTTCAGAGGAAGAATACTCATCAGAGATCATGAATGGCAAAAGTAAATTCAATAGAATCTCTATGGTCTCAGTGTGAGCCTCAGATTCCCATGGTTCCCCTTTAGGGAACTCTATGGAGGTCAGTGGACGTCCATTGAGGTCTTCCTCAGTGTAGATCACTGCCTCTTCCTCCTCTCCAGGTTTGGCCATGTGAGACGTGTTTATGGCCTTGCACTCTCTCTTTGGATTCTCTTTTGTATTGCTTGGGAGAGTACTAGAAGGGAGTTCAGTAATTTTCTTACTCAGCTGACCCACTTGTGCCTCCAAATTTCTAATGGAGGACCTTGTTTCAGTCATGAAACTTTGAGTGGTTTTGATTAGATCAGAGACAATGGTTGTTAAGTCAGAGTGGCTTTGCTTAGAATTCTCTGTCTGTTGCTGAGAAGATGATGGAAAAGGTTTGCTATTGCTAAACCTGTTTCTTCCACCATTATTGTTGTTGAAACCTTGTTGAGGTCTCTGTTGATCCTTCCATGAGAGATTTGGATGATTTCTCCATGAAGGATTATAGGTGTTTCCATAGGATTCTCCCATGTAATTCACCTCTTCCATTGCTGGGTTCTCAGGATCATAAGCTTCTTCTTCAGAGGAAGCTTCCTTTGTACTGCCTGTTGCTGCTTGCATTCCAGACAGACTCTGAGAAATCATATTGACTTGTTGGGTCAATATTTTATTCTGAGCCAATATGGCATTCAGAGTATCAATCTCAAGAACTCATTTCTTCTGAGTTGTCCCATTATGCACAGGATTCCTTTCAGAAGTGTACATGAATTGGTTATTTGCAACCATTTCAATGAGTTTCTGAGCTTCTGCAGGTGCCTTCTTCAGATGAAGAGATCCTCCAGCAGAGCTATATAATGACATCTTGGATAGTTCAGACAGACCATCATAGAAAATACCTATGATGCTCCATTCAGAAAGCATGTCAGAAGGACATCTTCTGATCAATTGCTTGTATCTTTCCCAAGCTTCATAGAGGGATTCATCTTCCTTCTGTCTGAAGGTTTAGACTTCCACTCTAAGCTTGCTCAATTTTTGAGGTGGAAAAAACTTTGCCAAGAAGGCATTAACTAGCTTTTTCCAAGAGTTCAGGCTTTCTTTAGGTTGTGAATCCAACCATGTCCTAGCTCTGTCTCTTACAGCAAAAGGAAAAAGCATAAGTCTATAGACTTCAGGGTCGACCCCATTGGTCTTGACAGTGTCACAGATTTGCAAGAATTCAACTAAGAACTGATGAGGATCTTCCAATGGAAGTCCATGAAACTTGCATTTCTGTTGCATTAGAGAAACTAATTGAGGCTTAAGCTTAAAGTTGTTTGCTCTAATGGCAGGGATTGAGATACTTCTCCCATAGAAGTTGGGAGTAGGTGCAGTAAAGTCACCAAGCATCTTCCTTGCATTGTTGGCATTGTTGTTTTCGGCTGCCATGGTTTCTTATTCTTTGAAAAGCTCTGTTAGGCCCTCTAGAGAGAATTGTGCTTTAGCTTCTCTTAGCTTTCTCTTCAAGGTCCTTTTAGGTTCAGGATCAGCTTGAACAAGTATGCCTTTATCTTTGCATCTGCTCATATGAAAGAGAGGAGAACAAGAAAGTAGGGAATCCTCTATGTCACAGTATAGAGATTCCTTGAGGTGTCAGAGGAAAAGAAAAACAGAAGGAAGAGGTAGATAGAAGCGAATTCGAACATATAAAGAATGAGGGAGTTCGAATTGTACCTTGAGGAGGAGTGTTAGTCCTTTAAATAGAAAGATGTGAGAAGAGGAAGAATTTTTGAAAATAAATTAAAAAGATTTTGAAATAATTAAACAGAAATTTGAAAATTTGATTAAGATTTTTGAAAATTAAGATTAGGAAAGAAATTAAGTAATTTTTGAAAAGATTTTGAAATTAGAAATTAAAAAGATATGATTGAGAGTTAATTTTGAAAAAGATGTAATTGAAAAGATATGATTGAGAAGATATGATTGAAAATCAATTTTAAAAAAAAAGAAAGTTTTAAAATTAAAGTTGATTACTTGACTAACAAGAAATTAGAAGATATGATTATGGAATTAAAACTTTTGATCCTTTCTTAATAGGCAAGTAACAACTAGAAAATTTTGAAGTAAATCACTAATTATAACAAGGATTTTCAAAAATAATTAAAAAATGGAAAGAAATTGATTTTGAAGAGATATGATTGAAAAGACATGATTTGAAAAAGATTTGATTTTGAAAAATTATGAAAATTTGAAAAAGATTTGAATTAAAAACAAAATCTTCCCTCTAGTGTCCTTCTGGCGTTAAACGCCCAGAATGGCATCCATTCTGGCGTTTAACACCCAAAATCCTACCTTTTTGGGCGTTAAACGCCCCGCCAGGTACCCTGGCTGGCGTTTAAACGCCAGTTTTCCTTCTTCACTGGGCGTTTTGAACGCCCAGCTTTTTCTGTATGATTCCTCAGCTGAATGTTCTGAATCTTCAATTCTCTGTATTATTGACTTGAAAAGACACAATTTTGAAAATATTTTTGAATTTTTAATGATGAGAAACAATCAAAATACAACTAATCTTAGGAAACTCAAATCAAACAATGCATGTAGGACGCCAAACTTAAAAATTTTCATATAAGAGACACTAACAAATTGAGAATGCATATGAGAAACAACAAAACACATAAAACAAGAGAATTTAAAGATCAGAGCAATGAAATTATCAAGAATAACTTGAAGATTAATGAAGAACATATTGCATGTTTTCGAAAAATGCAAGAAGAATGCAATTGACACCAAACTTAAAAATTGACACTAGACTCAAACAAGAAACATAAAATATTTTTTATTTTTATGATTTTATAAATTTTTTTTTGTGATTTTCGAAACTTATATGGAAAAGAAAATAAAGAGATTCAAAACTTTTAATGAGAACTCCAGGAATCATGCAATGTTAGTCTAAAGCTTTAGTCTAAATAGATTAGACATGTTTGGCCAAGCTTTAGCAGGACATTACATTTAGCAGCTAAATTGATGAGAATCAATCAGCTTTTGTAATGATAAGAACATCACCTTGAAACTCTAGAATTCATTTTTAAAAATTTTGAGAAGTACTTAATCCAAGCAACAAGATAAACCGTCAGTTGTCCAAACTCGAACAATCCCCGGCAACGGCGCCAAAATCTTGGTGCACGAAATTGTGATCATCAACAATGGCGCCAAAGGACTTGGAGCTCTTAAACGTGAATCACACTTTGTCACAATTCCGCACAACTAACCAGCAAGTGCATTGGGTCGTCCAAGTAATACCTTACGTGAGTAAGGGTCGATCCCACAGAGACTGTCAGCTTGAAGCAAGCTATGGTCACCTTGTAAATCTCAGTCAGGCGAATTCAGATGGTGATGGAGAATTGATAATTAAAAGATAAATAAAACATAAAATAAAGATAGAGATACTTATGTAATTCTTTAGTTGGAATTTCAGATAAGCGTATGAAGATGCTTTGCTCCCCTTGAACCTCTGCTTCCTATTGCCTTCTTCCAATCATTCATACTCCTTTCCATGGCAAGCTTTATGTTGGGCATCACCGTTGTCAATGGCTACATCCCATCCTCTCAGTGAAAATGGTCCTGATGCTCTGTCACATCATCAGCTAATCAGCTGTCGGTTCTCGATCATGTCGGAATAGGATCTATTGATCCTTTTGCATCTGTCACACGCCCCACAATCGCGAGTTTGAAGCTCGTCACAGTCATCCCTTCCTAGATCCTACTCAGAATGCCACAGACAAGGTTTAGACGTTTCGGATCTTAGGAATGGCCGCCAATAATTCTAGCCTATACCATGAAGGTTCCAATCTTAGATCAGAAACCCAAGAGATACGCATTCAAGCCGTTGCTAGTAGAACAGAGGTGGTTGTCAGGCACATGTTCATAGGTGAGAATGATGATGAGTGTCACGGATCATCACATTCATCAAGTTGAAGAACGAATGAATATCTTGGAGAAAAAATATACTTGAGTTGAATAGAAAAACAGTAGTAATTGCATTAATTCATGAAGAACATCAGAGCTCCACACCTTAATCTATGGTGTGTAGAAACTCCACCGTTGAAAATACATAAGAACAAGGTCTAGGCATGGCCAAGAGGCCAGCCTCCAAAACGTGATCAAGGGATCAAAAGATAATTCCCCCGATTGTCTGAAAATATAATAGCAAAAGGTCCTATTTATAGAAAACTAGTAGCCTAGGGTTTACAGAAATTAGTAATTAATGCAGAAATCTTCTTCCGGGCCCACTTGGTGTGTGCTTGGGCTGAGCATTGAAGCATTTTCGTGTAGAGAATTTTCTTGGAGTTAAACGCCAGCTTTTGTGCCAGTTTGGGCGTTTAACTCCAGCTTTTGTGCCAGTTTTGGAGTTAAATGCCAGAATTCTTGAGCTGACTTGGAACGCCTCTTTGGGCCATCAAATCTTGAGCAAAGTATGGACTATTATATATTGCTGGAAAGGCCAGGATGTCTACCTTCCAACGCAATTGAGAGCGCGCCAATTGGGCTTCTGTAGCTCCAGAAAATCTACTTTGAGTGCAGGGAGGTCAGAATCCAACAGCATCTGCAGTCCTTTTTCAGCCTCTGAATCAGATTTTTGCTCAGGTCCCTCAATTTCAGCCAGAAAATACCTGAAATCACAGAAAAATACACAAACTCATAGTAAAATCCAGAAATATAATTTTTAAATAAAAACTAATAAAAACTAACTAAAATATACTAAAAACATACTAAAAACAATGCAAAAAAGCATATAAATTATCCGCTCATCAAATTTTTCTACTTCGCCTTCGGGTTGTGGGCGGAGTTCTTCCTGCCTCTGGACTCCACCGAGTTCGATGGTGTGGAATTCTTCTCCTCTGCCTCTGAGGTTTAGACTTTCGTTGTAATAGCGGCGCGCCGTCTTCTGGTCTACTTTTATTGTAGCTATCCCTTCTGTAGTTGGGAACTTCATGCATAGATGTGGAGTCGAGACTATTGTGCCGAGCTGATTCAACATTGTCCAACCTATTAAGGCGTTGTAGGCCGAACTCACGTCGACCACGATGTAGTCTATCTTGAGTGTTCTTGACTGGCTTCCTTTTCCGAAGGTTGTGTGTAGTGAGACGTATCCAAGTGGTTGAACTGGGGTGTCTCCCAGTCCGAACAGGCTGTTTGGATATGCTCTGAGTTCTTTTTCTTCCAGGCCAAGCTTGTCGAAGGCAGTTTTGAATAAGATGTCGGCAGAGCTCCCTTGGTTTATCAGTGTGTGGTGGAGAATTGCGTTTCCCAGTATAATAGTGATGACCATGGGATTGTCATGTCCTGAGATGATATCGGATGCGTCTTCTTTGGTGAAAGTAATTGCGGGGATATCGGGTGCTTCCTCCTTCCCCTCGTCATGATATACTTCTTTAAGATATCTTTTGCGAGATGATTTGGAGATTCCTCCTCTCGCAAATCCACCGTGTATCATGTGGACGTGTCTTTCTGGTGTACGAGGTGATCGCTCGGTTCATCCGACATCTTCGTCCCTTCTTCTTTTTCTTTGCTCATTGTCTCGGGTGGCCAGGTACCGATCTAATTTTCCTTCTCTTACTAGTTTTTCTATGAAATTCTTTAAGTCAAAACATTCGTTGGTAGAATGCCTACGGATTCGATGGTATTCACAATATTCAGTCTGATTTCCTCCTCCTTTTCTGCCTTTGAGTGGTCGAGTTGGGGATTATTTTCGGTGTGGCAAACTTCTCTGTAGACATCCACAAGGGACACCCGAAGAGGGGTGTAATTGTGGTATTTTTTTATTTTTCCCCATGTCGATCTTCATTCTTTTTGGACTCTTTGTCCTTGTCCCAGGAGGGATAGTTGAATCCGGATTTTGAGGTCTCTCCTAGTCGAGAGTTTTTCTCCATGTTGATGTACTTCTCTGCCCGTTCTTGTACTTCGTTCAGAGATGTGGGGTGTTTTTTCGATATGGATTGGCTAAAAGGTCCCTCTCGCAAGCCATTGATGAGGCCCATAATGGCGGCCTCCGTTGGTAGGCTTTGTATGTCCAAGCATGTTTTGTTGAATCTTTCCATGTAATTGCAAAGACTTTTCCAATCTCCTTGCTTGATTCCTAATAGACTTGGGGCGTGCTTAGCCTTATCTTTTTGGATGGAGAATCTGGCCAGAAACTTCTTGGCTAAGTCATCGAAGCTTGAGATGGACCTAGGAGGTAGATTGTCGAACCATCTAATTGCTGTCTTTGTTAAAGTAGTCAGAAAAGCTTTGCAACAAACTGCATCTGAGGCATCGGTGAGGTACATTCTACTTCTAAAATTATTGAGATGATGGCCGGGATATGTAGTGCCATCATACAGAGTCATGTCGGGAAGTTTGAAGTCTTTAGGGATTTTTTCCCTCATGATTTCTTTGGTGAATGGATCTTGGTCTTTACGGGAATCATCTTCGTGACTTGATCGAGTAGTCTTGGTCTTGAGATCTGCTTCGAGTTTTAGGAGCTTGTCCTCTAACTCGTGGCGTCACCTAACTTCCCTTCGTAGGTCTTTCTCAGCTTCTCGTTGATGCTCCACCTCTTTTTCGAGTTGCTTTAAGTGGTCTTGAAGTGCCTCCACAGCTCCCACATTTGGTGAATCATTGTTTTTGTTAGGGTGAGGACTATCTTTTGGTGTAGTGTCCGCGTTCTTGTGCGGTGTTCTATCTTCTAGATCTGAATCATGGTCGTTGTCATGGTCGTCCGCCATGGTGATGGGATGACTTCCAGGTTCCCCGGCAACGGCGCCAATGTTTCGAGGGTTACCTGAAACTGGAGGTCGATCTCGGACGAGATCTTCTATACTGGTCAGTGCTGACGTGTCCGGCTTGTTGGACTGGCTGCACTGCTGATCCTTCGTCACCAGAGGGTGGGGGGTACCTGCAAGAGATTCCGATGCTTAAGTTAGCAAGGGTATTAAGCATGTTTTTAGTGGAATCAGAGTATGAGTTATAACTGGGTGCTCCAACGTATTTATAGAGGTGTGATAGTGACCTTTTTAGATAAGATAGGTTAGTTATCTTATCTTATCTTATCTTTGGGTGAGGTAAGCTTATCTTCAAGGGAACCGCCCTTACCTCTGTAGGCTTGGGCTGCCTTTGGTTTTAGGTCGTGTTCCTCTATTTGGGCCCTTTATTGGGTCTTCCTGGCAATTTGGCCGAGCTCTTTGAGAAGAGGTCAGATAGTCTGACCTGAAGAGGTCAGTTGACTCGTCGCTAAACATCCCGGGTCGGACAGCTCGACCCAGGGTATGAAAACCTTTCCATTATTGATCACCAGATTAGCAGCTCTATCTGGTGTAGAGAGATGCCCAACAGACCGAACGTCTGCCTACATCTGTAAGCAGCCATTTCTACCATACGGTGATTATGACGGGCCGCCTCAGAATAAGAGAAAGACCACTGAGCCTCAATCAGTAGCAGCAGAGCCTTCAACACCTCCCATAGTGCCCGCACCTACACCCAGACCCCAGACACCATATGAGTTGTGCCGGTTGCTCCTTCAGGACATCCATCGATCTAAACGCTGTAACACTCGCTGCTTCCAGTGGATAGTGGCGAAGTTTGAAGGTAGAGACCCTGGGCCACCTCCTCCAGACACACCAGAGCCTGAGGCCGAGGAGCCTGCATCTGAGGAGCCAGCAGCAGAAGCTGGCCAGGCAGTCCACACACCTGAGGAGCTCAGAGCTGAGGAGCAAAGAGCTGATGAGCCGCGAGTTGAGGAGTTGGCAGCTATAACCGAGCCAAGAGCTGAGACAGCATCAGAGCCAGCTGGCCACACACTTGAGGAGCATCGAGCTGAGACCACCACACAGCCATCCAGTACCATCATTGTTTACCAGTGTCACCACCACCTACCACTGCCAGGCGGTGGAGCTTCACATGGTTGATTCCCCCCGATTGATTCCTTTGGCACTAAGGACAGTGCACGACTTAAGTGTGGGGGAGGATCTTCTATTTTTGGGTGTAAACATTCTCTCCTGAACACTTCTATTTAGTTTATTTTGAGTTTTATTATGCTTTTCTGGATATTTTTAGTACTTTGACTTATGCACTACTGTTTAGTACTTTTGGTATATATATTAGTCGTCTCTAGTTATCTTTAGTGTTGCATTTGTAGTTTTGGTATATACATTGCATCCTCATATTGCTGGTACATAGTATAGATATGGATTATGATTGGATGATGTGAATAGCTTATGCCTAGTTTATCTTGATCCTAATTGTTCATGTTACTTTTTGCTTGTTGAAAAATAGGAAAAGAACTAGGAAATTTTGAAAAATTTTGCATCCATCACATCATATAGACATATAGGAAATAAGTTTTGGTGAAAAAAAACAAGGATTTCCAAGAATTTTGTCAAGGGCATGCTATTGAATTGATTGAGAAAACTACTTTCAAACTTGCTTGAATGATTTCTTTTTGGAACATAGAAGAGTAAAGAACAATTACCTTGTGAGTTTTTGGGCTATATTGAGTGGTTACACATTTTAACCACTAATTTTGTTCATTGTGTGATACATCTCTTCTATGATTGTAACCTTGGTTTTTCTTGATTCTTTATTTCCAATTATTGATGTTTTGAATCGCATTGAGCATGATTGATGCCATCATTGATAAAAGCTTACTTTACCCATATAGCCTTGCCCTTGCATCTACTATTGTTAAACCCTTTTGAGCTTTAATTGACCCCATTGTTTGTAATATTACCACATCACAACCTTAAGCGGAAAACCATGCATTACCTTGGATTGTATCCTTGATTAGCTTAGGTTGGAAAAGTGTATTTCATTTAAGTGTGGGGAATCTTTTGGGAAATATTGGTAGTGAATGAAATTGTTTGATTTTGGGTATTTATTGAAAATTTTGGAAATGGAAACATTCATGTATGAGCTACTTAATCACATACAATTCTAAATTCAAAAAAAAAAAAAAAAACCTCTTCATCATAAAAAGGGTACAAAAGTCACCGTAAAGTAAAAAGAAATGAATAAAGAATTGCATATGTGATGCTTTGTGAGAAAAGCATATATGAATGTGTATAAAAAGTGAGAATAGGAAGGTTAGGTTGCATATTCTTGTCATTGGATTGAGAAAGGTTAAGTTGGATACTTAGACTAATCAAGTATTCAACCATTTTAGTCCACTTAGCCATATCTATCCCACCTTTACCCTAACCCCATTACAACCATATGAAGTCCTCATGATAATTTCATTCATGCATCACTTGTTGTTGATTGTTAGATGAAAAGCAATTCCTTGAAAGCATGATTATAAGAGACTTTAGTGATTGAAATCCTAAACACGGAGTGATCAGAGTATATACACACCTAGTGAGGGTTCACTTACTCAATTCTATGTTTCCACACTCCTTATCATGTATTCTTGCAAGTTGCTTCACTTTGATGAGTTGAATCAATTCTTTAGATTTTGGATGCATTGGATTATCCCCTTTCTTAGCCCTAATTGTCCATACTTGCTTGGGAACTTGATTGTTTGTTTTCACCAATTTCATATAGATAGTATATCATATACTTGCATGCATATAGGTAGTTACATTTAATAAGTTAATTACCCCTTTGATTATTCTCCTTGTTAGTTTAGCATGAGGACATGCTATTGTTTAAGTGTGGGGGAATTGATGAGTCCATATTTGATGGTATATTTTGACTCAATTTGGATGAATTCTAGCACATGAACTCACACTTAACCACTCAAATAGCATACTTTTGTGTTTGATCCCTAATTTGATTCTAAATGTGAAAACATGCGTTTTAATGCTCAGATTAGTGATTTGTAATTCCACTTTTATGTTATTTGATGCCGTGATATGGTTTGTGAGTGATTTCAGGCCTTAGAGGCAAGAATGGATAGCCAAAAGTGGAAGGAAGCATGTACAAGGGAGAAAACATGAAGAAAACAAGGAAAAGCACACACAGTGAAGTGTGCATGCACACAACCCTGTGTGCGCGCGCACAAGCGAGAATTTTCATGTGTGCATACGCACAGGTCAATTTTCAGCCGAGTGTGTGGACACACACGTCTGTGCATCCGCACGGGTCCCTGCACGTGATTTGATTAATGAAACACGTGCTACGCAAATTTGGAGGCCCTTGGCTCATTTTTGGAAGGCTAAAATGCTGTTTTGGAGTGCTATATAAAGGAGACTTGAACACTTATCAAAGGGGAGAAGCATTGAAGCATAATTTACATAGTTTCTCATAGTATTAGGAGTAGGAGTAGTGTAGAGTAGAGAGCTCTCCTAGGGTTTATCAATTTCCATTGTAGCATTTTATAACAAGCCTTGAATTTGGATTTTTACTTCTTCAATTGTAAGTAGTCTCAATTTCCTCTTTAATTAAAGCAGTTTTACTTTCACTTCCTTTTGGTTCAAGTTACTTTGTTCATATTTACAATTTTGTGTTACTTGAAGTTTTGATTAATGAATTTTATGTCCCATGCTTCCTTTATGTTTGATTGCTTGTCTATGATTGGTTTTGTTGATAGTTGGTTATAGTTTTACATTTTAGTTTGCAATTTTCCATGTTTTACTTTTATGCACACAAGGTGTTTGTGAAAAATGCTAACTCTAGATTTTGAGTAGATTTTTCCATGAGTTCCTAGGATACTAAAGTCATAATATCCGACATTTAGTAGTAATTCTTGGGTAGTTAGTTGACTCTTATTTCCATTGACGCTAGCCTTTTATCAACTAGTTTGGTAAGTTGGTTAGGACTTATGGATTAAGGTCAATTATTCTTGCTTGACTTACTCCTCGATGGTTAAGGTTGACTAGGCGAGATTGACTCATCATAATTACCATAGTTGTGGTTATGGCGATGATGGGATTCCTTGGATACTCATTCCCAAGTTAAGGCTCTTTATTGCATTTATAGCATTTTCACTAAGTTTTGATCTTGTCTTTCCCTTTACTTGCATTTACATCAATTTTGCTCATTGCCTAGTTCTTTTAATCTTTCAATTCTTGCTTGAAAACCCCTCTTTTCTCTTAACAACCGAAAGCGTAACATTTCATTTGCATTCCTTGGGAGAACGACCCGAGGTTTCATTACTCTCAGATAATTTGAATTAGAAATATTAAACTTTGATTTTGAGGATTATTTGTTGGTTTGGACTATACTACCAACAAAGAAATTTTTTTGCTATTTCCGAACCATCGTGATCCTCCTCATCACCTATGCATCAAAAACTCTAGATGGAGCCCAATCCAATTACACTACCACCGAAAAAGAGTTGTTGGCTATTGTCTTCGCTTTGGATAAATTCCGAGCGTATCTACTTGGTACCAAGGTGGTAGTGTACTCGAATCTTGCGGCGTTAAAGTATTTGTTGGCTAAAAAGAAATCCAAGCCAAGGTTGATTAGATGGGTTTTGTTATTGCAAGAATTCGACCTAGAAATTAAGGATAGGAGTGGTTCGCAAAACCTAGTGGCGGATCACTTGAGTCGCCTTTGAAGGCTTGCAAGCAATCTCGGAAGTTATACCTTGGTAGGCGCTACTTGCCAATTACTTGGTGTCTCGCACCTTTCCTCCTAATCTCTCCAAACATCAAAAGGATAAGCTAAAAATTGAATCCAAATACTATGTATGGGATGTCCCATACCTTTGGAGATGTGGTGCGGATCAAGTAATTCAGATGTGCATTCCGTAACTGAATTCCAACCAATCTTGGAAGCCTGCCACTCCTCTGAGGGAGGTGGCCATTATGGACCTCAAAGGACGGCAAGAAAGATCCTAGATTGTGGATTTTAGTGGCCAACTCTTTTCAAGGACTCTTCTCTCTTTTGTAAATCTTGTTCTCAATGTCTTAGATTTGGTAATATCTCCAAGAAGGATGAAATACCCCAACAAACCATGCTATTTTGTGCAATTTTTGATGTGTGGGGTATCGACTTCATGGGGCCATTCCCAAATTCTAATGGTTTTCTCTACAATCTACTAGCCGTTGATTATGTGTCCAAATGGGTGGAAGCGATACCCACCCAGACGGAAGATGCTAATGTGGACCTTTCTTTTGTAAGAAATAATATAATTTGTCGATTTGGGTCGCCATTAGCAATCGTGAGCGACCAAGGATCATATTTTTGCAATAAGAGGATGGAAGGATTAATGAAGAAATATGGCATTTTGCACAAAGTAGCCATGGCCTACCATCCCCAAATGAACGGCCAAGCTGAGGTTTCCAATCGGGAGATTAAACGCATATTGGAAAGGATTGTGAAGCCTCATCGAAAGGATTGGAGTGCTAAACTCACCGATGCACTATGGGCCTACCGAACAGCTTACAAGACGCCAATTGGCATGAGCCCCTTTCGGTTAGTCTATGGCAAAGCTTGCCACCTACTGGTAGAGATAGAGCGCAAAGCATATTGGACCATCAAGGAGTGCAATTCAAGTCTGGGAGGGGTCAGAATTGAGAGAAAGCTACAATTAGTGGAATTGGAGTGTTTGCAGTTAGAAGCCTATGAGAACTCTAGACTCTACAAGGAGATGATGGAAACCGTGCATGATAAGAACATAAGAGGAAAGGAATTTAGAGCCGGCGACCTAGTCCTCTTCTACAATTCAAGATTGAGGTTGATGCCCAGAAAGCTAAGGTCAAGATGGGAAGGACCTTATAGAGTGGAAAAGGCGGAGCCGTACGGGGTCTATCGTTTGCGCCATCCTTCAAGCTCCGACATCTTCAAGGTTAACGGGCATCATCTAAAGTTATAGAGAAAAACCCAAAACAGCCCCTGACAATTACTTCGAAAGACAACGAGGCCCTTGACAAAATAAAATCCAACCCGACCCTGACAATTACTTCGAAAGGACAACGAGGCCCCTGTGCCAAAAAAAAGTCAATGTTATTTTTTTGGCATAGGGGCTAATCAGTCCCAAAAAAAAAGATTAGGGGCCGGATTGGGTGTTTTTTTTCTTGGGGACCTCATTGTCCTTTCGAAGTAATTGTCATGGGTCAGGTGGGGTATTCACTCAAAGTTTTATCATGGTGAAAAAATGAAAAGCAACAAAGAAATAGAGGTGTTCCGTTTGGAAGATGCACTTAATGGCAAAGAGAATTGAGCTAGTGACCATCCAAGTTAAGGACATTAAACAAAAGTGCTAGGTGGGAGACACCCCACCATGGTGAGATCTACCCTTTTTTCTCTTTTGTTCATACTTTTGAACTCTTGCTTGATTAGGTAAATGCCTAGTTTTAGAGAATGTGTTTGGCTAGATTTGATTTTATTTGATTTAGTGGTGATATTCATGAGGATTTGCATTGATCTTAAGTACGTTGAACCCCTAGTGTGGAAGACAACACTCCATTTTGAGCATTACATTGATTTTTGAGTGCTTTTGGTCTCCTTAGCATAATTACCTACTGAATCTATGATGAAAATGCATTCCTTGAGTAAAAAAAAGGGGCTATGCACGTGTGGGCGCACAAGACGCGTACACATCATTGGCATTTGCAACCCCTGGTACTTCAACCAGAGAGTTGTGCATACTCCGAACCAGAACTGAGCCACACGCATAACCCCCCGCATGCGTGCGCGCACATGATGCGTACACTTCCCTGAGCCTGATTGAGCAATCCACGCGTGAGCATGCTAGACGCATACGCGTCGGTTGCGTTTTTCTAACTCTATAGTACATTTTACCCGAGAGTTATGCAAGAACTGGGCCACCACTAAGCCCTCAGCATAACTTGAGTCATGCGTGTACGCACTAGCCGCGTACGCGTCCATCTACTGCCCTGCGCATCCACGCGTAAGCACGCATGACACGTCTACGTCGATTGCACCACCCCAACTCTTGATACATTTTCCAGAGAGTTGTGCAAACATTGTGTGACCACTGTGCTGGGAGCACAACCCCCTCCCACGTGCAGGCGTTCTCGACACCTCCGTGCCCATCTGCTACCTGCCAAGTCCACGCGTATACACACCGTGCATGTGTGCGTCGATGTTCTTATAGCCAACTCCTGGTACTTCGACCAGAGAGTTGTGCAAGCTCCTTGCTGACATTGTGCTACTGGCACAATCGCCTACCACGCGTGCGCACACCTTACGTATATGCGTCCCCTCTTCTGCTGAAGCCCACGCATCCGCGTGTTGTACGTGTA
The DNA here is from genome assembly GCF_000816755.2 of Arachis ipaensis. Classification (NCBI taxonomy): domain Eukaryota; kingdom Viridiplantae; phylum Streptophyta; class Magnoliopsida; order Fabales; family Fabaceae; genus Arachis; species Arachis ipaensis. Next base: position 73,086,836 of record NC_029791.2, read on the forward strand.
CGCGTCCTTGCTTCTTTTGGTCCATCCACGCGCGTGCGCACCGTGCGCGCGCGCGTCGATCTCGCGTCGTCATTTACCTGCAGCGCGCCTTTTTTCAAATTCTTTCCCTTCTTCTTCTTCTATTCCACTCTTCTCTTTCTATTTCCATCTTTTCTTCTTCTCCACCCACCTCTACCACCCTTTCTCAACCCCTTCCACCGGCGACCACCTCCGGCGGTCCCACACCTTTTTCTCTCCTCCATTCTCTTCCATTCTTCCTCTACTCTCTCCCATTTGCATTCTCCACCACTTTCTTTCCAATTTCGAGGTACTACTTACCTTTTTTCCTCTTTGTTTTGTTTTATTTTTCTCTTCTTAGTTGCATTTCTCTGCATTCCTTCTTAGTTAGACTCTTGTTCATGCATTTTTATTTATTTGTTTGCTTCTTCTTTTCTATGTTGCCATGGGTGTTAAAGGTGGAGTTCTCTCTTGCATTAGTGGGTTATTTTACGTGTTTTGATTTCTTTGTGCTATGTGGTGCTATGTGATGATTGATAATGCATTGTGGGATGCTACATTGTCACATTTCCTCTGTTTGCTTCTTACTTTAAACTTGCATGCCAAGTGTTTGATGAAAGGCACCTACGAGTTTTTGCTTCAACTTTGACATCATGCTTTCAACTAAGTGCCCTTTCTGATTCTCTTGCTTGTTCCTATATGCATTGAGCCTATTCTTCTTCATGTTTCCCATTCATATGCTTATCCCGTATGACTTGCTTCTTATTTTTAATGCTTAAGTATATACCCCTCATGCCTTGGATTTGCATACTTATACCCCTCTTGCATCCATGCTAAGTGACTTGCCACTATTTCCTATTGTTGTATTACTTACATGTTGCAGCTGTCATGTCTCCAAGACACCCATTCTTTTGTGGCTCTCTCTATCACTTGTATGATATTATTCATGTGTTGTTTCTTTGGGTTTAATGTATGCCTCTTTTTCCCTTTTCAGGATGGTTATCACAAAGGATAAGGGAAAGGCACCAAAAAAGCTGACCACCACGAAGGCACCTCCAAGATCCACTACCAAGGCGCCCCAAGCACCAAAAGCCAAGCCCCTCCTCAAGAAGGCTAGGACCACCATTAATGTTGATGAACAAGAGAAGGACAACCCTACGAGGGATTCTACTAAGTTTCCCAACTGTTATTGTGAGCTCATGTTCCCCCTTATGACTGAAAGGAACTATCACCCGGAACCTCTTCTTACCCCTCCGGTCCACATTATTGACTTTGTGATACCCCGCATCGAGCAACGGCAGTGGGGGTTTCTCATGAGAAGACCGCAGGAGGCCAATCTGTCATGGGTAGTGGAGTTTTACTTCAACTACCATTCACCTTCTCTCACATCCGTATTCGTGCGCCGGAAGCATGTCCCTATCTCGGAGGAGTTTATTCAAGAAGTACTTAAAACCGGACCATTGGCAGATAGAATCGACGCCTATCAAGAGGTCTTGAGGCAGCGTTACGAATTTGGTTTCAATTTCGATTGAGATGCCGTTCTCTGGGTAATTG
>NC_029791.2:73088718-73116619 GCF_000816755.2 Arachis ipaensis
ATCCAAGGGCGAATGAGACCCCAGCCCAAGGGTATTGCCGCACATTTTCTCACTGTGGAGGCTCAAGCATGGGCCTAAATCTTATCCCATTTTGTGCTCCCAAGCACCCATGGGTCATCTATCACCGCGGAGCTAGTCTTGTTGGTTTGGTGTATACTTATAGGGAAACCGGTCAATGTCCCTCTTCTCATCCAACAAGCCATGGGTTGTATCCATGCTAGAGAAAACCTACCCTTCCCCCCTTTGGTGACCGAAATAGTTGCTGCCGCTAGTGTCCCTCAGGAGACCAAGGATCGGAAGGCACTGATTCCGGTGGATGGCGATCTCATCCCATCTGGAAAATATCTCAAGCCTCCGACATACACCGGTAACCTTGACATAGCCAGTCCCGTAGGCTTTCCCACCACTTCTTCCGCACCACCTAGATCATCCCACCAATGCCTTGAGGATCTCCATAAGAAGATGGACCAATATGAACGGCGGAACCAATGCCGGTTTGCTTATGTAAAGAAGCTTTTGAGTTTTGTGACCCCACCTATGGAGAAATCGGAGATTTCTACTTCCACCTCAAACTTGAGTGAAGATAGCATGGATGGTAGGGATAATGGAAGCTCCAAGGCTGATCGCCCCTTGCGCCTCACCAATAGCACCGAGGACGGTGCAAATTCTTATGTGTGGGGAGGTCGTTCAACCGATCTCCGTAGATAACACCCAAATAAACTTTGATTTTCCTTAGGTAATTAGGGTAGATTGCATGGTTAGGTTTTTCTTCTTGACCACCTTTTGCATGATAGTTATTTCTTATTAGGTCTACTTGGTTAGTGTAATGACTCCCTTCCCAAGAAACTATAATTTTTGGGCAACCCTACCAATTTGAAAATTTTTGTTTTTAAACTTGCTTTGGGAATGTATTTTGGAACATGGTTTTAGAGTAAAGAACACAAGTAAGTAAGACTTCAGCCAATTGTGTGGTTACACCTTATAACTACTTATCTTCCTTCTTGTGTGCATTATTCTCATTCTATGATTGTAACCCTTGATTTGCTTGACTCTATATGTCCATTATTGTGTGTATGAATGCATGTATATGATTGAGGCCATCATTTCACTTCGCCACTTACCCAAATAGCCTTACCTTACAACAACCTTTGTTAGCCAAATTGGGCATACGATTAACCCGCTTGTTCTTAATTTTAGCACATTACAAGCCTAAAGCGGAAAACCATAAATGTCCTTATTTGAATCTTTGATTAGCTTAGGCTAGTGTGTGTGTGTGTCATTCAAATGTGGGAAACGGGGGACATTGGTTGAGGTAGGAGCATATTTTTGTTTTTATGGAAAATATTGGGAAGTGGGTATATACTCATGTGTCTATTGACTATGTAAACCATATGCATTGGTACTTTTGTATATATGTACGTCAAAAAGAAAAAAAAAAGAGAAAGAGCAAAAGCAAAAAAAAAAAAGAAAAATGAACAGTGAAGAAAAAAAAAAGAAAAAAAAAGAGAAAAAAATAGAAAGAAAAGAAAAAAAAGGAAAAAAAAAAAGAAAGAAAAAAGAGGACAAAATGCCCCAAAGCAAGACTCAATAACAATCAATGCATATATGTAGTGACCAAAAAAGAATGCATGAGTATATAGAAAAGTGAGGAATGGGTAATTAGGTTAGCACTTAAATGTATAGGTTGTTGATAAACCCCGTTTTTAGGGTTTATCCTGTATAGATTTTGAGGGTTTTATCAATGATCTTTCACACTTATTCATATAAAAATGCATGATTTTGTGTTCCTTTCCCAATTTTTCCTCATGGATGAAAACATGCTTCTTTTCGCATTGAAATAGATATATTTTAATCATCCTCTGTTACCATTCGATGCCGTGATCCGTGCATTAAGTGATTTCAGAGCTTATAGGGCTAGGATGGCTTGGAGAAGAGGATGGAAGCAAGCATAAAAGGAAAGGAGCATGGAGAAAATTAGAGTTTTGCAACTTGGGCAAGGACGCCCACGCGCACCGTACGCGTACGCTTGGATGTGCACCCTCAGAGCCGGCGCAATGGAGCCGAAGCGAGAAGCCGGCGCGCTTATATGGATGGGCCAGAAACCCTTGGACGCGCACGCGTACTCTGCGCCTGCGCGTGGATCGCAAAAAGCCCTAGGGACACGTACCCGTGCTGTGCGTGTACGCGTCGATGGCAGAGTTTTGGCGGGAAAAGCATAAGAAGACGAAGGATTAGGGGGATTGGGATATTAGACATAATCTAGATATTTTGAGGAGTTACTTACATTTTTAGAGAGAGAAAGTCTACCTTCTCTCTAGATTTTCTAGGGTTTTTGCCTCTCAAATTTCCAATTCTCTTGTACTAATTGGTGAGATCTATTGCTAATTCACTCGACATTACTTCCAATTATAGATCTTTATTCTACTCTTCTTAATTTAGTTCTTGTTGTGCAAGTTACTTGTGGATCTAATTTTTTGGATGTTGTTACTTCTATTTCCATTGATACATTGAGGTAATTCAAGTTCTTAGCCTTCAATTGTTGTTTGTTGTTAATTCCTTGTATTGGACACCTTTGATTTCAAGCCTTTTTTCTCAATTTTACAATGACTCTCATCAATGCTCTCCAAGTGTTTGAGAAAATGCTAATTTTAACCATGGAGTAGATTTTTCTTACTTGCCTTGGAATTTGAGATGTTGGATGCACTTGAGTTATTAATGTCTCTTGTTGATTGTCAATTAGAAATTGCTAGTTGATTGCATGTCACTAAAGCTAGACTTCCTTAGGGTTAGGCTAGGACTTGTGAATCCAAATTAATTACTTTCACTTGACTTTCCTTAATACTAGAGGTTAACTAAGTGAAGCAATAACTAATTGAGATTACAATTGATAGAAATAATGGTGATAGGTAGTCCAATTCTCACTTATAGCTAAGGCCTTTATATTGTTTGATTTTCATTCACATTACTAGCTTGTTCTCTTCTTATATGAAACTCAACACACCAATACACTTTCTAATCAACAATGTGCATTTTGGAGCATTCTTAGGGAAAACGACTCGAGAGTCATACTCTCTTTTATTGATTTTAGATTGTTTGATGAGGAATTGCGTGTCGGTTTAGACTATACTACGATTGGATTTATTGATAAATTCTACACCGGCACAAAATCACTTATCAAAATGGCGCCGTTGTCGGGGAGTGCACATGAGTGCCATGTTGTTGATTAGTGTAGATATGTGAATATGTACATACTTGTATTTTGCTTAATTTTTTTGTGTTAGTTTGTATTTTGCTTGAATCTTGTCATGAGCTCACTATCTCTCCCTTTGAATGACGCGTTCTTTACCCAATCCGAGCTTAGCTAGATTTGATCCAGAAATAGAAAGAACTCTACTTCATCTTAGACAAGCTCGGAGACGGTTAGCCTTTGGAGGTGGTGAAAAGGTTCCCACCAATTCACCTACCATATCCGAAGTTGATTCCGAATCGTCATTCGAAGAAGGCACGGTTTATTCTTCAATAGACACCACTAATAACTCTTCTATTGATCTAGGTACGGACACCATGGCCGCCCCAAGGTGAGTCACTCTTAAGGAAGCCGGTGCTCTGGATTTTGTCCTTCAACTGACTCACATCTGGCATTCGGACTTGAATGCTAATTTTGAGCTTAAAATGACTTTGATCAATCTTCTTCCCAAGTATCAAGAACTTCCCGCTCAAGACCCTATTAGACACCTCAAGGACTTCCAAGGTGTATGCTCTACTACTATGCGGGAAGGCTCTAGTGAAGTTGCGGTTTGGTTGTATGCTTTTCCTTTCTCTCTTGAAGGAAGAGCTAAGGAGTGGTTCTACTCTTTCCTGCGGCGGTGACCGATAAGTTGCAGAAAGAAATCTCATGCATCGTCCAAGGTGGATTGAAAACTTTATATTAATATTGGGAGCGGTTCCGAAATCTTCTTGACTCATGCCCCAACCATATGATTGACACTCTAGTGTTAATAAGCTATTTTTTGTCAAGGGATGAAACCACAAAACAAGATCCTCTTGGATGCTTCAAGCAATGGTTCTTTGACAAAATGTAGAACGGCGGAAGAGGCTTGGCAATTGATCTCCAACTTGGCCGAATCCACCTTGCATGCTAGACAAAGGAGCAATCACCTTAGAACCGTTAATGAAGTCTCTTCTAGTGGTGAGACCGCCACCCTTACCAAAACCTTGTGTGAGATGACAAGTCTTCTAAAGCAACTCCAAGTGAATCAACAACAACCTCCATTCCAACAATAACCACCACCTCCTCAAAACCAACAATGCCAACAATTGGTCCCCAAAGAGTATGCGGTATTTTCTCATGCTACTCCCACTACACGGATGAATGTCCGAATCTCCAAGAAGATATCACTCTAGCGGCTACCCATAACTTCTATGATCGCTCCTTCTATGAGCGGCCTAATTAAGGATACCATTCGCAAGGGGACAATTTCAACCAACGGTACCGCCAACAAGGAGACAATTTCAATCAAGGGAGTAACAACTTTAATCAAGGTTGGAGAGATAGCTCCAACCAAGGTTGGATGGACAATTATCAAGAAGGAGGTAGGGATAATGGAGGCAACCAAAGATGGAACACAAACAATCCATAAAACTGATACTCACAAAACCTTCCACATTAGCAACCAAACCAAGGAAGGAACTAACAAACCTACATACCACCTCGTAGACAACCACCTCCACCCAACCAATCAGTTGTATATAGGTTAGGTGGGATGCTTAGGTTAATCAAATATTCAAATTCTAGCCCACTTATCCGTACATATATACCCCTACCTTGACTCTAGCCCCATTACAACCCAAGAAAAGACCTCATGATATGTGTATGCATGCATGGAATAACTGTTGATTGTTAGAGGAAGAACAAAAGTTAGAAAGCATGAAATAGAGGAGAATTGAGTGATCAACCCTATACACCGAGCGAATAGAGTGCAAACACTTTTCGGTGAGGGTTCGAGGCTCAATTCCTTGTTCCCGGCTCTCGCGAGTGTTATTCATGCAAGTTATGTGCACTTCACTTTGATGATTGGAATTGGTAGAGTTCATATATTGTTTATCATTCTGCCCTACTTGCTTATAGATTTACCTTGGAAGGATAATTGGCTCTTGACCAAGTAGTTAGTAGCATTCATTTTAGTTGCATTCATGTAGGTAGATTGCATCTTATAAATCCCATTCTCTTGTGATTCTTCCGTCTTTGGTTTTCTTTTAAGCATGAGGACATGCTTGGTCTAAGTGTGGGGAGGTTGATAAATCCCATTTTTAAGGTTTATCTTGTATGGATTTTGAGGGTTTTATCGATGTTCTTTCACACTTATTCATAAATAATCCATGGTTTTGTGTTACCTTCCCGATTTTGCTTCGTGGAAGAAAACATGCCTCTTTTACACTAAATACGCCATATTTGAATTCTCTTCTATTACCATTCGATGCTGTGATCTGGGTGTTAAGTGATTTCAGAGTTTTTAGGGCAAGGATGGCTTAGAAGAGAGGAAGGAAGCATGCATGAATGGAAGGAGCATGGAAAATGAAGCTTTGGAGCTTGAGCAACGACGCGCACGCGTACCTTGCGCGTACACGCGGATGCGCGCTACTGGATCGGCGCGAGGAAGCCAAAGCTAGAAGCCGGCGCATTCGTGTGGCATAGCCAGAACCTCATGGACGCGCACGCGTGCTTGGCACTTGCGCGTGGATCGTGAAAAACCCTAGGGATGTGCACACATGCTGTACGCGTACGCATCGGTGCCCGCATGTGATTTTTAAGTGAAAACATGCCCAGCAAATTCACAGATGATGTGGGGCTCAATTGGAACTGATTCTGGCATAAAAACCATAAGAAGACCAAGGGATGAGGGGATTCTCATTCATTCACTCATTTTTAGATATTTTCTAGTTAGTTTTGGAAGTTACATTTTTTAGAGAGAAAAACTCTAGCTTCTCTCTAGGGTTTTGCTTCTCAAATTGGAATTCTCTTGTATCATTGGTGAGATCTATTGTCAATTCAACTCTACATTGCTTCCAATTGTAGATCTGGATTCTCCTACTCTCAATTTAGTTCTTATTGTTCAAGTTACTTCTGGATCTTAGCTTTTGGATGTTGTTACTTCTATTTCCATTAATACATTGAGGTAATTTCATGTTCTTAGTTTCAATTGTTTGATTGTTGTTAATCTCTTGTAGCGTATACCTTTGATTGTAAGTTTACTCTCAATTTTACAATGTCTTTCATCCTTGCTCTCCAAGTGTTTGAGAAAATGCCAACTTTAACTATGGAGTAGAATTTTCCAACTTGGCTTGGGAGTTGAGATATTGGAGACACTTGACTTATTAATGTCCTTTGTTGGTTATCAATTGGAGATTGCTAATTGGTTTGAATGTCACTAAAGCTAGACTTTCCTAGGGTTAGACTAGGACTTGTGAACTCAAATTTGTTACTTTCACTTGACTTTCCTTAATACTAGGGGTTAACTAAGTGAAGCAATAACTAATTGTAATCACAATTGATGGAGATGATGATGATAGGAAGTCCAATTCTCACTTCTAGCCAAGGCATTTATATTGCTTGATTTTCACTCACACTATTGGCTTGTTCCTCTCTTGTATGAAACTCTAAACACCAATACACTTTCTAACCAACAATGTGCATCGTGAAGCACTCCTAGTGAGAATGACTCGGGAGTCATACTCTCGGTTATTGAATTTAGATTGTTTGATGTGGAATTGCATGTCAGTTTAGACTATACTACGATTGGATTTCTTGATAAATTCTACGCCGGCATAAATTCACTCATTAGAGTCACTTTATTTTAGTTTAGATGTAGAATTCTAGAGAGGGAGGCTATATCCTCTCTCTAGATTAGGGTTCTTAGTTTTCTTCCTTTTAGATCTAGATCTCATTCTTCCATTTCTTTAATTTTCCTTTTTACTTTTACTTGTTCTAGCATTTTACTTCTTTTGTTAATTCCTTTATTTTGTCAATTTTAGTTTATAAACTCTTTTGTTGATTTTCATTTTCTTTAATGCAATTTATGATTTCCATGTCTTTTAATGGTTGCCTTGATTTCTATTGTTGATCTCTTACTTTGATTATTTATAGCTTCCTTTAATTCTTGCAATTGACGATGTTTACTTTTATTGCCCTCTATGTTTTTGATGAAATGTTTCGTTTAGTCATGAGTTAGATTTTTCTCCTCTTGGCTTCAATTGAGTAATTGGAGACTCTTGAGTTATCAAACTCTCTTGTTGATTGACAATTGGAAGTTTCTCATTGACTTGAATGCCACTAAAGCTAGTCTTTCACTATGATTTGACTAGGACTTGTAGACTCAAGTTGATTGTATCCAGTTGACTTTCCTTCATAGTTAGAGGTTAACTAAGTGGGAGCAATTGACAATTCTTGTCACAATTGAGGATGATAATGAGGATAGGACTTCTAGTTCTCATCCCTTTCCAAGAGATTTCTTAGTTATTAGCTCATTTCTTTTGCTATTTATGTTTCTTGTTCCCTATTACAAAAACCCCAAAACATTCCTTCATAGCCAATAATAAAGCACTTCGTTGTAATTCATAGGGAGAACGACCTGGGATTAATACTCTCGGTTATTTTTATTGGGGTTGAACTAGTGACAATCATATCAAAATTTGATTTGAGGATTTATTGTTGGTTTAGAAATATACTTGCAACGTAACTATTTTTGTGAAATTCTTTACCGACAATTTTCCTCTATCAACATTCATGGAAAGGATTGAGAATATAGGTTTTCTATCCTAGTCACTAATCATAACACAATAATTATCAAGAGCTAATCCTATTAAGTCATCTTCAACATAGGAAGAAGGTATAATGTTATCTTCACATTGAGAGAAAGTCAAATATGACTAGTTAATCTCAATCCAAAAGTTCTAATTATAAGAACCACAACTAATCAACTGGTTAATTAAGTAATTAATATTGCCCAAATTTGATTCTGAAAAGTTAGAGAGAGAATTTGAGGATTTTAAGGTGATTTTTGGACTCAATGGGTTTTTTTGAGTCAGAAAATGTGCCTTCTGCAAAAAACTGTGAAAAACTACAAACCGACAGTTGAACCGGTTGAACCGATTCAAGTCTGCCCGGTACCATACGAGAAAAAGTGAAAACCGTCAAAAACCTTAGAAAAATGTTAGAAATAGAAAACCGGGCGTTAATTTTTAATGTTTGGCCCGAAGTTGGGCCAAAAGTGCTAAAAACGCTAACGGGTTAGACCGGGCCCAAGTTAGGCCCAAGCCCAACATATAAAAGGCTCATTTAATGAACCCACTTCAGCACAAACACGTAAACACAACAAAACACAGCTGAGGAAGAGAGGAAGAAGAAACCCCATGAGCACTATTCATTTTAATCTTCCAAAGCTCATTTCTTGAGCTAGAGAGCTCCGATCGCCGCACCATTTGCGGCTATGCGTTCCTCGTGAAGAGCTCTACAAAATCCATACAAGAAACTGGAGAGGTAACCATGAAATCCTTTCTATTCTTCTCTTCAAAATTTTGGTTCATAGGGTTTGTGATTAAGTGAGTTTTTGTGATTTTGGATGTTTAGGTTTACTATAATCTTTGCTTAGCTTTGGATGTTGACATCCAAATCGGTTGGAAAATGTAAGAGCCACTAAACCCTTATGCATTTATGTTTAATTGGAATCTTAGGTTTATTTGAGGTGATTTATATGCATATAGTTGGATTGTTGTGGCTTTGGGAGCTATTGGAACTTAATTGTGCTTATTGGAGTGGAATTGAAATCTTGGATTGTGGTTGGGAGCTTGTTTGTGCTAAATTGGAGTTTTGGTGCATATAGGGAATCGGCCAAGGTATGGCTTTGGTTTTCTCTATGTAGTATATAATATTCATGGACACTTAGGCTAGTGACCTATAGGATAGGTTTGGAATTTTTACGTTGTTGATGATTGTTTGAGTTGTTGATGTTGTAAATGTTGATTGAGGTAATGGGGTTAGAATATGATGTAGGATAAACTTGTATAAATATGTATGTTAGTCATTAATATGGAGTATGAATGAGTTGATGAGAAAGATTGATATTGATGAAATGAAAATTTGTGAATGTTTTGGTGGGAAATTGCTTGATGTATTGGATATTGACATTCAAGGTTGAGAATGTTGAAATGTAAAGGAAAGAGTAGTAAAAATGGTGTAATATGTCTTAGAGTGTGAAATTTGATGAGAAATGGAGTTTTGAATGGTTTGGTATAGGTTGGAATGTGTATGGTAAGAAATGTTGGTAATTGTGAAGTTTAGTAAAATTGGGTTTTTGGTGAACTTTGTTCGATTATAACTTTTGTCTCGGTTTTCAAAACTGATTGAAATTTTTTAGAATTAAAGACCTTTGAAAACCCTTCAAATCGATATAAAGTTTGTGAAAATTGGAATTTTTTAGAGGAAGTTATGATCATTCAAAGTTGGTGTTAAAAATCTGAAATTTTGCAAGGTTGCAGAATTTCATGATTTCTGATATGTGCGAGCGAGCGCACACCCTTGTGCGGATGTGGTGCATGAAACTGTGATTACACTTTTCACAACTTCGCACAACTAACTAGCAAGTGCACTGGGTCATCCAAGTAATAACTTACGTGAGTAAGGGTCGATCCCACGGAGATTGCCGGCTTGAAGCAAGCTATGGTTATCTTGTAAATCTTAGGATATAAATGATAAAAATGGTTTTGTTTATGAAAGGTAAATAACATGAAATAAATGCTACTTGTGATTCAGTAATGAGAAATAGGCTGAGGTTCCGGAGATACTCTGTCGTCTGAATCTCTGCTTTCCTACTGTCTTCTTCTCCAAACACGCATGGCTTCCTTCAATGGCAAGCTGTATGATCCTCTCGGACGAAAAATACCAGGCACGGTCTCTGTACGGCTAATCAATTGTCAGTTCTCACTTTCGTCGGAATAGGATCTCTCTATCCCTTTGCACACTGTCACTGCACCCAACATTCGTGAGTTTGAAGCTCGTCATAGTCATCCCTTCTCAAATCCTACTCAGAATACCACAGACAAGGTTTAGACTTTTTGGATCCCAGGAATGCTGCCAATTGGTTCTAGCCTATACCACGAAGGTTTTAATCCCACGGACTCGGTCCGTGGATTAGAGACCCAAGAGATACACACTCAAGCTATTGCCCAATGACTACGTTGAGCTCAGATAGAACGTGAGTGGTTGTCAGGCACGCGTTCATAGAATTGAGAATAATGATGAGTGTCACGGATCATCATATTCTCTATATTGAAGTACGAGTGAATATCTTAGAATAGAATCAAGTGTGATTGAATAGAAAACAGTAGTAATTTCATTAATCCATTGAAACACAGCAGAGCTCCTCACCCCCACCTATGGGGTTTAGAGACTCATGCCGTAGAAGATGCAATATGAAGTGTAAAATGTCATGAGTTGTAAACTGACTCTCTAAAAGTGCAGATAGTGCAGAAATCCACTTCCGGGATCTACTTGGTGAGTGTTTGGGCTGAGCTTTCAAGCTTTCACGTGCATATGCCTAAAGTTGGAGTTGAACGCCACCCTGGGTGCCAAAATGGGCGTTTAACGCCAAGAAATGTGCCAGTTCTGGCGTTTTACGCCAGAAAGTTTTTGGCTGTCTTTTAACGCCAGTTTGGGCCATCCAATCTCAGGTAAAGTATGAACTATTATATATTGCTGAAAAGCACAAGATGTCTACTTTCCAACGCAATTGAAAGAGCGCGAATTGGGCTTCTGTAGCTCCATAAAATCCACTTCGAGTGTAGGAGGGTCAGAATCCAACAGCATTTGCAGTCTTTTCTCAGCCTCTCAATCAGATTTTTGCTCAGGTCCCTCAATTTCAGTCAGAAAATTCTTGAAATTACAGAAAAACACAAAAACTCATAGTAAAATCCAAAAATGTGATTTTTGTATAAAAACTAATAAAAATATAATAAAAAGTAAGTAAATTATACTAAAAACTATGTAAAAACAATGCCAAAAAGGGTATAAATTATCCGCTCATCACAATGCCAAACTTAAATTATTGCTTGTGCCCAAGAAACTAAAAACAAAATAGGATAAAAAGAAGAGAATATACAATAAATTTCAAAAATATCAATGAACATTAGTTTCAACTTGAACACAGCTACTTTATGAGTCTTGGCCGTGACCCTAAGCATTTTGTTTTCCAGTATTACCACCAGATACATAAATGCCACAGACACATAACTGGGTGAACCTTTTCAGATTGTGACTCAGCTTTGCTAGAGTCCCCAGTTAGAGATGCCCAGAGTTCTTAACCACACTCTTTTTGCTTTGGACCACGACTTTAACCGCTCAGTCTCAAGCTTTTCACTTGACACCTTCACGCCAAAAGCACATGGTTAGGGACAGCTTGGTTTAGCCGCTTAGGCTAGGATTTTATTCCTTTGGGCCCTCCTATCCATTAATGCTCAAAGCCTTGGATCCTTTTTACCCTTGCCTTTTAGTTTAAAGGGTTACTGGCTTTTTCTACTTGCTTTTTCTTTTTCTTTCTTTTTCTTTTATTTTTCGCCTTTTCTTTTTTTTTCGCAAGCTTTGTGTTTTTCACTGCTTTTTCGCTGCCTTTTCACTGGTTTTTTTTATAGTTCTTCCTCTTGAAGATCCTATGGAGTGCTTGAGCTCCTTAATATCTCTTCCTTGCCTTTGTTGCTCCTCTCTCATGGCCTTTTGGTCCTCTCTGATTTCATGGAGGATAATGGAGTGCTCTTGTTTGAGGTCCATGACTGGGCTCTCTTGTTTGCTCCATCCTCTTTCTAGTGATGGGCTTTTGAGATGAATCTCTCCATCTCCCATGACTCAGAGTTGGAAGCAACTGTCTTTCCTTTCCTTTTTCTAGAGGTTTCTCCGGCCTTAAGTGCCATTAGTGGTTATGGAAAGCAAAAAGCTGAGCTTTTCCACACCAAACTTAAAAGGTTTGCTCGTCCTCGAGCAAAATGAGATAGAAGGGAGTAGAAGAAGAATGATGCAATTAATTTTGAAAACTTATTACTTTATGCAAGAAAAATTGAAAAAAATTTGAAAAGAATTTGAAAAGATATGTAAGTTTTGAAAACATTTTGGAAGGAATTGAAAAGAATTAAAAAGAATTGAAAAAATTATTAATATTTGAAAATAGAAATTGAAAGATGAACATTTAAAATATGTTTGATGCAAAAAATTATGATTTAAGACATGAAAAATTGAAAAAAAATCAAATTAGAAACAAAATTACCTCCCTTGTGTCATCCTGGCGTTAAACGCCCAGAATGCTATCCTTTCTGGTGTTTAACGCCCACTTGACTGTCCCTTTGGGTGTTTAATGCCCAGCCAGATACCCTGGCTGGCGTTAAACGCCAGGAATCCGTCTTTATTGGGCATTTTTCTGAACGCCCAGAATGCTGCCTGCATGGGCGTTAAACGCCCATTCTGCTATCCTTACTGGTGTTTAAACGCCAGTAACCCTGTCCTCCAGGGTGTGCTATTTTTTATGCTATTTTTTATTCTGCTTTAATTTTGCATCTGTTTTTGTGACTCCACATGATCATCAACCTAAAGAAAACATAAACTAACAATGGAAAATGAAATGAAAAAGTAATTAACATGAATAAATAAGATTAGGTTGCCTCCCAATAAGCGCTTCTTTACTGTCTTTAGCTAGGCTTTTACTGAGCTTTTAATTTAGTCTCAGTTTTGAGCACTCTTGCTCAACATTGCTTTTAAGATAATGTTTGACTCTTTGTCCATTAACAATGAATTTTTTGTCAGAGTCAATATCCTAAAGCTCTATATATCCATATGGTGATACACTTGTAATCACATATGGTCCCCTCCACCGGGATTTCAATTTCCCAGGGAACAATCTGAGCCTAAAGTTGAATAGTAGCACCATCTGTCCTGGCTCAAAGACTCTAGATGACAGCCTTTTGTCATGCCATCTTTTGCTTTCTCTTTATAAATTTTAGCATTTTCGAAAGCATTGAGTCTGAACTCCTCCAGCTCATTCAACTAGAGTAATATTTTCTCTCCAGCTACCTTAGCGTCAAGGTTTAGGAACCTGGTTGCCCAGTAGGCCTTGTGTTCCAGTTCCACTGGCAGATCACAGGCTTTTCCATACACAAGCTGGTATGGAGAGGTCCCTATAGGAGTCTTGAATGCGGTTCTGTATGCCCACAGAGCATCATCCAGACTTCTTGCCCAATCCTTTCTACGAGTACTTACTGTCCGTTCCAGGATCCGTTTTAGTTCTCTATTTGAGACTTTAGCCTGTCCATTTGTCTGTGGATGATATGGAGTTGCCATTTTATGGTTAATTCTGTATCATACCAGAGCAAAGTCAAGCTGTTTATTGCAGAAATGAGTGCCTCCATCACTAATCAGTATCCTAGGGACACCGAACCTACTGAAGATATGCTTCTGGAGGAATTTCATCAATGTCTTAGTATCATTAGTGGGTGTTGCAATTGCCTCTACCCATTTAGATACATAGTCTACTGCCACCAGAATATAAGTATTTGAGTATGATGGTGGGAAAGGCCCTATGAAGTCAATACCCCATACATCAAACAACTCAATCTCTAAGATATGTTAGTGCTTACCCTTCTAGGTCGGGCAATCTTTTAGATCTCAGCATGGCGCCCTTCTTAGATTGCAGGCATGCCATGACCTTGGTAGCTCTTGCCCCTCGAGGTCAGACACTTTGTGGTGACCTTTCCCCAGTACTTCTGAACAACTTGGTATGGTCCTTTCCAGTTGGCTGCTAGCTTCCCTTCTCCTGACCGACCTTAGGTCCTTTCGACGCTTTAGTGCTTCCTCTCTAGTTCGAGCTCTTTCTCAGACTTCTGGAAGTAGGTCGACCTCTTCCCTTTGAGTTTGGTAGTTGGTATCTTCGTTTTTCTTGATTTGAGCCGTTTCTCATCTTCTTTTCTACAGGTTAGTCGTTCTTTTCTCTCTCTCTTTTTTAAGTTTCGACAACTGTGCATGCTTTTGATGTAAGGCTTTGACTTTGTATCTGGGTTTTTGCTCTGAAGAACTTTGGTTCTTTCTGCAAAAAGTTTGCATCTTTGATCATTTTTTGTGACTTTTCTTTTATCGTTCGCCTTTGATAAGAATGTGTGCTTTGCTTAGGGTTTTGTTGCTATTCCTGTTTATTTTCATTGTTGCCTGACTCCTTTTGTACAAAAGTTCTAGCTTTTGTTTTGACCTTTTGTTTGAGAGGTGTTTGGACTGTTTGGGTATATATTTTTTACTTCTCTTCTCTGTGTTTTTGCCCTGTTGTTGCCTCCGAAGGGTGCCCCTGGACTTTCGTGTGAGTCTTGGGGTTTTCCTTTTACTGCTGTATCTGACACTTGATGTTTTGCTGTTATTGTCCGAGTTGTTTCCTTATTTGCCTTGGTTGTTTGGTAGTAACCCCATTTTTCTTTTTCTTACGATAGGAATATTTCACCTATGTCTTCCCGCAAAAATATTGCTGAGATGTCTACTAAGATCCTGGATGGCATGTCTGACTGGCTGGATTCCATAGTTTTAATGTGTGTTCTTGAGTACTGTGTGCGACTTAGGAGGTTTCATAGAGTTTGTAGGGATAGGGATGAGGAGAAGAATCATGAGTTGGTGTCGCCGGACCCTGAGGAGAGGGTTTGTTTTCCTTCCTTGACTCCGGGGGAACGACCCTAACCTGATATGGTTAGGACCTTTTCTTCCTCCGAGATTGATGGATTTTGCAGTGTTTTTTGGATGAGGCTTCTATTATTGTCCCCTGGTTTTGTGCTGACTAGTTTTGAAAGTGCATCAGCTCGGGCATTCTGTTCCCTAGGTATATGTCGGACCTTATATCCCTCGAATTGTCCAAGTTGTTCTCTGGTTTTGTCTAAGTATTTTTTCATGGTGGGATCTTTAGCTTGGTAGCTCCCTTCTATTTGTGAGGTGACTACTTGTAAATTACTGAACACGGTAAGCTTTTGAACTCATACCTCCTTAGCCAGTCTTAAACCAGCCAGTAGTGCCTCGTATTCAAGCTTGGTTATTTAGCTCAATTTGGGTTCCCTGATCGCTTTCTATAATTACACCTGCGCCATTCCCAGTTTTGTTTGAAGAGTCGTTGGTGTGGGAAATTGTGATTCACACTTTTCACAACTCTGCACAACTAACCAGTAAGTGCACTGGGTCGTCCAAGTAACACCTTACGTGAGTAAGGGTCGATCCCACGGAGATTATTGGCTTGAAGCAAGCTATGGTCATCTTGTAAATCTTAGTCAGGCGAATTCAATTGGTTATGAGTTTTGATAATTAAAAGATAAATAAAACATAAAATGAAATAGAGATACTTATGTAATTCATTGGTTGGAATTTCAGATAAGCGTTTGGAGATGCTTTGTTGCTTCTGAACCTCTGCTTTCCTATTGCCTTCTTCCAATCATGCGTGCTCCCTTCCATGGCAAGCTGTATGATCCTCTCGGATGAAAAATACCAGGTACGATCTCTGCATGGTTAATTAACTGTCGGATTGCTCGTCTCGGATGAAAAATACCATGTACAGCTATCGCACGGCTAATCATCTATCGGTTCCTGCTAGCGTCGGAATAGGACCCTTGTCCTTTCGCACACTGTCACTGCGCCCAACATTCGCAAGTTTGATGCTCGTCACAGTCATCCCTTCCCAGGATCCTACTCGGAATACCACAGACAAGGTTTAGACTTTTCGGATCCCAGGAATGCTGCCAATTGGTTCTAGCCTATACCACGAAGATACTAATCTCACAGAATCGGCCATGTATTAGATACCCAAGAGATACGCACTCAAGCTGTCGCCCAATGACTACGTTGAGCTCAGATAGAACAGAAGTGGTTGTCAGGCACGCGTTCATAGAATTGAGAATAATGATGAGTGTCACAGATCATATCATTCTCGAGATTGAAGTACGAGTGAGTATATTAGAATAGAATCAAGCGTGATTGAATAGAAAACAGTAGTAATTGCATTAATTCATGAAGAACAGCAGAGCTGCCCACCTTAGTCTATGGGGTGTAGAAACTCCACCGTAGAAAATACATAAGTGAAAGAGGTCTAGGCAAGGCCGAATGGCCAGCCTCCAAAGTATGATCAAAAGATCAAAAGTGATCAAAAGATATAAAATAAATCTCTAATAGTAGTTTTTATACTAAACTTGTAACCTAGGTTTACAGAAAATGAGTAACTAAGGGCAGATAGTGCAAAAATCCACTTTCGGGGCCCACTTGGTGTGTGCTTGGGCTGAGCATTGAAGATTTCACGTGCATAGGCTGTTCTTGGAGTTAAACGCCAGCTTGGGTGCCAGTTTGGGCGTTTAACTCCAATTCTGGTGCAAGTTCTGGCGTTTTATGCCAGAAAGTTTTAGGCTGGCTTTTAGCGCCAGTTTGCGCCATCAAATCTTGGGAAAAGTATGGACTATTATATATTGTTGGAAATCCCAAGATGTCTACTTTAAAAATCAATTGAGAGCGCGCCAATTAAGCTTCTGTAGCTCCAGAAAATCCACTTCGAGTGCAGGAGGGTCAGAATCCATCAGCATCTACAGTCCTTTTTCACTTTATCATTTGAAGTTCAGAATGACTGGCATCCATAGGAACTTAGAATTCAGATAGTGTTATTGATTCTCTTAGTTCAGTATGTTGATTCTTGAACACAGCTACTTTATGAGTCTTGGCTGTGACCCTAAGCAATTTGTTTTCCAATATTACCACCGGATACATAAATGCCACAGACACATAACTGGGTGAACCTTTTCAGATTGTGACTCAGCTTTGCTAGAGTCCCCAGTTAGAGGTGTCTAGAGCTCTTAAGCACACTCTTTTTGCTTTGGACCACGACTTTAACCGCTTAGTCTCAAGCTTTTCACTTGACACCTTCATGCCACAAGCACATGGTTAGGGACAGCTTGGTTTAACCGCTTAGGCCAGGATTTTTTGGTTTAAAGGGTTACTGGCTTTTTCTGGTTGCTTTTTTTTTCTTTTTTTTCTGTTTTTCTTTATTTTTTATTTTTTTTTGCCAATTTTTTTTTCTTTCACAAGATTTATGTTTACTGCTTTTTCTTGCTTCAAGAATCAATTTTATGATTTTTCAGATTATCAATAACATTTCTCCTTTTTCATTATTCTTTCAAGAGCCAACAATTTTAACATTCATAAACAACAATATAAAAAATATGCACTGTTCAAGCATTCATTCAGAAAACAAAAAGTATTGCCACCACATCAAAATAATTAAACTAATTTCAAGGTAGAATTCGAAATCATGCACTTCTTGTTCTTTTGCAAATAAAAACATTTTTCATTTAAGAAAGGTGAAGGATTCATAGGACATTCATAGCTTTAGGACATAGACACTAGACACTAATGATCATGTAATAAAGACACAAACATAGACAAAACATAAAGCATAAAATTCGAAAAACAGAAGAATAAGAACAAGGAAATTAAAGAATGGGTCTACTTTAGTGATGGTGGCTAGTTCTTCCTCTTAAAGATCTTATGGAGTGCTTGAGCTCCTCAATGTCTCTTCCTTGCCTTTGTTGCTCCTCTCTCATGGCCTTTTGGTCCTCTCTGATTTCATGGAGGATAATGGAGTGCTCTTGTTGAGGTCCATGAGTGGGCTCTCTTGTTTGCTCCATCCTCTTTCTAGTGATGGGCTTTTGAGATGAATCTCTCCATCTCCCATGACTCGGAGTTGGAAGCAACTGCCTTCCCTTTCCTCTTCCTAGAGGTTTCTCTGGTCGTAGGTGTCATTAATGGTTATAGAAAAACAAAAAGCAAAGCTTTTTCCACACCAAACTTAAAAGGTTTGCTCGTCCTCGAGCAAAATAAGATAGAAGGGAATAGAATAAGAATGATGCAATTAATTTTGAAAACTTATTATTGTATACAAGAAGAATTAAAAAGAGTTGAAAAGAATTTGAAAAGATATGTAAGTTTTGAAAACGTTTTGGAAGGAATTGAAAAGAATTGAAAAATAATTAAAAAGAATTGGAATGATTATTAATTTTTGAAAATAAAAATTGAAAGATGAATGTTAAAAATATGTTTGATGCAAAAAATTATGAATTAAGACATGAAAAATTAAAAAAAATCGAATTGGAAACAAAATTATCTCCCTTGCGTCATCCTGGCGTTAAACGCCCAGAATGCTATCCATTATGGCGTTTAACGCCCACTGGACTGCCTATTTAGGCGTTTAACGCCCAGCCAGATACCATGGCTGGCGTTAAATGCCAGGATTCCTTCTTTACTAGGCGTTTTGCTGAACGCCCAGAATGCTGCCTGCATGGGCGTTAAACACCCATTCTACTATCCTTACTGGCGTTTAAACACCAATAAGCCTGTCCTCTAGGGTGTGCTGTTTTTGATGCTGTTTTTGATTTTGCTTTACTCTGTAGCTATTTTTATGAATTCACATGATCATCAACCTAAAGAAAACATAAAATAACAATGGAAAATAAATAAATATAATTAAATAACATTGGGTTGGCTCCCAATAAATGCTTATTTAATGTCAATAGCTTGACTGTGAGCTCTTAGAGAGCTTCACAGAGACTCAGAGCTTAATGGTGGCCTCCCAACACCAAACTTAGAAGTTGAGTGTGGGGGCTCTGTTTGACTCTGTATTGATAGAAGCTTTTCATGCTTCCTCTCCATGGTTACAGAAGAAGATCCTTGAGCCTTAAACACAAGGTAGTCCTCATTCAACTGGAGGACTAACTCTCCTCTGTCCACATCAATCACAGCTCTTGTTGTGGCTAGGAAGGGTCTTCCAAGGATAATGGATTCATCTTCATCCTTCCTAGTGTCTAGGATTATGAAGTTAGCAGGGATGTACAGGCCTTCAACCTTCACGAAGACATCCTCTACATGTCCATAAGCCTGTTTCCTTGATTTGTCTGCCAATTCTAGTGAGAATCTTGTAGCTTGTACCTCAAAGATCCCTAGTTTCTCCATTACAGAGAGTGGCATGAGGTTTATTCCTGATCCCAGGTCACACAGAGCCTTCTTAAATATCATGGTGCCTATGGTACAAGGTATTAAGAACTTTTTGGGATCCGGTTTCTTCTGAGGTAACTTTAGTTGCCCCAAAGCATTCAGTTCATTGATGAACAATGGAGGTTCATCCTCCCAAGTCTCATTACCAAATAACTTGGCATTCAGCTTCATGATTACTCCTAAAAACTGAGCAACTTGCTTTTCAATAATATCTTCATCCTCTTCAGAGGAACAATACTCATCAGAGCTCATGAATGGCAACAGTAAGTTCAATGGAATCTCTATGGTCTCTATATGAGCCTCAGATTCCTTTGGTTCCTCATTGGGGAACTCTTTAGTGGCCAGTGGACATCCATTGAGGTCTTCCTCACTGGAAATCACTGCCTCTTCCTCCTCTACACGTTCAGCCATGTTGGACATATTGATGGCCTTGTACTCTCTCTTTGGATTCTCTTCTGTATTGCTTGGGAGAGTACTAGGAGGGATTTCAGTAACTCTTTTACTCAGCTGATCCACTTGTGCCTCCAAATTTCTAATGGAGGACCTTGTTTCAGTCATGAAACTGAGAGTGGTCTTAGATAGATCAGAGACTATGGTTGCTAAGTCAGAGAGGCTCTACTTAGAATTCTCTGTCTGTTGCTCAGAAGATGATGTAAAAGGCTTGCTATTGCCAAACCTATTTCTTCCACCATTATTATTATTAAAGCCTTGTTGAGGCTTCTATTGATCCTTCCATGAAAAATTAGGATGATTCCTCCTTGAAGGATTATAGGTGTTTCCATAGGATTCTCCCATGTAATTCACCTCTTCCATTGCAGGATTCTCAGGGTCATAAGCTTCTCCTTCAGGGGAGGCTTCTTTAGTACTGCCTGATGCAGCCTGCATTTCAGTCAAACTCTGAGAAATCATATTGACTTACTGAGTCAATATTTTGTTCTGAGCCAATATGGCATTCAGAGTATCAATCTCAAGAACTCCTTTCTTCTGAGTTGTCCCATTATTCATATGATTTCTTTCAGAAGTGTACATGAACTGGTTATTTGCAACCATCTCAATGAGTTCCTGGGATTCTTCAGGCATCTTCTTTAGATGAAGAGATCCACCAGCAGAGTGATCCAAGGAGATCTTGGATAATTCAGACAAACCATCATAGAATATACATAGGATGCTCCATTCTGAAAGCATGTCAGAAAGATACCTTCTGATCAATTGTTTGTATCTTTCCCAAGCTTCATAGAGGGATTCACCTTCCTTCTATCTGAAGATTTGGACTTCTACTCTAAGCTTGCTTAACTTTTGAGGTGGAAAGAATTTGGCCAAGAAAGCATTGGCCAACTTTTCCCAAGAGTTCAGGCTTTCTTTAGGTTGTGAGTCTAACCATATCCTAGCTCTGTCTCTTACAGTAAAAGGAAAAAGCATAAGTCTGTAGACCTCAGGATTAACCCCATTGGTCTTTACAGTGTCACAGATTTGCAAGAATTCAGCTAAGAACTGATGAGGATCTTCCAATGGAAGTCCATGAAACTTGCAATTCTGCTGCATTAGAGAAACTAATTGAGTCTTAAGCTCAAAGTTGTTTGCTCCAATTGCAGGAATTGAGATGCTTCTTCCATAGAAGTCAGAAGTTGGTGCAGTAAAGTCACCAAGTACCTTCCTTGCATCTCCACCATTGTTGTTATTTTCGGCTGCCATAACTTCTTTTTTTTTTTTCGAAAATTTCTGTTAGGTCTTCTCCAGAGTGTTGTGCTTTAGCTTCTCTTAGCTTCCTCTTTAGAGTCCTTTCAAGTTCAGGATCAGCTACAATAAGAATGTTCTTATCCTTGTTCCTACTCATATGAAAAAGAAGAGAACAAAAAAGAAGAGAAATTCTCTATGTCACAGTATAGAGATTCCTTTATGTGAGTAGAAGAATAGAAGAATAGAAGAATGAGGTAGAGAGAGAATAAGAAGAATTCGAACACAGAGAGAGGGAGATGGTTCGAATTATGAGTAGAAGAGAAGTGTTAGTAAATAGATAAATAAATAAATAAATAAATAGAAAGAGATGAGAGAGGGAGTATTCGAATATTAATTTAAAAAAAAAAGAAAAATATTTTTGTTTTTATTTTAATTATTGGTTAGTATTCGAATTTATTAAAAGAAATAGAAGAAATTAAAATTTAAAATAATTAGTTAATTAAAAAGATTTTTGAAAAAGTTGTTAGTTGTTTTCGAAAATTAGTTAGAGATAAAAGTAGTTAGGTGGTTTTGAAAAAGATAAGAAATAGTAAATTTTTAAAATTAAAACAAACAAGTCAAGTAGTTAATTGAAAAAGATTTGAAAATAAACTTTGAAAAGATAAGAAGTTAGAAAATGATTTTGAAATTAAAATTTAAAAAGATATGATTGAAATTTATTTTGAAAAAGATTTGAAAAAAAAATTTTGAAAAGAAAAGAAGTGAGAAAAATATTTTCAAATTAAGTTTTGAAAAAGATATGATTGAAATTTATTTTGAAAAAGATTGAAAAAGATTTGATTTTTGAAATTAAAGTTGATGACTTGACTAACAAGAAACTGAAAGATATGATTCTAGAATTTATAGATTGACCTTTCTTATTAGGCAAGTAACAACTTGAAATTTTTGAATCAAAACATTAAATGCTAGCAATGAGTTCGAAAATTATGAAATAAAAATTAAGAAAAAGATTTTGAAAATTAATTTTGGAGAATTTTCAAAAAACATGAAAGAAAAATGAAAAAGATTTGATTTTGAAAAAGATTTGAAAAGATAAAAAATTTTTAAATTGAAATTTTGACTTGACTAATAAGAAACAACTAAATTTAAAAAATTTTTGACCAAATCAAACCAAAATTTCGAAATTTATTAGTAACATAAGGGAAAGATATTATTTTTATTTATTTTTTATTTAATGAAGAGGAGAAAAACAACAAAATGACACAAGACATAAAAATTTAAGATCAAAACAAATAATGCATGCAAGAACACTTTGAATGTCAAAATGAACACCAAGAACACTTTGAAGATCATGATGAACATCAAGAACATATTTTTGAAAATTTTTAAGAAAAGAAAGACATACAAAACACCAAACTTAAAAATTTTTTATGTTTAGACACTATGTATTCGAAAATGCATATGAAAAACAACAAAAAAAAAACAAAACAGGAAAATCACAAGATTAAAGAAAGAAAATCATCAAGAACAACTTGAAGATCATGAAGAACATAATGCATGAATTTTCGAAAATTTCAAGAAAAATTAAAAACATACAATTGACACCAAACTTAAAATTTGACACAAGACTCAAACAAGAAACACAAAATTTTTTTTATTTTTATGATTTTATTAATTTTTTTTTGTATTTTGTTTTCGAAAATAAAAATAAGAGGCTTAGACATAAGATAAAATTACTAAATCTAAGCAACAAGATGAACCGTTAGTTGTCCAAACTCGAACAATCCCCAGCAATGGCGCCAAAAACTTGGTGTGAGAAATTGTGATTCACACTTTTCACAACTCCGCACAACTAACCAGCAAGTGCACTGGGTCGTCCAAGTAATACCTTACGTGAGTAAGGGTCGATCCCACGGAGATTGTCGGCTTGATGCAAGCTATGGTCATCTTGTAAATCTTAGTCAGGCGAATTCAATTGGTTATGAGTTTTGATAATTAAAAGATAAATAAAACATAAAATAAAATAGAGATACTTATGAGTTTTGATTATCAATCCTTGCCATGAATGCCTCTTTAGTTATTGTTATCTTTAGTTGTTTAATTACCTTTCTTGTTATTTATATTCTTGCCTTTTTATCAACCCACCCCTGTGAATCTCATAACCAATAATTGAGCATTCGATTGTAATTTCTAGGGAGAATAACCCGGGAGTAATACTCTCGGTTATTTTTATTGGGTTGAACTTGTGACAACTAGAACTAAACTTTGTTGGAGAATCTATTGTTGGTCTAAACTATGCTTGCAACGAAGAAGTTCTTTTCCATTGAGAAATTTTAGACCGGCATAAATTCTAACCATCAAGTTTTTGGTGCCATTGCCGGGAAATTGCAATGTGTTCTTGTTATTGGTTATTATTCATATGTAAATATTGTGAATAGTTTGATTTTTGCTTGTTTGCTAGTTTTGGTTTAGGAGTTTCTTTACTTTATTTCTTGCTAGCTTTTGTTTTTATCCTCTATTTTCACTATGAATTATCACCCTTTTGGCTATGAGTTTAGTTCAAACTATGTTGTAGAAAATAGAAATGAAAGCTTCAATGAGGATTTGCATCAAGCATTTGGTAATCAAAGGTGGGAGGAGCCTCAAGCATTTAGACAATCTTCTTGGCAAAAACCTCCTCCGGTTTCTTATGGGTATAATCCAACTCCTAATACATACCAATCTAATAGATGTAGTGGACCTCCTTGTGGTTTCCAACCATAACCACAATATGCATATGAACTCCCTCCTCAATATTGTTATCAACCTTACTCACAAGCCCCATATCACCATTCACCTTCATATGATCCTAATCCATACCCACCATACCAACAACCATGTGAACCATACTTAGAGCCACAACCATTCCACCCCCAATATTCCCAAGAACCACTGATTTCATATGCACCACCTTAAGACTCTCACCAATATGAACCACCTTCTAATTATGAACCCTTTCTCTCAAACAATGAACCCTCTTTCTCACCACTGCCTTCATTGAATAAAGCTTTCCAATCATTTATGCAAGAACAAAGAGACCTTTACTTTTTTCTCCAAAAGCAAGAAGAAGAGCAAAGAGGGCTAGAAGCCATGGTGGCTACCATGACTGAAGTTGTTAACCGCATAGCCTCCCACCTATGCTCATGCAATCAAGAAGAAAAACTTGGAGAAAAACTTAGAGCTTCTAGATGAAGAAGAGGAAAAGAAGCAAGAATCACAACAAGAGAAGAAAGTTTAGATAATTAAACCAAAAGAAGTGGTTGAAGAATCAGGGGAGGGTGATCAAGAAATGTATTCAATCATTGATGAGTTCTTGTCTGTACTAACTAATCAACTCGATGATCTTGTTAAACCTTCTCCCATTGGACATGAATTAGAGGTCAAGGAGGAAATTGGAAAGGTTTGTCTAGAGGTGGAAGTTATAAAAGAAGAGCACAAGGGAGTGAAAAGTGCCTTGCCCAAGTTGTTGGAGACCTCTCTTCCTAAGTCACCATCATCCTTTACACCATTCAAGTAGATAAAATTCATATCCCTTAGCTTTCTTATTCCACTTGAATATGGTTTGCTTGAGACGGATGGTCAACGTAGGAATATTTGTGGATTGAAGAGTAAGAGAGAGTTATGTGGTGGAGCTCCTGACTTGTGTAGAATTTTACCAAGGTTTGGTGTACTTGATTGGAAATTCTGACAATCACTTGAAGACCAAGCATTGGTGGAAGTTCAAGGATGAATTCAACTACAAGCCACCTTGATAAGAGCTCACCTAAATGTCTAACTTATGGACAATAAATAAAAGTGCTAGGTGGGAGACACGCCACCATGGTAAACTCTTTCTATTTTCTCTTTTGTATATAGTTGATAAATAAACTGAGTTTCCATTGTTAGGCACTTCCTTTCTTTGTATCATTCTTGTATATATTACTCTTAGGTGATTAGTTGATTAGGTAAATATTTGTTTTAGCTTGCATATTTGAATAGTCAATAATCTTGTCTTGAATTGCCTTTTGTTTCCATTGCATGTTTAAAGATTTTATTAATTTTGGAGTTTGGCTTGTCTTAAAAAAAAGGAGCTTGTCCCGCGTACACTTGACCCGCACGTATATGTGACACCCCAGAATCTGACCGTGCCAAGATCGTGCGTGGATTGTGCCATCGTACGGTTCAAACAGAAAGTTGTTCCAGGACCGTGTGGAAAGTTTGCAACTAGCACAAATTCATCGCACATATACACGTCACTTTCTGTTTTGCCCGGTCCCACGTGCGTGTGGCCCACGTATACGCGTCACTCCCCATTTTCCATAGCGCGTGTACGTGTGACCTTTCGCGTATGCGTCACATCCTTGCTTCACATACTCTTCTTTTCTTCTATTCTCTCCGTTTCTTTTCTTCTTTTCTCTTATCTTCTCTTCTTTCCCTCCTCCAACCATCATCCACCACCACCATTTGCAATCCACCATCATCTCATTTAGTTAGTTAGTTAATTAGTTAATTAGTTAATTAGTTTGTTTGTTATTTCGTTAGTTTAATTTTCCATTTTGGTGCTAAGTGTTGGATTATTAATTTGATTTTTTGTGTATTACTACTGATTACTAGTATGATGCTATTTTAGCATTGTTATTTTGAATATTCATTGTTGGATTTATTTATTGAGATTATATCATGTTGCTTTGTGTTGAATTCTTCATGTTTAATTTTGTGCATACCAAGTGCTTATGACATTGCCTTCAAGACGTTTTAAATATTTTGAATTGCATATTTTGGCCACCATGTGATTTAAATTCTTTAACCATGACTAGGTAATTTCTTAATGGTTGATGTTGTGCATTTATCTTAATGCATCGAGTTGCTTGATTATATGCATCTATATTGTTTTTGGCTTAATTACAAGGTTATGCTTATGCCTTAATGGCATGTTGACCCTTAATTGTCTAACTATGTGCTCTACACATACTTGAAACTATTCATTTTGGCATAACACTTCATTTGTGAAATTGGATTGTAAGCTCACCCAGAGACATCTTTTTGAAATTCTCAAACTATATGGATCATGCTTGCTATGTGATTGATTTTAACTTCTATCTCTCTTTTTCTATGTTGAATAGCAACTATGTTTTCCACTTCGTGTCAATTAGGTGATGCGAACAAAAATTCAATGTGTGTCATTAATTGATGTGTTAGTTTCATACTTCATTTGGTCCATTAAGTTCTCTTACACATCAACCAATGTCCATTCATCATCCATTTCACAATTGCTTGATTCTCGCTTAAGTACTTTTATGCCCCTTTATTACTTGTTTGTAATCTTAACCTACAAGTTTCCTTCAAAGTATCTCAAGCACACTAAAATGAGTGAAGTGCATACTTCTTTTATGTAAATTGTGACATAGCATTCAATGCTAGTGTGTGAATTCTATCTCGCATGCAACATAGAATTCACACACTTGTTTCATTCATATCACAAACTGATTCACTCACTTCATTTTAGTGATCATCACCTCACTCCAACAATTTATGCTTCCTTACCTTTGTATTTACTCATCTTACTGTCCTAATTTCTATCTTTCAGGATGATGTACCATAAGCAAAAAGGGAAGCGAAAGAAATAACATGCAGGAGTTGGTTGATCAACCAGCTGAAGGTGGCAACTCGTGTAGTCGTCGTACCCCCTTAATCATCTTTGAATGCACCGAGGACGGTGCAAACTTTTAAGTGTGGGGAGGTCATCCAACAAATCGGCTGACTTTTTTGGGTAAAAATTTCTAATCCAAACACTTTCACATTTCATTTTTTTTCTTCTTCTTCTATTACTAGGTCTTTTAGAATTCTTACTTGCATTGTATTGGTTTGCATATATAAGATAAGCTTAGTCAAAATAATGAAATTTTCTAAGGAATTTATCTATAGGGAGCCCCAATTGATTTGCGTAAAAAATTTTTCATTGAACTAGCTTGAATTATATATTATGAAACATGTTTTCGAGCTAAAAACACATAAGCTTGTGAGTTTTCGAGCTTAATTATGTGTTTACATCATATAACCACTATTTTATTCTTGTTTGTGTTATTCTCTCTCTATGATTGTAATCTTTGATTTGTTTGATTCTTTATGTCCATTAATTTGTGTATGGATGCATTTATATGATTGAGGCCTTCATTTCATTTGAGCTCACTTATCCAAATGGCCTTACCCTTTTATCTATCATTGTTAACTAATTTTGAGCCTGTTTAATCCCTTTTGTTCTTAAGTTTAGCACACCACTACCCCTAAGTGAAAAACAATAAATTTCCTTAATTTGGATCTTTGATTAGCTTAGGCTAGTGATAGTGTATATCATTTTAAGTAGGAAAAGTTTGGGAACATTGGTAGAGGTGAAAGTGTAGTTTTTGTATTTTTGTTGAAGATCTTAGGAATTGGTTACATACTCATGCATTAAATGTTAAAACCATATGCATTGATACTTTTGTATATATTTTATTATTGAAAAAAATAATAATAATAGAATGAAAAAAAAGAATAATAAGAAAAAAAAGAAGGAAAGCAATAAAAAGGGGACAAAGTGCCTCAAGAAAAGTAAGGTAATAAGAATAATGCATATGGGATGCGAATTAAAAAGGGAATGCATGAGTGTGTGAAAAAGTGAATAATGGGTAGTTAGGTTTGCATTTGAATTGTATAGGTTGTTATATGTGTTAGATGAGAGTTTAAGCTAATCAAAAATTCAAGTTTTAGTCCACTTGACCATATACATCCTTACCTTGACCCTAACCCCATTACAACCTTGTGAAAAGTACTCATGATATTTGTATGTATGTATTGAATAATTGTTGAGTGTTAGATGAAAAACAAATCTTAGAAAGCATGATTAGAGGAGAAAAAAGTGAATCAACCCTAAACACTTGAGCGACTAGAGCGTATACACATCCGGTGAGGGGTTCGATTGCTCAATTACATGTTTTCAACCATAATCATCTCTTATCTTGCAAGTTTGTAATCTCCGTTCAATAACTCAATTCAATTGTGGATTTGATTTGATTGTGATTACTTTATGTAACACCCCGACATTTAAAAAAATTAATTAAATAATTATTTATTTAAGAAATG